>NC_067166.1:23746450-24072950 GCF_903995435.1 Acomys russatus | reverse complement strand
AGTGCTGTGTGCATGGTGGTACCCTTCTAGAGCCTCGGAGACAGATGCCTTGTCCTTTCAGGTACTCTAGCTTGGGATGAGAGCTTAGCTCTGTGGAAGTTTCTAGAATTGAATAGTATACAGATAGGACTGAAAATCTATAGTCTGAAACTAGTGCCTGCCAAATATAAAGTAGTCACTAAAAAGGAAGTTAGGAGAAAGAAAGATGGGATTACAACATTTTTCTCTATTGTAAACATGGCTAAGCAAGATGTGATGGCTCATACATGAAATTCCAACACTCAGGAGGATTGCCAGGAGTACAAAGCCAGCCTGCGTTCCATAGTGAGTTCCAGGCCATCCTAGACTACAGAATGGGACCCCTGCTTTAAATAAGTAAGCAAGCTAACAAACAAATGGAAACCCGTTTTACACTTGGAAATTAAAGTCTAAATAGTTGGGCAAGATCCAGGCCTTGTAATGGTAACTTACCTGGAAGAGGGCCGAATATGAGGGCAAGGCCGTGGGGTGGTGGAGGAGGTGATGCTGTGAAGTTAAGATCAGCTTGCCGTAAGCAACGCTGCCCGCCTTAGGACACCATTGCTAAGGAGCAGGACTGCTTAGGGGCAATCATGCCAAGCTAAGTTGGTGATGTTTTACAGAGAGGCCACTCTTTTTCCTGTGAATCAAGCACTTAATTACTTCATTTGTCTGGGATCTCATTGTAGAACTCATTACTAAATCTATCAGGACCTAGAGGGTGTCGGGATGATTTAGCTGCCTTATAAACGTCTGTACATTGTCTAGTAATTCGAGCCGTTCGTTAAATGCCTCAATGTGACAGAAAGATGTAGCTTATTAATGTGACTGGGAATGACTTTGAAAACAGCTTTTTCCCCCCCTCCTTCTTCTTATTTTAGGAAGAGAAAAGGGCTGTGGAGAAAGCCTTAGACCCCACAATTAATATTTTACTACGGGAGCTCTAAACATGTTCTCATTCACGCCCTTGATTGCTTTATTAGAAGTAATTGCTTATCTCAGTCTAAGAAGATTGGCCGAGACAGGCTACTTACTTTTCGTGCCTCCCTCATCGAAACCTTATATTAAGTATTTTCAATACATTTTTTAACCCTTAAGTTTGAGCAGGCTAGACAGGAGCCTACGGAAGGAAGAAGTATCCTCTTTTAACGTCAATCCATTTTGCCTATTAAAAACATCATTCCTGCCCATGTCAAATGCTCTTTTGGTACCTAATGATCTTGACAAGAGCCAATACAATGCGGGTTTGGAATCAAGGGAGAATAGGGCCATTTGTCTGTGATGCTGTGGGAGAGACGTTTTCTTTTTCAATTTTCTTCCTCAGTTTTCTTATTACAATTACTGTTTGGCTCATTATGACAACCCTCATCATTATGACTTTTCAGGCTCACAAGCTGGGGAAAGATTAATGGCAGAAGAAAACACGGTGTTTGGCATTAGCGCTACATCTAGCTGTTACTATAGCTGAGCGGAAATACATGAAATCCATGTACAAGATTTATGCTTGTTCTGGAGAAAGTGGTCTAGGTATAAAATGTTAAGATGTACAACCTGAGATGTTGGCAGGTACCATGTGCACGTCAATTATTCATTCACTCTTCAATCAACAAGCCTTGGGCATCAATTATGTGTGCATGTTGTGCACTAAATTTGAGCTAAATGCTAATAATAGGAGTTAGTCTGATAGGGACATGGGGTGAGAAGGATACACAGGGTGGCCTTGGCAGATGGAGAACTGTTTCCCAGAGTTTGCCCATCCTGAAGACTACAATCTTAATTCTTGTCATCTAGTGGAGCCTATGTCCACAAGAATGATAGGCAGAGGTTCTTTTTGTCTGTCTCTGCTCTTGTCCCTCTGTCCCTGTCCTCCTCCCTAAGCCCGTGTGTGTGTGTGTGTGTGTGTGTGTGTGTGTGTGTGTGTGTGTATGTGTGGTGTATGAATGCATCCATGCGTGTGTATGTGCATGTGTGTGTACATGTGTGCATGTGTGGTGTGTGTCTGTGGTGTGTGTGTGTATATGTGTGTATGTGTGTGTGTGTGTGTGTGTGTGTGTGTATGCCAAAAGTTGACATTGGATGTCTTTCTCAATCCCTTGTCCTTTTCGGGGTCTCTCAATGAGCCTAGAGCTGGCCAATTCTGCTAGGCTTTCTGGCCTGCAGGCCCCAGGGATCCTCCTGCCTCTGCCTCCCTGCACTGAGGTTCTCCGCACGCACAACTGTCACACCTGACTGTTCATATGGCTGGGAGAGATCTAAAGTGAGGGCCTCGTCCTTGTATAGCAAACACTTTGCTCCCCTTGCTGTCTCCCCAGCTCCTCCCTCACCAGGGGTTCTTTTACACAGACTGAATCAACATAGGAGAGAAATGTAGGTTCATTGATTCATTCTATAGTATATATAAAAAAATAAAGACTCCATAGTGAGTCTGGCACAGGCCTCTGCTTATTAAAGGTTTGTTGTAACTAAGAGGAAAGTTCTGGTCACATTGCCTCATTTTCTTCTGTGCTACTGCATCTCAGTGTAGCTGATCCTATGGTCTGGAGATCTCCCATGGTGCTGCGGGGCCCTGCTCTGTGACTCTCGAGGGTGAAGCTTTATTTCTGGAACTTGGAGGACTGTGCTACATCTTGTTTATGAGAGTTCTCCAAATAGTCTTTCTGTAAAATTTTCTTCTTGGCCTGTGATGTTAAAAGGCAAATGAACAAAACCCGTTTCAAAAAGAGTCATTTCCTGCTCGAATGCCTAAAAACGTAAAAGCTTTGTCGTTGCTCACACCGAGGAGTCCACTGCGGAGCTGCAGTACTCCTTAACGTGTACTGGGGTAGAGATGTGTTGAGAGTGGCTCAGAGGTGGAGTTCTTCAGTAAGTGTTGTTCAGTAGACTACAGTCAGCATAGCAGGCAGGAGATAGCAAAACTCATTACAGAGCAGTGTTCCAGTCCCCAAGGGAGGGGTCGGGGAGGGAAGGAAGGAGGGACAGAGAGGAGGGAGGGGAGAGGGAGAGGCAAGTGATCACAGCATTGACGGCAGTATGCAGGTAGAGCACGAAGGTGCTATGAGGCCAGAGAGAGAGAGAGAGAGAGAGAGAGAGAGATGTTATTTAACCCAGGAAGGTTGAGCACGTATGACATTTTGCTAGATAGTATAACTTTTCAGGAAGTTGATTATACCCTAAGATGTTTGCATCTCTATATTAAGAAACTGGGAAATACAATACTATGTTTGTCAAGGGAGCATCCTGTTGTTCCATTTCATTAGCCCTTAAAATATGAAATATCCTAAGGGGATGTTTAGGAGAGATTCCCTCCAAAGATCTTAGCAGAGCTGATGCTGAAAATACAGCTGCAAGCCAGGGAAGTGGGAAGAAGAGCAGAGAAAGTATGTACAAAGCAGGAAGACAAAAAGCAGGGTGGTGGGATGTTGGGCACTATAGGAAAGAGGTGCGGCTGGAAGGAAAAGGGAGGGAGCAGGAGGAAGCGGTGGCTGCCTGCGGGTGGCCTTGGAGAGCCTTATCTGCTGAGAGAGGAGCCCAGACACTGTCGGCAAGGCATGAGGGAAGATGAGATAATATTGGTCTTTGAGCAGGAACAAGACAAAAATTCCGATTTCCAGAGAATGAAATGAAAGGACAAGGCTGGAGGCAGGAAGATCACTGGCACGGCTGATGCTGATACAACAGGGTCTGTGACTGCTCGGGCAGGGGCTTAGACAGAGCGACCAGCTCACTAGACCAGATGTTGATTAGATGGGATTTGTGACTGGGCAACAGAGGGATGACACTGCCCTTCCCTGGGCCATCAGTCTTTCAGGAATCCAAGTTGTTGGTGGTGTTGTTTTTACATGAGAAGGAAAAGAAGAATTGGTCTATATGTACTGGATATTGAACCCAGGTGCTCACGTGTAGTAAGCAGGTTAACGGTCTGTGCCGTGACATAACCTTAATCCAATAATTGCTTTTGATAAACATGGCTGTGATGTTTAGTTTTGGTTGTCAACTTGACACAAGGTAGAGTCACCCCAGAAAGGAATCCTGAGGAGGAATTATCTAGGTTACACTGGCCAGTGGGTATGATTGGAGGGGATTTCCTTACTTGGGCTAACTGAGGCGGGAAGACCCACCTTACATGTGGGCTGTACTGTTCTCATGGCTGGACCCTGAAGCGAATGAAAAGGAGAGAGCGAGCCGATGACCAACGGGCACTAAGTCACTGAGCACTAAGGCCATGCATTAGTTCATTGCTCTCTGTTCTTGACTGTGAATGTAATATGACCAGTTCTCTCAAGCCCCCAATGCTGGGATACCCCCACTCCCATCCCACTCCCCACTCCATACCTCCCCCACCCTCTACCCCCATCTCCCCCAGCCCCTACCCTCTACCTCCCCCACCCCCTACCCCTACCTCCTACTCCATTCTCCCATACCCCCTACCCCTCACCTTCCCCACCCCTACTCTCCACCTCCTCCACCACCTACCGTCCATCCCCACCCTCCCACCCCCACCTTCCCCACCCCCACCCCACCTCCACCTCCCCTACCACCTCCCCTCTACCCCCACATCCCACCCCCCCACTTACCCCACCACCTACCCTCCACCCCCACATCCCACCCCCCCACTTACCCCACCTCCCCCACCCCCTTATGACAGGCTGTAACCTGGAGTTGTGAACTAACATAGGCCCTTTCATACTTAAGTTGCTTTTGCCAGGGTATTTTAACATAGCATCAGAAAGTAAATCCATAAAAAAATTCCAAATACAAAATGACAGGCTTTCCTGTCAAATCTCCACCCTGTAGAACAATTTCTAACTTAGATGCCTTGCAGGGCAAATTCTTGGAGACTTTCTATGCCAAGGAGATACGTGGGCTTGTCCCAACTGAGGTGGCATTTGGGCCCTGCCATTCTTTGGAACATGTCCCTTGTTAGCTGGGAGCAGGCCACACCTATGAGCAACAGTACTGTATGTAGTCAAGGAGCCCTGCCGGTTGTTACTGCAGTCTGGAGCTAGAGACCCAAGTGCTACTGGCTTTTGCTATTTCTCCAGTAAAAAAAATCCAAGTGCATACTGACCCGCAGCAAATTCTTAGAAGCAAGACTTCTGTGGACTATGACCTCCTTCTACAAGGAAGACAACATGCTGTGGCTGCAGGGTGGGAGCTCGCCTCTTCCTCAGGTCTGGCTTGCTTTATTTTGTCGTTGTCGTTCTTGTTGTTAGACCAACTCACCAAAATAAAATTTTGATTTATTGGTGGATATTGTTTCATACATACATTAAACAGGCTAATAAATAAATACATAACAACTTCATGGGCAGAAAGAAAGAACCCTGTTATTTTGGGCCTTTTAAAACCATCTCATAATATGTATGTTTTAGTACAGCTAGGTATACACACACACACACACCATATACACTGCCCTAAATAAGATTGTTTAGTTTTTGTTGTTGGGTTGTTTTGTTTTGTTTTGTTTTTGCCAAGGTTTATTTTTCTCCTCCTTTGATATTATAATAAACATGGTCATAACACAAGTAAAGTCAGAAATAGGACAGAGACAGCTCTGAAGTGTGGTTTGGTCACCCATCATCACTAAGAATGGCTGAGCCCTAACAATATATACAAAGCTATAAAATGTAAGTAAAAATACAGATTTTCATTTTAAAATACTTTCGAGAAAAATAAGAGCAGGGCTATGGAGGTTTGGGTTCTTCTTTCCTCCGCCATGGCAAATTCACATTGTGGCTTTTGTGGCGTGGTGGAGAGTGCATGTCGTCTGTGGTGACACTGCCCATTCTGGGCCTTGTGGCCTGCCTCTCTGCTTGAAGATGACCACCCTTAGATTCTAAAACAGGAAGTGGGAGGTGATGAGGTCACAGCATCCTTGACTTTAGCTTTTCCTTTACTGCTGTGCAGTCACGCTCCTCAGCCTTCTGCTTCTCAGCACCATCATCATTTATCCTCATCATCTTCAGCTGCCTCGGTCTCCTCATCTTCATTGCCATCCTCTTCATCGCCCTCACCCTCTTCCTCCTCCTCCTCCTCTCCCTCCTCTACCTCACTGCCTGCCTTCTGCTCCCCCAGCTTACTCAGCAGCATTCCCATTGGCAGTGACATTTCCTCCATCCTCTGCCTCCTCCACACCTTCCTTTTCCTCCTTGGAGTCCTGGGTAGTGATCTCAGAGCCACATACACAGCTGTGTATGATGTGGCAGGACGCACCAGTGATCTGTTATAGTGGGTGAGAAAGAATGAAAACTTGAAGACTGGCCAACCAGCTGCCAGTGTCATGGAGGCTGCGAAGGAGGCAGCAACCGGTGGGTGGCCAGACTCAGGGATAATGTAAAGATGGCTGTTTGGAGCAGCTAGCTAGTGGACTCTGGCCTGTTTTTAACATCAGCCTCTCCCTACCCACAATGCAGACTAACTCACCAACTGCTCACCTTCATCACACCCAATCGTATCCACCCTCTTCTGCAGACTTTTAGGTTTTTCTCTCAACATAGAGCAGTGGCTCTCTCTCCTTTGAGGCTCTTCTTCCCTAACCCTGATGTTGTAGTCCATCCTCAAGGCAAGGGTACCCCCTACTCTTATCCTAAACCTTACTGAGCCTGTATCCCTGGAGCTGCTGGTTACATCCTTGGCTTGCCCATCCTGCATTTCTGAGTCAAGAGAACAGAGCCACAACCTAGGAGTCAGCATTTTCACAGCAGCCACCTCCTTCAGCACCCCAGTGGCTCTGGCTTGGTAGGCACACTGTGCTTGGAGCAGCAGCTACCTTAGAACAGCACTGTTCTCCAGCCCTGAGCCCAGGCCTTAGCTGATTGACCACTGCTCTACCAGGTCTGTGCCTGGGAATGAGTCACTCCAATTCCCTGGGCTGGGCTGGGCTTACGTTTTCCTTTTTCCCTTCTCTCCTTTCTTCATTTCAGATGGGATCTTGTTATATATACCAAGCTGACCTTGATGATGTGTAGCCAGGCCTGCCTTGTAAGCGTTTATGACCTCCTGTTTCAGCTTACATTAGGATTCCATGTGTACACTACCAAGCCTGGCTCTTTGTTTGTTTAGTTTGTTTGATAATTTCATACATGCTTATCGTGCGCTGTGATTAAATCCACTTCTCTTATTCTCCCCTCCAATTTCTTCCCATCCACCCACCATCATTCCTCCTGCCCAACTTCATATGCTCTTTAAAAACAACAACAACAACAAGAACAACAACAACACAAAAAATGGAGCCCACTTAGTGTATACGGCTGTAGAAAAATCTATTGGCTTATGCGTACCTTCTCAGAAACCGCAACTCAGCCTCTTGTATACACTAGGCGAGCTCTCTACCAATACCCCCCACCCACCCATTTCTTCATCTCAAGCATGGAGGAGCAGGGAACAAACATGGACCGACGTTGCACCAGAATTCCTAAACATCCTCGCACGAATATCTTTCCTTTTCCCCTTCTGAATTCCCCGATACTAGCTGCTTTCTCTCTCTCTCTCTCTTCCTGGCACCCAGGCTCTTGAAGATATTGGGAGGGTGACAGAAGCAGGCAGATGGCTGCTGCCCCCTCTCATCCCTCCACGCTGCATCTTACCAGTGTGTCCCTCCCACCAGCTCTCACCGCTAGGTTCTTTATAAAGAGTGTCCCTACAGCTCTGCTTTCTCCCCAGATGTCAGACCTGGTCACTTCTCCCACACTTTAACATGTGAATTCACTTCCAGCTCACAGAGAATCTACAGCTCAGAGGAAAGAAATTGCTTCTCTGTCACCAAGCCTCCAGGCTCAGTGCTGCCTGCTGTCTGTGGCCTCTCCTATTTTTTCTGTCTCACTGTCTCATCTCCTGGCTGAGTTAGCTCTTCTTGGGTGCTCTGGAATATTTTCCTTCATGTCCTGCTCCTCCAAGGACCCCTCTCTTTCCTCTTCCTCTACCTCTTCCTCTCTACAATGCATTCCTATGGCCCAGCAATTAGTCCTAATGACAGATTGATATAATCCTCTCATTGGTCCGCACATGTGTCTACTTAATTTAATATATCACCGAGATAGATGTTCTTTGAAAAGAAATGTGAAAGTTATTAGAATCAAAATAGAACACCTCGTATCAACCCCAGCAGGGGGGAAAAAAGCCAATAGATCTGAGAGATCATAAAAACAGGGCCCATGCACACAATTGCCTAATAGAAACCATCAAAGACTCTGCTCGAACCTCAACCCTGCTCCAAGGGTACCATGACCTTGTGAAAAAGTACATTGACAAGGATATCTGCCCACATCTGTCTTACCTCAACTGACGCCACTCTCGTGGCCAAGGACCATTGCTTCAAGGTAACCAATGCCATCTTCCTCGTCATTATCTCTAAATCTTGCTCTTGCTTTACCTTCTTTGGATGCACTCACAGAGTCTATGGATGCGTATTCCCACTGCTACCCTCTGCACCATTATTGGTTGTGGGAATCTCACAGCTTTTTGGGACACACACACACATCTTCAAATGGGAAGGGGGCAGGGCTCCTAGGTTATTTGATTTATTTTAGAAATTGTACATTAGAAAATTGTGGGAGGAAAGAAGTCAAGGCCTGTTGCATGGGTGACACGGGGGAGGGGGGCGTGCCGGAGGTGGGGGAAGAAGAGAGAAGTTATCAGCAGACTGAAAAGGTAGCTATCCTGCCTGGATTACTGACGGAGGCCAATGTGATAACAAGTGTCCTTTCAAGAGAGAGACAGAGGGAGATGTGACTATGGTAGCAGAAGATGTGGTGATGATTAGAACAACGTGAAGAAAGGGTCATGAGCCAAGGCATGCAGGGTGGCCTCCAGATGTGAGACAAAAGACAGTGGAGTGAATTCTACCCTAGAGCCTCCGGGGGATATGAGTCTGGCAGATGGCGTTTTGTAGATCAGCAAAGGTGAGTTTGGGCATCAGGCCTTGAGTTGTAAAAAAGCCACTGCATTCTTGGTGACTTGTCACAGGAACAAGAAGGAACAAATACACTCGCCCAGCCACAAAGTGGGAGCGGCAAAGCTCCATCCATGGAAGAATCTGGGAAAGCCACTGCCCCTGCAAAGTGGTCCTTGTAGACCCAGATAAGCATCGGGTGTTGGGGCTGAGGTCTCTGAGATCTGTGTTGCTTGGTCAGCAGAAGCAAGAAGTGCTGGACACAGTGGGGGGACAGCTACATCTCGCTCCCCACCTCTCCAGAAAAACTTACTTACCCTTGCGGTCATAGAGACTTGCAGAACTTAAGACACAGCGTTTTCACTTTTCCCACTCTAAATATCATCCTGAGATATGGAATCCGTTGTTTCCAGCTTAATCAAGTTAATCAGCACATTCCAACCCGGGTTTCTATGGGCCTTTGTAGCTTCTCGCTGGCTTCTTCCCACTTAACATCACGAGAACATTCGCCCACATCACTGGACATCCTTCCAAACTAACTTGATAGAACCCCTGGCAAGCCGTTGTTTATTTAACCTTCGTCCATTACGCTTTCTACTTCTCCGTATCGCAAAAACAGTGCTGAAGTGGCCGTGTGTACACAAATGTCTGTCAGTGCCTGAGACACTTCCTGGGAGTGGATTCCTAGAAAGGGGATTACTCAGTTACAGGAAGTGATTTGCTAGTTCCTGCCAAGCGCCTTTCCTGACCGGCTGTATCCACTTTCATTCTTAACAACACTAGCTGCAGCCAGCATTAGATATTATGTTGTAGGTCTTTTCAAAGGAACCTTTCTTGATAGTGCCTGCTTTTCCTTGCTATTGTGGAATTGGGGATAAGTTGAGCTTGCACACTAGGTCTCCGTCTAGCTGGCTCTTCTGGAAGCGCTCTCGTCCCTCCCCGCGTCTCCCTGGGCACCTTCGGAAGCCACATTTCGGTAGAGGGAGTTCTGATGGGGAATATAGCTTTTATTCAGCTGGCATAATGAAGAACAATGTTGCTTAAGAACTAAATACATAGCCGAGCAGTAGTGGTACATGCCTTTAATCCCAGCACTCGGGAGGCAGAGGCTCTCGCTGTAAGTTCCAGGCCAGCCTGGTTTACAAAGTGAGTCCAGGACAGCCAAGGCTACATAGAGAAACCCTGTCTCAAAACACACACACACACACACACACACACACACACACACACACACACGAAAGAAAGAAAGAAAAAAAAAAAAAGAATTAAATATATTTCTATTCCCACTCACCCCAAGTCGGCCCACAGAAATCTATTCTTTTCCCTTCCCAGAGAGGTCCCCTTTGATCCCTGTTTGTACTTGGGTCTGTGACCTGTAGCATGATTATTCTTTACTTAATAGCTAATATCCACTTGAAACAGAGGAGTGGATCTGGAGGAAAAGGGAGGCATGGGAGGAGTGGAGGGAGGGGAAACAACGTCACAATGTAATGGATGAGAGAAGAACACATTAAAAAAAATAAAGATTAAGGAAAATTCAAAAGAATTAAATCCATTTGCAATGGATATCTTGCACACGGGGAAGACTTCTGTTTCAGGTCAGATGTTGATGAAAAAGAGTGAGCAAGCAAGTGACTGGTTTCAGGTACAGCTAGCCCCTCTCTGACAGAATCACAATTAGCATTTACTCTGCTAGAACTTTCTACCTTGGTGAAGACATTTAAACTGTCGCTGTTGTACCTGAAAATGGACTCAGCATTTTAAGCACGGGAAGTAAACAGTCTTTGGTTTATTGCTGAAACAATGGTGAGTGGGTGCTCACCGTCACGGATATCTTAATTAATAAGAATTACTTTATCGCTTGGAGCTTTAAAATCATCTTTTTGATTCTCAGTTTAACTGCAACAGAGATGCGAATAAAACGCAGTTCTACAAAGCTGATTCGAGCTCAGGGGTCCATGCAGGGAGTGATTAAGCAGTCTATGCTGCGTGTATTCCCAAATTTACATTTCCGTTAAAATGTAATGGTTAAATGGATGAGCAGTAATTACTACACGGAGAACAGAAATTAATACTGACTTATTTCTTCTCCAAACTGCAAGGTGTATTTTATATACAATCTCAGAATGCTAATAAAACAATCTGGTTTCCATTTCTCAAAGTTAGAGAAGCCTGCATCTCTGATGACTACTTTGCTTTCTAAAAACCTATTTTAGAGTTATCAGGGCTGAGTTCTTTAGGGAACCTCTGCCTTAAGCGAGCCAACCTGCAAACAAACAGCCATGTGGTAAGTAAGGGAGATGGTAGAAATTACCAGAGGGGTCGCTAAATCAGCCGTGTCAGCATCCTCTTGCTGCTGATCAGAAATTCAAATTTTCATCTGAGACCTAAGGGTTAGGAACCCAGGGGACAGGGTGGGGCAGTGTGTGTTTAATAAGCCCTCAGATGCACCTCAAATGTATTTATGAACCTCATACCTCCTTTTACAAATGGTGATGTGCAACCCAGAGAGGTTAATTACCACTCCCCAAAGCAATGGAGAAGTTGGAACCAGGGCTCCTGGTTGCTAGACAACTTCAGTAGTCTTGCCGGAACAACAAGCTGCCTTGCAGGCAAGGATGACAGGGAGCTTAGCGTGCTGTGTCTGAACAGTGGGGCAAGTCATTGCGTAACATAGATTGGAAAGGAATTCGTATTGCTTCAAGAAGCCACTTACGCAGAGCTCAGCCTCTAGGATCTGGATGAAGTCTCTGGACCCCAGAGATTAACCTGCAGCATTTGGGAGAGTTCTTGATTGTGATCCTAAAAAACATGCAGGAAGGCCTGCGTAAACTCCACCCAGATAGCTGCCAGGAGAAACCTAAAAGTGTAACCTTATACCTTCGAGGGGGTTTGCTATGTTCAAAAGGCCTTCATCCCTGCCAGCGGGGACAAATGTCAGGAAAATTTCCCCAACTGCACCTGTCCAGCCTACCTCTATGTTCTGAAACGAGACTCTTAGTTCAAAAGGGAAACTCTTACCATAACTGCAGTTGAAAAACAATTTCATGAAACTCATTTTTAAGGCATGTGAAGAATCTCAAGGATGATAAAGAAAAAAAAATGCAGGAGGGGGGTGGGGAGTAGTATTTAGCCCATGATGACCTTATTAAGTGATTACGTATCTCTTTATTTAATCGTTATATTTAAACCAGATGGAAGGAGACGTTTAGACATTTACTTGATTGAATCCTTTCTCAAAGTCAGCAAGGACACCTCAAGTCTTGCAAAGACCAAGAAAGTGATATCTCACTCTCCGTGGTAGTTCCTCTTTCAGCAAGAAGCAAATGAGCCATGTGGCACAGTCTTTGCTCAAACAGCAGTCTGTGTGTGCAAGATGTCAACAAATGTCAAAAGTGTGCAGGGCACCAGGACTTCTAAGTCACAGACGTCATCTGTGTCCGCTTGCATTGGAAAATCAGGACGAGACTGAGAGGACATGGCACCAGTGCCGGCTAAAAGAAGTATAGTGTGAGCTTCGCGCTCAGGGTCAGATTTCCTAGTGATCACACTAAAAAAGTAAAAAGAGGTGAAATTTAATTTTACTATTAGTTTATTTAACCTAGTTAACATTCAAAATATTATTTCAACATACAACCAATATTTAAAAAAAAAAACTACTAATGACATTTTATATATTTTACATTGTCTTCAACAGCCAAGCATTTATTTTATATGTAGACACATCTCATATTAAAAATCCACGTTTCAGCATTTGCTTAGCTACATGTGCCTAGTGACTTCAGCTTCACATACTACAGGGATGGATTCGCTATTTCCTGGGCATGATTTTAGATGTCCCCCTTAGCCTATTTCCACCTTACTCCCACCTTCCAGTTGAAAGAATCAGAGTCAGCACAGCACATACCTAGACCAACTTCTCAGCACAAAGGAGATTTATTTGCCCTAGAGGAACAAAAGGCAGGGATTAAGAGACAAACAGGAGCTAGAGGATGAGGGAGAAGGAGGAAACATAAGGCAAAGTGGGAAAGGATGTTTGCTACAGAGGACACAGGACTGCCTTTGGATAGAGAAGAGACAGGCGTGGACCACAGGCAAATGGCAGTTTATAAAGGGGCAAGGGGAAATCCCGTGTTAGGATAGGGTGCTTAGTTTTGATTGGACAGGAGCTTTTGATTGCTGGACTTTAACACTCTGAAAGCTGGACCTTGGTGGTCAGCCTCAGAAGGAGGGAGTGGCCAAATAATGAATAGGTCTTGAGGGCTAGCTCTTTTTTTTAAATTTATTTTTTTATTAATTTATTCTTGTTACATCTCAATGGTTATCCCATCCCTTGTATCCTCCCATTCTTCCCTCCCTCCCATTTTCCCCTTATTCCCCTCCCCTATGACTGTTCCTGAGGGGGATTACCTCCCCCTGTATATGCTCATAGGGTATCAAGTCTCTTCTTGGTAACCTGCTGCCCTTCCTCTGAGTGCCACCAGGTCTCCCCCTCCAGGGGACATGGTCAAATGTGAGGCACAAGAGTACATGAGAAAGTCATATCCCACTCTCCACTCAACTGTGGAGAATGTTCTGGAGGGCTAGCTCTTGCTAACAGTTTTTAGCAAGGAGGAGAAAGGTAACAAACAAAACCTGCTGACGCCATGTTTGCCATGCTCAGGCCTGCTAGTGCCTTATCCCAGGTATCACGGTTCCTCTCTGATCTCCACGAAGAGCTCTATCAGAATACCATGCCGTTCTGTGCCCTGCTAAACTCCCATTTCTCCTCCTCCTCATCCTCTCCCTGGGTCCCAAGGCCTTAAACACCAGCCTATGCTGATGTCTCTTAAATTTCCATTTCTACTGAGACTGCTCTCCCGAGCGCCAGAGCTTTATATTCAATTACATATTAAAGTTCTGTCTTGTATATCTAATAGATGCCGGAAGTGTACTGTGGTTGAAACGAGCACTGATTGCTGAACTCTTACGGCACCATCCTATTTTCTTTCATAAGCCTCAGTCGTGGCAAGAAACGGCGATAACACTTACCCAGATACTCAGCTAAATGTCTCCTCCCCAGTCCATGGCTAATCCACCGGCTGAGTTTGTGGCTGTGGATAGTCGTCTTCACTGCCACAGTTGTAACACATCCTCGTAATGCCCCCCACCCCGCCCCGGTGCATCACAGTAATGGTCCCCTAACCAGCTCCCCTTGCCTGTCATTTATTTACCACCTAGAAAGAGATTAGATGTCAAACCATAAACCATAGTATATCTCTCTCTTCTGATCATGGCTCCTCCATTAGTGATAAGGATGAGGGAGTATGTTCGTCATCGTAAGTTATGAAGAGAGGCAGACCACGTTCACAGGGAGCTGTACAGCAGAGTGGCTGTTATAAATAAGACAGCCAACAGCCAGCGTTGGCGCCTCCTAGGAAACGAGAGGCTTCAGACACTGCTCTTGTGGCTCTAACACAGCACGGTAAACTCCAAAACACAATCTGGCAGTCTCTGAATACATTCAATTGCATAGTTAAGTTCTGTCTTATGCACTTAATAGATTCCAAAAGTGTACTACAATCGAAACATATGACTTCTGGATGCAATTCCACTTCTTGATATCCATCTGAGAGGCGTGGTGGAAAGCGTGTCCATGTAAAGACCTGGCCCACAGTTCTCATAGCAACATTGCTCATGATAGACCTACTCTCTGTTCATGAGCACGTAGTTGATAAATAAACCGTGGTGTATCCGCACAAGGGGACACTATCTAGCGGTGGAATGGAATGTGTGGTGTATGCTATGGGATCTCAGAAATGCCAAGTGAAAGAAGCCAGAGTCCAAAGGCCCCATGCTGTTTGCTCCCATCTATAGGCATGTCAGGGGAGGGAGGACATGAAGAGGCAGAGAGCAGATTAAAGTTGAACGGGGGAAAGAAGATACGATGCTGAGGGGAGAAGAATGTTCTCAGATGAGCTTATGGTGATAGCTGCACTCCTCAAATTATAAAAGGAACCTAAGTACACATTTGAAATGGTTGGATTATTGGGTTATAAAATACCCCAATAAAGACCCAAGTAACCATCATTACATACAACCAACCCACAATTCCTTAGCAATGCAGTGTTCCTTCCTACCAACCTTCCAATGCACTCAGTCCCAGTCCGTTCCTGAGGCGAGAGGCTGGCTCTGTAGCTGAGGTTGCTCCCCTCCTCCATCTCCAGGTGCCTGTGTTCTTCTCAGCTTCAATTTACAGTTAGCAGACTTTGCTGAAATCCCTCCTAGCCAGGCTCAAGCCGTCCTCTGCAATGCCCCAGCTTTTGTCCTCTTTCTGAATGTTACCAGTGCTTAAAGCTGCTTCTCTCCTCACATGTTTGCCACTGATCACCCTGACCTGTCCCATGTCCCCACTGGGGGCCTTCCCAGAGTTTAAAATATTGTGTTCTGAATAGAAAGTCCTGTAACCAGGAAGTTCTCAGGAACCGGGCTGACTGACTAGCCTGTTGAATGTTCTTGGATGTTTTATTTAATTATCCGAGCCTCAAATAATTCTTCTGTTAGAAAAACAGATTAAATTATATCTCTTACCCCCCATAGGACCGTTTGTGAGGCTGGGATCATACTTTCAGGAAAGCTCTTTGTACACAAAGCTGGCTGTGACTATGTTATGAGATTATCTCGGGATTCCTTTAGAACGTTCTTGTGTTTACATGATTCAGGGTCTAGAGAATCCTGCCAGTGAGTGAATACTGCCAAGTGTATGGTGGAGTTGTACACTGTGTACCAAGGTGAGGGAGGCCAAGTGTGCATAAGCAACTGGTCTTGGGTGGCAATGTGAAGATGCCAGTGTTCTGCCCACAAGTGGGACAAACCACATCCTGTCCTTTTCCCTAACCCCACCAGTGGGGCCTGGTTATCCCTCTCTGCAGACAGTGAGGGGTCAGTGTCCATGCTCTTGGTCTTTGCTGCTGAGGGGGAGGATAGATGGAACACTTCCTGGGTTTGCTGAGAGTATGAAAGTTAAAATTCCAAGCAGAGGAAACCATATTTCAAAATGTGTTCATTTCATAGTAGTTATCAATGGACACCAAAGGTAACTGCTCCACCAGCGCACCTCTAGTTGTTAGATACAAATGTGTGCCCAAGATTCTGTTTTTCCTCCCTTTTCTCTTCCTTTTTTCCTTCCTTTTTGTCTTTTTCTTTTCCCACGCACTCTTTTAAATATGACTTTAGAAACTTCATCAAATATTGTTAGGAATTCTTTCAAAAGCAACCAAAGTCTTTCTTTCAAACTAAAATGATTTCCCAGGTTTACTCTACAGTAAACATCTTTAGCGATGATTTTTCTTCTTGCTCTTAAAATTGACCTCCAAATTGAATATCTGTTCCTCTGGGGATGTAATATATTTTCCAATATACTTTTTTCCTTAATGCTTTGAGGAGGGGCCAAGAAGATGGCTCAGTGGGTAAAGCACTTACCTGGGAACAGAGTATGAGCTCCAGAACTTCACATAAAGCCAGGTGTGGTAGCACTCACCTGCTATCCTGGCGTTCTCATAGCAAGATGGGAGGTGTACACAGGAGAATCTCAGAAAGCCACTAGCATGGCTGGGCTGTCATACACAGCAACCACAAGCTGAGAGAGCCTTCCTCAAACACAGAGGTGAGGACCAACACCCAAAGTTATCCTTTGACCGCTACACAATTCACTGTGGCAAGCATGCATTCATATTGACACTCAAAAATGGGCACACATATGTGCATGCACCACGCATGCACACCCTGAAATCTTCTTTAAGTTTATGTTTGAAGATGCTCCCTCCCTAGTATTTATTAGCCAATATTTCTAAGTCTGGGGCCAAATCGATTCTCATTCTCTTATAGAAGTCTTTGTGCTTGATGTCTAAAATTTTGCTAAGATACATCTATTCCAAGCTGCTTAGCGGTTTTGTGGGTGTTTGCAATCTGAAAACATGCATCTGGGGATTTTCTTATATTATTGTTGTTGTAGTTGTTGTTTTAAAGTTCAGCCTTGTCTTTCTCATGTTCTCCCACTGTGGAATTCTTCCTAAGCCACAGGAAGCCACAATAAATGTCATAGTGTTTGTCCCTCTTCAGAGTTAGGGACCGGAAGGAGGCAAAGAGAATCGAGACAACAGGTGTGAGGTCTTCCTTTGGCTTTGAGGCTGGTTCCTGCCTGCCTCACATGTGTAGGATAGTCTCTGTTTGGGATTTCATAGTATTTCCCTCAGACAAACTCTGAGAGGATCCATGGTTTGTTATCGGTGTGGAAATTAAAAACCTCTTCCCTGGACCCGCTCTTGTTGCCAGGTCTGTGTTCTCTATCTCAGTTTCCTCTGTTCTGCTTGGACTTTACTTTTTCTGAATATTTATTACTGTATTTTAGATTCCATTATTCTATTATAATACCCTGTTATTTTGCAGTAAGAAAGTAAATGCAGTTATCAAAAATATGATGAGGTCCAAATTTTCGTCTCATGGGTTTTGGAAAAGGTAGTTCCCTGATTTAATTTGGGACTGCATGTAGGGAACATATTTCTTATTTATTGATTGATTAAAATGGATTAATTTTTAATAATTAGATCAATTTAAAGTTTACATAAAAAGTATGTACAAAGTGTGTATGTATGTATATTTTAATCAAATTCACCTTCTCCATTACCTACCCTTGTGCCTCCTCCCCTCTTACTGACCCCCCCATGCTTCAAATAGCCCTGCCTTTGTGTACTTATGTGTGTGTGTATGTTTGTGTGTGTATAATCTGTACATCTAGATTCCATACATGAGGGAAAACATGGTATATGTGTCTCCTCTCCTGGTTCTCTCCCTCGTCACCTCCCTCTTCTCTCTTGAGAGGTAGGAACCTTTAAAACATGCTGTTAGGCTCTTTAGACTTAGCTCATGTCAGAAACACTTTTGTATGCGTTAGAGATGGTGAAAGTGGTGGGCATGCTTTGACCTCACAGTCCCGGGAACCAGTCGAAGAAATAATAATGTTCCAGCCAGAGTAATCAGAGCAGATATGGCTAATAGATTTCAACTTGAGTTGAAATAAATGATGGATAGAGGTTGTGTAAGACAGCTGTGTTGGAAAGGATTTTGAGGCCACATCTGGGTTCGCTGGACAAAATGTGATTAATGATATCTGCCCTGGTTGTGAGAGGAGCTGGTGGTGGTAGCCATGCCACACATTTTCTAATCCCTGAGTAAGGTCCTCTGATGAATAGAGCCATTCATCCATGAGGTTTCCAGATTGTAGTAAAAAGATTACAGCATAGCCCAAGAGCATGGAGATAAGATGCTAATGCTGTTTGGGCCAATTTTATTCTGCTGTAAGCCAGAATAATTTTCAGACTTGCCAGAGCCAATAAGTCGGAAAATAAAGTATGCCATATCTGCACTCCCACTGCTTGGTTTAAACTTAAACACATAACTATAATACATCCCAGTGCAGATGTAATAGGGTGTTTCATAGAAAATGGTATGTCAGCTGTCCGAATTGTCATTCTAACGTAAATCTAATTGTGTCCTAGAAGGTAAAGATGAATTCTTTTCACTTGCTTTATTTTATGATTTGTTTGGTCAACAGAGAGGGATATAAAGATGAAAGTGATGTTACTTACGTTACCTCTACCAAAAATAAGTAGTTAAGGAAATGCCTCCAAAAGATCAGGCTGTTGGCAAGCCTGTGGGGCATCCTCTTAATTAGTGATTGAAAGGGAAAGGCCCATTCCACTGTGGGTGGGGCCATCCCCTGTGCTGGTGGCCTGCGTTCTGTAAGAAAGCAGGCTGAGCAAGCCATGGAGAGCAGGCCAGTAAGCAGCACCCCTCCATGGCCTCTGCCGCAACTTCTGCTTTCAGGTTCTAGCCCTGTTTGAGTTCCTGTCCTGACTGTCTTCAATAATGAGCAACGATGTAGAAGTACAAGTGAAATAAACCCTTATCTCCCCAAGTCACTGTGGTCATGGTACTTCATGACAGCAACGATAAGCCTAATAATGCTAGACAATGATGCTAGTACTTTACTGTGGAACTTTCTAGAATGTTCTCTCTCTCTCTCTCTCTCTCTCTCTCTCTCTCTCTCTCTCTCTCTCTCTCTCTCTCTCTTTCTCTTTGTGTGTGTGTGTGTGTGTGTGTGTGTGTGTGTGTGTGTGTGTGTGTGTAAACTTAGTGGCATACTGTTCTCCATTGCCCTTGGCTACATTTATTACATTTGATGATATTTAGACATTAATAAATATAATTTCACAATAATATTACATAGATGAACAGTATTCCATTGTATGTATTTGATAAAATTAAGTCTCATAAGTTTTTATGTTTTGGGATTATATTATTTTAAATTTTTACGTGTTTATATGTCTGGGTCACTTGTGGGTTCTTTCTCTCTCTCTCTCTTTCTTTTGGATACAGGCTTTCTCTGTGTAGCCTTGGCTGTCCTGGAACTCACTCTGTAGACCAAGCTAGCCTGGAACTCACAAAGATCCCCCTGCCTCTATCTCCTCAATGGCAGGATTAAAGGCATGTACCACCATTGCCTGGCTCTGTGTGGCTTTTTAAATGTGAATACGGTGCCTATGAAGACCAGAAGACAGCATCAGATCCCCTGGGGCTGAGATTACATGCAATTGTAATCCACCTGTCAAGTGGATGCTGAGAACCGAACTTGAGTCCTCTGGAAGAGCAATATGCACCTTTAACTGCTAAGCCATCTCTCCAGTCCTTATTTTTATTATTTTTAATTATGTAGTTGTGTGCATATCTGTGTGTTGGTATGTAAAGGTGCCCTTGGAGGCCAGAGGTGCCCAATATTCCTGGAGCTGGATTTATAGGCAGTTGTGAACCACCTGATGTGGGTGCTGGGAACTGCACTCTGGGCCTTTAAAAGAGCAATATACACTCTTACCTGCTGAGCCACCTATCTAGAACCATATAAATATTTCCATCATTCTTTTTAAATTTCAAAATTTGTCTTGTATATGTGTGGGTATGTGTTTCTTTGTGTGCACATGTCCATGCTAGTGTGCATGCACACGTATGTGAGTGAATGGGTCAAATATATGATTTTTAAAAATCGTGATCTTTTTGTGTTTATGTTTGAAGAGACTATTAATAATATGCCTATTAGCTCGTGAGGAGAGTAACACAGACCACTCTGCTGAGTGAAGAGGCTAAGGGGCCCTCCACCCACCCACCCACTCAGGCTCTACCCTATTTCCTAATACTAGAGATTTTCATTTTAAGTGATCATTGTTAGAAACTGCAAGAGTTGATTCAGAAGCAGACATTTTATATGGAGCCTTGGGAGCAGAACTGAAAAATGATCATGGGACTTGCTTGACTCCGAAGACAAAAAGAGCACTCCAGCTCCCGCGAGACTGCCGAGCACTCTAGAGGGACCCACCACTCCCCTTTGTACTTTCTAGGACATGGCCTCATGTTGGCTTTGAACTGGCTCACCTTAGCATTCCCTTGTGGGCCTGCAGGGGTTGAGGGTTGGGCACAGAGGCTGGAGAGGTTTGGAGAAAGGCTGAGCGGCTATTCCTTGGCTGAGTGAAAGTTATCAGGAGCTTTGAGTCAGTGAGCTCTTTGTAGGGCACCGCAAGCTGTCGATGGGTCAGAGCCATGCTATTTTCTCTAAATACCTTTCCTCAATTCCTCTTTGGACATATTTATCTTTATCCCAGCCAAGCATCTTAGTTTTTCATCGGCTTTTGCCTGAAAACAAAAACCCCCTTTGTCATTTCTGACACATGTGCAAGTGTTCAGCGTAGGGTGAAAATAGCAAAATAAATGACTCATAAATTATAATTAACAGTAGCTATCCAAAGCAGAAACTTAAACCACAGAGTGATCTGTGCCTGCACATTTATGAGTCGAAAGTTGACTCTACATTTTAAAACTACAGCACAATATTGGACAATTCTACTCGTAAAGGTCTCATTCTCTGCACCTGTAGCTGCGTTGATAGGTTAAAACCAGAAAGGGGAAACTTCAGAGCAGCTGGCTCTGCGCCACACTGGAGGGAGCATTAAAGATTCTTGGTTCAAATAACCTATAGGGATGCACTGCCTAGGAGGGATGAATGGTCAAAATCAGTGGGAACTGACCTTAGCTTAATACCTAGAAAATACTGAATGGCAAACACACACACACACACACACACACACACACACACACACACACACACACACACGCATAAATACATAAAACATACCACAGGAGACTAGAAAAATGTAATTTTTCTGATTTTATTTGTTTTCTTCAAATATCAACAGCAGAATGGTTATTTTTAAAATGATTAAAACATTGAAAAATAAAAAACAAAACAAAACAAAAAAACCAAAGCACATCCTAAACTAACTGGGAAATTAGAAAGACTTGGGGAGCTATTTCTGTCACTGTCCCTCCAATAGTTCTGTCTTATTTGCACAAGGCTTGTTGTTCAGGTGTGCCACATCTCAGGTCATTTGCTCTACGTCGCCATTCCTTGCTGTGAAAAGACAATGGGTCATCACCAACAAACGTGCTGCCGAGAATGCCAGCCAGCCACGGCACTCGGGCTCCTTTACAGTCTGCTCTCCATAGGGACCGAGCGCTGGAAGCCATCTAAGTAGAATGCTAAAAGTCCCACACTATGGCAAGAGTGGCTCCCAGCCACTGATCCACGTGGTCTCTTTCCACCGTTCCCCGTGGCCAGGAAGAACAGGACTACCCGAGAGCATCACTCCACGCTGCATAGAATTGGCTTTGAGCGCGTTAAGTCCAGTGTTTTGGTCTTGTGACCCTTCTGTCAGTACTGGAGGCAACGTGGGAGAAATCACCTGACATGAGAGGACCAATCAGAGAATTCAGCGAGCATTTAGGGCATTTAGAATTGCTTACCAAAGCAAAACCAAGAAGCTTCACCAAGGACCATGGGAAGGGACTAAGGAGTCATACAGGGAGACTTTTATCTACCTTAGTGACCGGGAAAGATTTTATTTCACAGCCTGAATCAGAGAGGATAATTTGGTTGGTCTTTCATTATTTAAATAATAACTTAGAATCAGTGGGAAGGAAGTGAATTTTCATCTGTGATTTAATCATATACCCTGCGGATAGTTAGAACCGAGGTAATTACCCAGCTACCTCAATTATTGGACCCTGCACTTAAAAATTGAAAATTTCCTATAAATAAATCTGAGTTCCTTTTCAGTAAGAATAGTCTGTACTATATATAGCTTGGAGTTATGGCACAGAGTTGTAGACGTCACTTAACAGGAATTTCCTAGTTAATTAGATATTTGTCAAAAGTGCACCTTCAAGTGACTATTGTCCACTAACTAGATATGCCACCTTAATTTAACCAATTTCTACACTATTTCTGATTTTTATTATAACAAACTCTATAATGAGCATGTGTATACATACTTTTAATAATAGTTTTTTGGCATTTTTAGGCCAAAAATTGCACTGGAGCCAACCTGGGGAATTTTATTCTAATGATCTATATTTTAAAAATTGATATTATACTATACATATGGATTGCCACTGAGATTTTTCTCTTAGCAAATTGTAGGCATTATTTCAGGGCATTAAATATTCATTGAAAAATATGATGAATTTTTTTTAGTGGCCACATGATAACTTACCTTTTGAATAAGCCATCATTTCTCCTCTCTCTCTCTCTCTCTCTCTCTCTCTCTCTCTCTCTCTCTCTCTCTCTCTCTCTCTCTCTCCCCTGGTTAACTGCAGCACCCGGGCTGCTAGTCTAGGCTACGGGGAGGGTCTAGGGATTGAAAAGACTACACAACAATGGGTCATTCGTGCTAAGAGAATGCCTTTTATTGGGAGTAACAGAGCTGCTTATATAGGGGAGGAACCAGCAATCGAAGAGCACTGTGGAAAGTCCCCAAGAGGAGGCAAACCAAGGGCCAAATAATGAGACTCAAAACAAGGAAAATGAAGGCAACAAGTAATGTTTCAACTGCAGACAAAAACATGTAATGGTCAGGACCAGCACAGCTGCAGTGCCCCACAGTTAACTATCCCAGTTTCTATGCTTTTTATCCTTCGCCACTGTGAATATCCTCATGCATATATTTCATTTAATTAAGACACCAAATAGAGCAATGGACTCCACATTCATGCTTAGCCCCAGCAATTAACACCAGCACATAGCCAATCTTGTTGGCTAGAACCTTCAAGTCTCTACTCCCTTAAGGGTTATTGTGAGGTGAGGCACAGAGCCCAGGATGGTTTTGTTTTTCAGGGGGGCATGAGGAAAATGACCACCTGAAGCAAATAACATTATGACCTCTCTATATTGGGACCCATCTGATATTCCGTTATTTATTAGGAAAGTTCTAGAGGCGTCACAAGAAGTAAAATATACAGTTGGGAGAGGTTGTTTTCAAGTAAGCACATTATGCTTGATTTCATTTTAGTAAATTTAGGTTATACCTGATCAAAAGGTGAAATGTCATCGTGGTGCTGTAGCCAATGAAGGCATTTGATAAGGAAGACCTGCTTTGCTTCCGTTAAAATAGTCACCTCTTAAAAAAAAAAAATAGTCACCTCTGAATTTTCAAAAAAAAAAAGTATTAAAGTGCCAAAAAAAAAAAAAAAATCACTATTGAGTGTATTTGCTTACTATGTACCATTCCCTCTGGCTGTGTGTTGAGCATTTAGTGCCAGAAGCAGGTGACGAGGGAAGAGGTGGCTTAGGAAAAGAGAAAATACTCAATGGGATCATCCATAAACGCAGCATCAGGTTGTTTTTCAGTGTGATGTACCGCACACCTACCCAGCTGGAGCGCTGGGAGAGACATCAAACCTATCAACACATCCCTTAGAGACTTGAGTCTGTTGTAGGGAGGCCGTCAGCACAGGCCCTCCCTGTTCTTATAATCCAGCTCAATCATCTCTGGCGTCAGAAACTGGGCTGGTGTGATGGCATCCTGGTTAAAAGCACTTGCAACCAAGACTGATGACCAGAGTTCAATCCCCAGGACTCAAGATGATAGGAGAAAACTAACTCCTTCAAGTTGCACTCTTACCTCCATACGTGTTTCATGGTGTGCTATAACACCCCCCATGCATGCACACGCATACACATAAATATAATATAATGATATAATATAATATAAAAGAAAATTGCCAACCTTTTCCTCATCCACACAGTCTAGCCTCTTTGTAGAGCCTCAGCTGTAGCTTTAATCAACAGCTATGTCGTGATTCCTCAGTTGGGGGCGGTCTGCTAAGATACCAGGCAATTGATATTTAGTCCTTTCACTCATCCTCGTGCAGCGAAAGTCACATTTCCAACCCTCTCACCAATCTTTCCTTAATTCTCTTCTTTTGAGGATGTGTGTGTGTGTGTGTGTGTGTGTGTGTGTGTGTGTGTGTGTGTGTGTATAGTAAGTATGTTTGCTTTGTTTTGTGTGTATGTGTGTGTATGTGTATGTATGTGTGTCTGTATAGTATGTTTGTTTTGTGTATATGTGTGTATATATGTGTGTATGTGTATGTATGTGTGTCTGTATAGTGAGTATGTTTGGTTTGGTTTGTGTGTGTATGTGCATGTATGTGTGTCTGTATAGTATGTTGTGTGTATGTGTGTGTATAGTGAGTATGTTTGTTTTGGTTTGTTTTGTTTTTGTGTGTATGTATGTGTGTCTGTATAGTATGTGGTGTGTGTGTGCGTGTGTGTAATTTGCTTTTTCCTTGCATGCTAGGGATCAAGCCTGTGGTGTCACCGCACGTTTACCAAGTCCTGTACCACTGAGCTACCTGCCCAGCCTTAGTCCTGTTGTTGAGGCCATACATGTGCTTCATCTTTTCTTTCCCTATTAACTGGAGCCCTTCGGCCTCTTTGGAACTGTCAGATCTCTCTCTCTCTCTCTCTCTCTCTCTCTCTCTCTCTCTCTCTCTCTCTCTCTGTGTGTGTGTGTGTGTATGTGTGTGTGTGTGTGTGCAAATAGGTTTTGTTTTCTTATTTATTTCTTTTTTTTCTTATTTATTTTCTTAAGCTTTGCTTTTATTTTCAACACTATTTTCCTGATCTTGCTGTATCACCATGCCACTTGCTAAGAACTGATCGTCTCCTCTCAGCCTCTCCTCCTTCTGTTCTTCACAGAGAGGAAAGGCGAGAGCATACTGTGAGGGGTGCATCTCAGCATCTCACCCTTAAGTGATTGTCGTCTTCTTCTGGAAATAGACTGTTAGCCCAAGTAGGGTGACAATGCTTTCTCAGCATTTTTCAAGAAACCATCAGCTCTAACTAGGGCAGATAACTTTTCAGGAGCCTTGCTTTGTTGACCCAGCCCGATTTGGATGCTATTTTACATGAGAAATCAGAGTTCAGGATTGACTACATCAAGATCAGGGGAGAGTGAGGTTTTCCTGAAAAAGAAGAAGAAATGAAGTGATGGCAGATGGAGGGTGGCTGTCCTCTAATTTTGGGGAGAGATTATCCTCAGAGCATTCAGGCTACAGCTGCAGAGGTACAGCCTGCATTTCTCTCCATTTTTACTAAAGCTTTTCAGGAGAGATGAAAAGGGAGTGAACTGTAAAGGGGAGGGAGCTTGTGGAGAACACCATTAGCAAAGAAGCAGCTACAGGAATTTTCCTTAATGAGAAATAGCCAAAGATGTGTCAAGGGGAGAGTGACCCAGAAACTTGAGGTTTGATCTTGGGAAGATAAAGGGCACATCCATTCGGCTTAAACTCCGCATGAAGACAGGATTAAATTAAACAGTGTTTAACAACAAAGAAAAAGAGAAAGGGCGATATGGAACTAACAATTCACTTCTCTCTCAGTTGTACACAATCGCACATCTCCTTTAAAGTAGCAGTTGATTGTACCAAGGAGCATTTGCGTTAGGTAATTTTTTCTTAAAGTTTTCCGAGACAGGGTTTCTTTGTGTAGCCTTGGCTGTCCTAGACCTGCTTTGTAGACCAGGCTGGCCTCTAACTCACAGCAATCTGCCTGCCTCTGCCTCCCAGAGTGCTTGGATTATGGCATTTGGCTATTTTTTTAACATAATATTTTTATTGAATATTTGGGAATCTCACATCATGCACCCCGATTGTGCTCATCTCCCCATCCTCCCATATCCATCCTCCATTCCTAGGTGATTACCCCCCCCCAATGAAGAAAGTAGGGGGAAATCCATTTTGTGTTGGCCATATGCTCACTGGCACATAGTCAATCTCCCAGTGTCCTGTCCTCCAAGGGAAATTGAGTCCTTCTCCACCTGCACTGGCCCCACCACCACCACCACCACCACAAGAAGCCATCAAGTGTGGAGAGCCACACCTCAGCATCCTCGTCACAGTTTTCTTTTTAGGAGTTCTCCTTGATAGCTTTCTCTCCAGGCAGTAACTTCCTGTCAGGGAAGGGGGTTGGGGTGAAGGTAGGAGTTGTCACAGAAGCCTTTCATGTTGCTCTTTCTCAACTGTGCATCTGTAGTCACCAATACCACTGCATGAGTAGCTTCCTTGCCCACTCACCACAGTCAGCAGAAGCCCAGATCCTAGGCTTCCACATGGTTTCTGGCAAAAAGCATGGACCACGAGCATCCAATTGGTCTCCAGCATCAGCATGCACCAAGGGCCCCTGCCTGGTCTCTGTTGGCAGTATGGCCTGAAAATATCAACATGAGCCTCTGCTGTAGCATGGGCCACAGACCAGCATGGCCACTGGGAGAAACACAGACCATGGAGGCCTTTCAAGGAGGTCCAATCCAGTAAATGAACCACTCTTGATCTTGAACAAGACACTGATCTCATGTCAGGGCAACACATCAGCATCCAGAGGTCCCAGAACAGCCACATAGACGGTGAGACAGTTTGGGATAAGCAGAAGTTGAGTTGGATATACCTCCCCCAACTGGAAATGTGTGTGCTTTGAAATAGAGGAACTGAATTCTATGCACAATGGCAAGTTTTGACTGGTTATCAG
Source organism: Acomys russatus (assembly GCF_903995435.1). NCBI lineage: Eukaryota > Metazoa > Chordata > Mammalia > Rodentia > Muridae > Acomys > Acomys russatus. Next base: position 24,046,092 of record NC_067166.1, on the reverse strand, counting down.
AAACGAGACGAGATTTTTATTTTTATTTAACAAAATAAATATTTTCAATTTGCAAATCTGAGATCCCTAAGTATGAGCAATTTGTTTGGAACGTAAACAATCCCTTGCTATGACTAACATAACTTTAGTGAGGACTTATTAACTAAGTTTATTTTAAAATGCAACCCCAAAACTCCAAAAGAAGAGCATCAGAACCGTGTCAGCACGCTGTTCAGACTTTTTACCTAAAGCACTGGGTGTAGCTTGGTTCCTGGAAACCTTGAGACTTTGTTTTTCTCTTTGTCCTTGGCTCATCTTCCCCCTTGGGAGGGCATTCTTACTTTGTAAGCCTTAGCATTCTTGGCTAGGATCCCTGCCTTCTCTGATCCAGTCCTTGGGAATTTTAGTCCGATGCACGGGTTTGGTTACTATTGAAAGTTCTATCAACTTCAACCCTAACTCTCTCTAATCCACATCAGGGCAGAGTCACAGAGGCAGCTCTCTCTAGGAGGGTTCTGCATCAATGCTCTATAGTCTATCAATCAGTATTTTCAGTTCATTTTGTTATGGCACACTGCCTGTCACAAAATGGGTACTCAGCTATGTATTATTGGTGTAATTAATCATGCACCATAGTTGCCTGGGCTTGGTCATTGTTCATCTGCTGCAGGACTGTAAAAATCTTGACAAGATGATATGGTTTGGATATGATTTATTTGCATCAAAACTCCTGTGGAGGTGTTGGTCCTTAAGGTGAGAGTCTTGAGAGGTGGGACTTCATGGGATATGTTTGGGTCATAGAGGCAAAGCTCTTGGGAATGATGGGTGATTTTCTTGTGAGAATAGTTTAGCTATTCACAAGTTTAGAGCCCCACTTCTCTCTCCACAGGTGCCATCTTACCCTTCTGTGTTTTGCCATGAGTTGACATAGCACAAGACCCTCGCTGGACATGGCTACCCACTCTTGAACTTTGTGGCTTTGCTGAGATGTAACCCACCCAAACTCCATCATGAGTCACTCAGCTTTCAGTATTCTGCTATGCCAGTGGAAAACCAGGTTAGTGTTCTTAAAACCTGTGGCTCTTAGCCAGGCGCAGTGGCACATGTAGCATGCATGTAATCCCAGCACTGGGAGGCAGAGGCAGGCAGACTGCTGTGAGTTCGAGGCCAGCCTGGTCTATAAAACGAGTCTTGGACAGCTAGAGCTACACAGGAAAAACCCTGTCTCAAAACTCATCCATTCCCTCCCTCCACAAAAAAACAAAAACAAAAACAAAAACAAAAACAACCCCCCCAAAAGATCAATCTGCCACTCTCCTGGCATCCGGCACAAGTGTTTGGTATTTGCTATAGTCTATGTTTCAGTCAATGTGTTTTGAAGGCCTGAGACTAAAGAAGAATTGCTTTGAAATGTAGAGATGTGAGAGACCATTCAGAAACCAGGGAGAGAATTTATGGACTGTACCTCATAACAGATGACTCCGAAACTTAGTAGCTTAAAACAGTCTTCTGCTTGTTTTCTGGAGTTAGGAATAGAGGAAGGGCTTGGTGGCATGATGCTGGGAAAGTGCTGGGGCTGAAGTCACTCTCAAGTGTCTTCCTCCTTAACTGGCAGCTCTGTAGGACCTAGGCTTCCCACCAGATTGCACGTCTGTGGTCTTTCCTGCACGGTAGCCTGGGAGCATCTATGCTTGGATGGTGCCTACCTTCCCCCAGCATAGGCACTCAAAGAAAAGCAGATGGAAGTTACATGGCCATTACTGGGGAAACTCTTGAGCATATATAATAGCTTCTCTGCTGTGTTCTGCTCATAGAAAGGGAATCCCCATAGCCCACCCAGACTTCAGAAGAGGCCTTTCAATGCGAGGCACGTCAAATTGGACAACATGAACTTTGGTTACATTCCTTCAGATATTTAAGCTTTGGATAGCTGTTGGATTCTAATGGGCAGAGAAGTTGACTAAACAGGATTCTGGTCAAATAAACATTTATGGTATATGGGGGCTGGAACAGAATCGGTGTCACAAACAACGAATAATCCAGTTGGCAAGAACATACATTTTTGCAGAGGGTGGGACTGGGAAACCACGCTGGGAAGACAGCTGGGTTGTTCATGCTGGGCAAATAAGTCGGGATGCCCTTCTCCTTGGTGCAAGGGATGGAACTCATCTTTGGCTATACTAGAGAAGAGGCGTATGCTGGTATCCCAGCTGAGGGCTTTTGTGTCAGCATTGGGTAACTCTTGACATGTAGAAGAGGAACTTGGTTAAAGCAGTATTTTTAGATTAACCTAGCCTGGGGGTTCAGCAGAAACTAGACAAGTTAGACATATGCAATGAACTCAGTGATAAGGCTGTTTTGGTGATCTTGGAGAAACCAGAGCCCTGAGTGAGTCAAAGGGGTGGCATTTCATATGAAAAAGAAGGAATAGCATAATGTTGTGAAGAAAACCCAGCCAGACCAGAAGGAGCTCTTGCTGGCTTGGTGGTGGTGGTGGTGGTGGTGGTGGTGGTGGTTTCAGTATTCCTGTGGGGATCTGAAGATTCCTTTATCTAGGGAAAGAGCTCCTGGCCCTTAGGCACCTGGTTGAATAGGGAAATTTAATTTTCAGTTAAGCAATATACTATGTAAAGTTGTGCTTTAAAAGTCAGAATCCAAAAAAAAAAAAAAAAAGTCAGAATCCAACTGTTGGGAGACGACATCAAGGAAAACTTACTTTCCAGTTTTCTCTTTTGTCTCTCTTTCCTGCCACCTGTTTAATATATATCATATGTTGGACAAATATATTTGATATCTACATAATTGTAAATTTCTTTCCATTTTTCTATATAAGAAAAACCACCTAAGAGAACAGAAATAACAGTAACATGAAGAACACCTCCTATCGTCTCTTGTGTCTTACTCAAGAGGCTGTGTTTTAGCCTCTTGGCGATCCACATTTCTGTGGGACTGAGCTGGCAGAGCTCTGGAAATCACTCACTGTTTTTATTTATGGTCCATTCCACTGCTTTGAAATTAAGTTGACATGCAGTGTTAGTAGATATTCATTACCTTTCTAAAATGCCATTTAGAAAACTGATTGCTTGGGGACCAGACGGCAAAAAAGGGGACATTTTCCACTCGGAGGGGCGACCCTGTTCATGAAATGCTACACTGAGAAGTTCTCCTAGGTAGGGTTTTTATGGTGTAGCCTACTTCAACCAGCGAGGGGGGCTGGCTCTCCTGGGCTTCCCAGCATCTTTCTATTTTAAAACAGTCTTCATCTTGTTTCTGGAGTACAGCTCTTGTGTTCTGTAAAGTATTACGCGTGTTGGCACCTAGGCATAAATAATGAAGCCCATACGAAGCAACATGTTGGCAAGGTAACAGAATGTGAGAGTTTATTCATGCTATAACTTAAAGACAAAAAACAAACAAACAAACAAACAAAAACACACGACAAATGAGAAGAAACGATCCAATAGAAGTGTTGGAAAGAGAACCAAGCCTTCCTTCATAAACGAAATTCCTAAATCTAGATGCCTGTGAGGTGCCAAAATCACTCAGTCCTGGAGGTTGTGAGCCAAGACTTCTCCAAGGTGCTTTTCTTTCCCCCCAAAGAAGTCATAACAGGAATATATATAGATCTATAATGCCTTTCTGTTGGGGAAATGAAAGTACTTTCAAAACAATCTCATAACACTGTGGTGGAGGGAATGATGGCAGGTTTTATATTACCCCTATCACGCAGGTGATGGAGGCCCTGATAAATGGAGTTGGTGGCAAAGTCACAAATAGATGCCGGGCCTTCTGATGTACAGTTAGGACTTCAGTAGTTAAATGAAAAATATGGTCCCTCTTTGCTCAGCCTTTCCTCATCTGTCAGAAAAGAACCTTTCTCATCAAGATTAACCCCCTGCCCATTCCCGCACAAGAGATGGGAACTACCCTAAATTTTTAAATTTGCAAAAACGTTGCCACAAGAATAAGAGCTCAGGTGAAAAATAAAACAATTTACACGGACAGTTAAACTCAGGGATGCACAAAGTAATATGTTGGTTGCCAGGGGCTGGGAGGATAAGGAGACAGAGTTTGCTGTTCAATGAACATAAAGTTTGAGTTATGAAAAATGAGAGAAGTCTAGAGAGCTGTCGTAATGGCACCATGCCCTCAGTTAACAGAAATATACCAAACATTTAATTTTTGGTTAATAAGACTCATGATATATGGCGGCTTTTTTTTTTGGCACAGTGAAAGAAAAAAAATGATTTGGAGTGTACCCATGCCCTAGCCAAAATTGGGGAATCACATGTCTCTTTTGAGACCCAATAGCTAACTGTAGTCTCCCCCACAGGAAGCATCCATACTTACCTGGTCTCTAAAGCTATTGCTACCTCAACAGTTCTATGGGTTTCTTGCTTAAAAACTGAGTGTTAGGAAGAATATGGGGTTGAAACAAAACTTGGATTAAATCCTAACCCTACCTTATTGTGTAACTTTGAGAAAAAGAAAAGAAAACAAAAACCTATGTATTTTCTTAGCCCAGATGTCTTTATATGTAAAATGAGAATTTTACCCTTGCATTGGAGTTGCTAAGGCAATTGAATACATAACGTACCCAGAACACTTTAGCTCAGAGTCTGGAATCAAGACTGTGGTCAGCATATGGCCACTCTTTTCCTTTATGAGTTATTTAATGAGTTGCTGGGAGCAGGTCTCCTGGAGCTGACTCTCGGACTCACATCTACCTGTTGGCTAAAAACACTCTGTGAGGAGCTGACTGGCGCAATGAATCCAGGATGGCAGCTTTGTAAAATTGAAGTTCTTCTGGTTCTTCCCTTTAGCCAAATCTTTTGACACCCCTGCAGCATGATGGTTTCCCCCATGGTGTGAATCTGTCTTCCCAAGATAGAATGTGAGACCTCCATCCATGGTTCTCAGTTTCCTTTGCCTCTGGGATACAGTCATCTGACTTAGTTTTGCTACTCAGAAGCACATGCAGAGAGAAGAGATTGTGTGCAGAGGCGGTTGGGGGGGGGGGTTAGGAGGTGGGAGTGCAGGGCCTCCATTCTACAGGCACAGATGGTGGGGAGGCAGCGTGGTTCTGGAGTCATCAGAAGCAGCAGTGTTTGCTTGCCTGTTTTGCCAGCGCTGCTTTGGGGTTCTGGGGCCTGTTTCTGCAACCCCACTCCAGAGCTTCTTGTCTTTGGTTCTTGCAGACCCCAACTTTTATGATGTTAAGCATCCTACCATTTCATTTGTTCTTCTCACCTGCCACAGGCCCTTGCATGGATTTTATGACATGGCTGAGAGAAGGAAAGAAAGAAAAACACTATAAAATTTCCACACGTGGGCGGATTTTACATAAGAGCCAGCCTTTCTATAAGTAAAGGGTATAACCCCATTGCTGCCCAACTTTAGTGGTTTCTTGGTTCCCAGCAGGGAGTGTTTACAGCCTTAGTCTTAAGAGCTCCTGAAGGATTCCACTCTATTCTTTTTTTTTTTAATTTTTTTTTATTAATTTATTCTTGTTACATCTCAATGTTTATCCCATCCCTTGTATCCTCCCATTCCTCCCCCCCCCCCATTTTCCCATTATTCCCCTCCCCTATGACTGTTCCTGAGGGGGATTACCTCCCCCTGTATATTCTCATGGGGTATCAAGTCTCTTCTTGGCTACCTGCTGTCCTTCCTCTGAGTGCCACCAGGTCTCCCCCTCCAGGGGACAGTAGAACAATATGATAGGCAGATTTGGGCCCAGGGGTCCCGCTCAAACTAAGGCACCAGCCAAGGACAATACAGGAGGTAAACTTTAAACCCCTTCCCAGATCTAGCCAATGGTCAGAACAGTCTCCACAGTTGAGTGGAGAGTGGGGTATGACTTTCTCACGTACTATGGTCCACTCTATTCTTAACCACCTCCAAGCCACACTTAGAAGGCTGTTTAAAGAAGGCAAACAGTGAAAAGAAACTTCCATTAGCATGACGGAACAATAACGGTTTGAATTGGCGTTCACCTTACCTAATAAACAGAAACTTTCCCCTACTCAGTCTCTCTGGGTTCTCTGCATAAAGCCTATGATATGTATGAAAATCTTATATTGATGGACCTAACCCTTTTGATAAATGTAAATGTTCAGTAAAGCTTTTAAATGTCATATAACATAAATATGATATTATATATATAGTCCATATAAGTGAAAAATGTAAATCAGTCAATGAGTGTGAGCCACCACGTGCCAGGCGTGTGCTGAGGGGTTAGCACACAAGTGAGAGCAGCCACCGATTTTCTCTCAAGATGCTCACCACTGAGACAGACAGACAATCTCCACATCATGTTGTACTAGGGTCTGACTCTCCTAGAAATGAGACAAGTCTTTCCTTTTGCTGATAGATTTTTTTTTTTTAATCTGACATATTGTTTTTTAACATTTGGTAGATTTAACACCTGGATTGCGGCCAGCTGTGCTTCTGTAACTTTAGTATCGTAATACACCTCGAAGTGCTTGTACCGAGCCTAGTCCCAAGTGGAGAGGTAGACAGTGAGTGGGCTTGAGTCAGCACACCTATATTTCTAAGGGTCCCTTGCTTATGAGTGATGACGAGGATGTTCCATTGGTATCTGATGGAGTCAGAAGCAAAGCTGGAGAGGTCTCTGCAAAGAGCTGAGCAGGCTGCAGCACGGGATGGAGTTATAAGAGTGAATCGATAGTCTAGTTTACAAAATACTGCCACCGGGTTACACTAGTGAAGAGCCAAAGTCCAAGAATAGGTCACTCCCAGACTAACAAGGCCATGACCGCTCAAGCAGATAGAGGTAACTGCTTAAGCATAAATTGGCTTATGGTTTGGATGTGATGCCACCTCCCCACCAAAGGGTCCTATATCTGAAGGTTTGGTCTCCAATGCAAAGTTCAGAGGTGGGGCTCTGCCTTTGTTAATAGCTTCATCCACTGGTGGTTTAAAATGTGAATAGTCAGAGGATGGTGACACTATGGAATGTGGGGCATCACTGAGGAAAGTGGGCTTTTTCTGTATACTCTCTGCACTTTCCAGCTTCCCTGAACTGCAAACTTTGCTTTGCCATCCTCTCTTGCATCCATGCTATTCTGCCTTACTGTAGGGCACAGCAGTGAAACTAGCTACCCATGGACCAATTCCTCTGTAACCTTGGGCCAAAACAAATGCTTCTTTCTTTATGATATTTTCTTTTTCTTTTCTTTTCTTTTTTTTCTCAGATATTTGTCACATCAACAAAAAAGTCGAGGTGACACAGATATTCTTACAAAAGACAGCAGAATGGCCACAATCCAGTTCCAAAGACATCTGCCATTATGTTGATGCTCCAAGGGTGTGTTTCCCACGGCACCTACCACACACATTCTCCTGCACAGATGTTCACAGGTATCCTTGATACACTGATATAGCTTATATAGTTATTCTTGCCCCAAGCAATGCCTTGTGGTGAGGACAAGAGAGGAAACATCATTGACAGGAGTGTATGGGCCATCGGGGGAGTTTTACTTTTGATTTCTGTGCTTTCAACTAATTTTTCACTCAACAAAAAGTTCTAAAATATACACAGTTCCTAATATCCCTAACCTATTCGATTCAGATTTCCCTGAATCCTTTTCTGTTTCCAGATCTCCCATTTCTTTGTAGCTGCTGAGTCTGTGTGATAGCCCATGCGCATTCCTTCTTTCCCATGACCTGGATAACTATGAAGTGGTTTTTCTATAACCCCGGTATTCTGTTGGTCATGTGCTCTCATGATGAAGTGAGGCTATGCATGTTTGTCGTGTGCACAGAGATGATGCTGTCTATTCCAGCAATGGGTTTGGGATATTCATACATCTTAGGATTAGTGATGCTCATTTACATGGCTTGTGTCTGCTGGCTTTTTCCACTGTGAAGTCGCTATCCTTCATTTTGTATTGATGACCATCTTGCTGCAGACCATTGGGGATATGTGAATCCTATTTTCCTCAAACATCTGTCTGATCTGCTTAGTAGACTTCTTTCTTTCTTTTTTTTTCTCAGTCTTGTCATCACTGGCTTCTCCCACATTATCACTGTATTATTTCTATTTCTCTCATTGCTCTTTTCCCCCTGATAAAATTTATTGGAATTCTGTTTTCAGAAGTTTCTGTTTCTCTAGATATTTAAAAAAAAAATCCACAGGACACTTTAAAGGTGTTTGGTACTGGTGTTTCTAACCATCTCTTCTTTCAGAGAGTGTAGTCTGTCAAATGACCATGGTAGAAAAGGCACATATCATGTGTCTTAGGCTGATCTCAAAATTGTTACATAGCTAAGGAAAAATCTGAAGTACAAATTTTCCTAACTCTATTTCCCAAGTACTGGGATTACAGGCATATACTACAGAGGATCAAATATAGTGTCTCATACATACTAGGCAAGTACAGTTCCCACCGAACAATAATACCCCACACACCCAGTTATATTATAGTTCATTAGTTATTTATGACTTTGGGCTCATGGATATTTATTCACCCTGTGATTTAAAAGACAATCGCAGCAATGTTTTGAGAATTAGAGCTTCCAGTCTTGGTCACTGTTACCTGCCATCTTCTGACGCTGTCTTTCTCTGAGCGGTTCTTGACTTTGGATACCAAGAGTTGCTCCAGGCACCTTTTATTTCTACTACCTCCACCCTAAAACCAATCACTTCCTAACTAGAGAACTTGTTGAATCAAGAGGTCACATCCCCAGTCAATTAAACATCTCTGGATGGCACTCAGCATCAGGATTTTTGTTAAGGTCCCAGGAGGGTCTAGTGTGCAGTTGAGGGTGAGAACCAATATGTTTTCTGACTCTCTTGTGTCTCTACAACCTTTGGGAATCTTATCTGTTCCTGCAGATTTGCAGGAGAGATTCAATTCTGCTTTTCTACCATGGTCATTTGGCAGACTACACTCTCTGGAAGAAAAGAGGCTTAGAACACGGATCCACCAGTGCCAAACACCTTAAAAATGTCTTGTGGACTTGCAAAGTGCCTTGTGGCTTTGGGGAAGTAAAGGTTTGCTATGTTATTGTTTCCATTATTTTTTTTTTTTCAAATTAGTTGGGATTCATGGCAGAAGGCTCTTCTTGCTACACCGTGTGGACAAAGTCAAGGAGGTTAATCTAAGAAGCAAAAACGGAAAACGGAAGCGTTTGACTCTGAAACCAAAACACTACAAGGAACGAAAAGGAGTGACTATGTTTTTTTTGGTTTTTGTTTGTGTTTTGTTTTGTCTTCTACTACCTCACCAGGAAAAAGGCCCTGGACAAATCTTTTTGAAACATGAAGAGTGATGATAAGGGAGCATTTTCATGCTGAAAGCACAACAACAGCAAAAATCCCCAGATGTGACTATTCCTCTTGGAAAGACTAATACAAAAGGTGGGAGTCTTCTGTGGGAAGTAGGTCACCATGTTGGATTTTGTTTGAACAGAAGCCCCTGGGGACACTGTTTCTGTGTGTGCATTAGCTCAGTTTTTCCAGCTGTTTTTAGCTCATGCATATTCCTGTCCAGTGACTGATCTCCAGGAGAGCAGAACCAGGTCCAGAGAGACCCATCTGCAGTTAGTCACTTTTACCTGGGTTCTAGGCAGTGATGCAATTTGCCCCCTTACAATAGTTCTTTGATTTTCCAAAGGAGGGTCACCTGGAGCAGTCCCTCAGCCTTCAGATACCCACTCTTTATTCACTTGGAGCAGTACCATAAAAACGCAGACCCCCACATCTTTGGGTGGGGACCCCCATCCCTGCTTCCCTGGTCATTTTTGGCAATACATCTGTTTACAGACAAGCGGTTCATCAAAGGTACATTTACATTAGCTGACAGAACTGGGGTTTCCTGCCCTTCTCACCTTGTAGGTGAGAGACTCTGATAGCCACAATACATGTTACCCTCCCTTGCCAGGCCTTTCCCACCAAGATTGAAAAACACTTCTTCTAGAACACTATGATGGGCAGATCTGGGCTAGGGGTTCTGCTCCATCTATGGCACCAACCAAGGACAATATTTACAGTCATCATCAAACCCCTACCTAGACCTAGCCAAGGGACAGAATATTCTCCACAGTTAGGTGGAGACTGGGGACTGACTTTCACAAGAACTCTGGTGCCCCATATTTGGCCAGGTCCCCTTAATGGGGAGGCCCAATGGCACTCAGAAGATAGCACCGACCAAGAAGAAACTTGATACCCTAGCATCATATTCAAGGGGAGGAGGTCCCTATCAGGCACAGTCATAGGGAAGGGGAGTGGGGTGAAAGCGGGAGGGAGGGAAGAATGGGAGGATGCACGGGATGGGATAGCAATTGAGATGTAATATGAATGATTTTATTTTTCAATTAAAAAATTAAAAAAAAAAAAAAAGAAAAACACTTCTCTACATGAGAAATCCTGTCTTGAAAAACAAAACAAAAATAATTTTACTTCCCTTCTGGAAGTTTGTACTGGAGCCCTTCCTTCCTTACACCACAGACACAAAATAAAAGAGAGGAGGAGAGGAGGGCTCCCCACCCTCAGCTGTGCTGTGCAGTCAGGTATATGTCAAAGAAACCAGTCCACACTGCTTCAACAGCTGCCTTCTGGTCAGTGCTCACTCCGTCCAGTACTACATGTTCTTGGCCCCAACAGAGGAGGCAAAGCCCAGCATTAACAGCGCTTATAAAACCAACCCAGCAAAACTAGGTAATCCATCACCTTTCATAAGACAAGCCAATACTTAACAGTTTCAGTGCATTAAGTAGTTAGGAACATATTAACTGTGATTTTGCAAAAAAAAAAAAAAAAAAAAAAAAAAAAAAAAGTTCATTCTGAGTTTATGATGATCTCATTTTACAGAAGAAAGAGAAGACCTGATTCCTATTTTATTGAGCCCTAAACCTAATGCTTGGAAGAAAGGCCACAGTACTGGGAATCAATGGAGGGGGTGATGCCTTGTCCTAGAACAGCATTCATCTGCCAGTCATTGTCATCTCACCTGGCCCTGCCCACACAGCACAGGCAGCAGAGACCATACAGGCCCAGAGGCCATGCCTGACACAGAAATCCGAGGCAAGCGCTCAACCACAAAGGACAAATGTCTGGTGCTTAGGGTGCCAAGCCCTTCTCTCCTGAGGCTGCTCCTGTTCCTGGGGAGATGAGTCATTCTCTCACAGGTGCCATGCTGTGACTATCTTTAATCCCACCTGCAGTGGGGTGGTGGGGTGGTGGGGTGGTGTTTTCTGTCTCATCTTAGGCCACAGAGTCTCCAACGTTGGGGCTAATTTTGAAACATTCTCTTGAGGGAGACATTCATGGGGGCGGGGTGGGGTGGTGGGAGTGGTTTATAGTGTAATCAATAGGACAGGAAAGTTAGAGCTGCAGGACTTTGGGTCCTTGGCTTATCCATCCATATTCCAGGATTTGCCCTTGTGTCCAGCTGGGGTAATTTCAGGGGACCATTTTGACCATCTGAGCATCTTCTCTTTATAGTCAGGCTTTGAGTTTGTCCGGTTTTTACCTGGAAATTCTTAGCCTAACGACGGTCATCATTCTTCCCAGGCAGACACAGTCAGGTGTGATGACTAAGCATGCTTTGAAGCAGGAAGTTGTACCACAGAGTGTGGATCCTACTTAGTAAATCTCAATGATCATGGTTATTTTTAGAAGAATGCAATAAAAATTTCAGGCTGTGTTGTTTGTGAAAAAAAAAAGGGGGGGGAGGCATTAAATCAGGAACTGTTATTTGCATCTATCGGTGTGCATATATGCGTATCAGTATTTGCAATAGAAAGTGTATTCCTTTGGGATCAGTGTTTGAAGCATTTGTTAAATACTGTTTAGTACTTGGCTTTGAATAGGACAGGTTAAGAGCATGAATACTGTTCAATTTTGAATCTTGGTTCTAACACTTGCTAGCTGTGTGATACGAGACAAACTGCCTAACTTCTCTGTTCCATAGTATTATCATTTCACAAATGTGATACAAGATAAAAATAAAATTGTAGCTGCCGTATTGGATCAGCCTAAGGATTAAGTATAATAGTTTTTGTACAGTGCTTAAAACCTTGCCTGGCACAAAGTGTCATATAAAATGTTTGTGGGTGAAAAAAAATGTCACCAAAGGAACATTTTTTTTCATAATTAACCACGGCAACAATATTCCTTTTCCATGGCTGTTTATAGTCTATTATAAACATATGTGTATCCTTGATTTAAAAAACTGAGTGGCATTCTCAAAAGCAGACTCCAGAGTGCCAACCACCGTGCCACTGCTCACTTGCAGTGTGACCTTTAACCTGCTTCTTGGCGTTTCAGTCCCCGTGTTTTCATCCCAAAAGTGTTACCAACAGAACGTGTCCCATTCTGTGTCTGTCAGGACTCCGTGGGGCCTTTCACAGGAGACGCTCTGGCTCTTATGAGCTGCCTTTTTTTTTTTTTTTTTTTTTTTTTTTTCCTGTTAGGATTCAAACCATGTCCTTGCTGCACCCTTCCCCAGAACCAAGAGGCAATCCCTCCTCTTCTTTGATGTGAATTGCTTGCTCAAATCTTTATTTCAGTCCCCTGTGCTGAATCAACCACATAGGGGCTCAGATAAAGGCCAGTACTCTAAGGAGGGAAGTCAGTGTGAGGCTCAGGGGCTGGATTCAGACCGCCCCACGGTGCGCTCCCTCTTCAGCCTCTCCATCCTCCCTTAGCTAATTCTCTTCAATGTCCTTTTTACCTCAGCAGGTCTTCCCACCCCCTTGGATCATTCCGAAGTGTCACAGTGCAACCCTGACAGCTGTCTGCAGGCAGAGGGTCACATCTTACTGCTTTCCCCTTCAGAGTGTTCAGGACAAAGCCTCCTGTCCAGACTAGATGAGTCCCGCCCCCCCCCCCGCCCCCTCAATCCCCTTTATCACTTGTAAATACTTCGGTAGCATAAAAGGGCTCATTAGCCAACGGGCCTTTCAACTCCAGTTCTTTTCTTAAGGACCCTTGGCAAACCTGTTCTGACGGAGAGAAATGTAAAAATCTGGAGCACTCCTGGGCTTAAAGATCTGCAATGGCTTCTCGGTAATTCTCTCTCTTTTCTCCCACGGCACACTGTAGCACTTATCAGAGCTTTTAAACATGAATAAACGAGGCGACATCATGCAGCATCAATCTCTCCCCCCCTGCCCCGCCCCGACCACAAGCTCCTCAAGGGCAGGGGACCCGCCGTATTCATCTTTGTAGCCCCTGCCACCTCCTGGCACACATCTCAATCAACGTCTGTGGAGTGGAAGCTGGCTGAATTCAGACCCCGGGTCACAGTGTGGAGCTCAAGATGGGTTTGGAGCTGAAGGCTAGTAAGAATCATTCATTTCTCGCTGTCTAACTCTCACTGGCTACCCAGCAGATTCAAGACACCCCCAAAGGTTAAGGTGATTGTCTTGGTACTTTTCGGTGCAAGATCTTTCTCCTTGGTTTTATAGAGAAGGAGGATTGAAGACGCAGGTTTTCGCTATCTAGGGCTTGAAAGGCACTGGAATGTGCCTTTACCCAGCGGCAGAACAGCAGAGAGCTGCTAGGATCCTTCTAATCAGGCTTGGTCCTACACACAGGGCATCAGCTGTTTTCTTCCTTTACCACAGGAGCCGAGTCTTTGACTTAACCTTAGGTTCTAAGCAGAAATACCGAAAATCATCTTTGGAGACCTTGGCTTTTAGCCAAGGCGAGAACTCTGCTGACACTTTATTTTGCTCTAGTCTTATTGCCCGGACAACATAGGCAGGCGTCGATGTTTCCCTTTTACACCTTTTGCAGAAGAGGAAACTGAGGCCCAAGAGATTTAACTAGAAAAGGGGTAAGAGATCAGCCCCGTTAGGATTCCCTTCTTTCCATCACTGGCATTGCTCTCTCTGCACACTGTTGGGAGCGTTGAGTTCGCTCGTGACTGGCTGCGCTTTGGGTTTCTCCTGAAGCTTCCTCTACTCAGTTTTCCTGATTTCACTTTTTGGAGACTTAAGTCCAGTTCTCCAAGGTCTCTCACTCAGCCATCTCCCTCCCGCGTCTCAAGGACAGACTGCCACTCCCACGCCCAGTTCCGAGTCCCAGTCCCGGGGCTGAGTCTGCGAGCTCCGCACCCACCCGGGCGAGTCCGCGCATAGGGCTGCCCCGTGGGATCCGGTGGTCCGCCCCTGGCCGCACCTCCCCTACCTGACGCCCAGGCGGCTAGCCGCTCCGCAGCCTCCGCCCACCGGCGCGCCTGCGCTGTCATTGGCTCCTCGGGCTGCCCGTCTCCTCCGCTCGGTCCCGGAGGCAGGTTTAGCTAGAGAAGCCGCAGTCCGGGCGGCTCAGGCGCCGCGCGGAGGAGCGCTGGTCGCCGCCGGTATGGCCCTGAGCGCGGGAGTCCCTGTCAGCAGCCGAGCCACGGCGGCCGTGAACTTGGCGACGCGCTCCTGCTTCCCGGCCTCTGTCATGTAGTCGCCGGCGGCGCTCCCCGCAGCCCGGGAGCCGCAGCGTGATCCAGACACAGCCTAGCAGTCTCGGCTTCCCCGGGTGACGCCGAGCGCCTCGCCACCCCTCGGGGCGGCACTTTGGAACGGAGAGGGACATGGGGGAGGAAGTTTCCGAGGCGCCCGAGCCAGTGCCCCGAGGATGCAGCAGCCACGGCGCCCGGACCCTAGTCTCTCCGGCGGCGGCCGTGTCCTCGGAGGGCGCTTCCTCAGCGGAGTCGTCCTCGGGATCGGAAACTCTGTCGGAGGAAGGGGAGCCCGGCCGCTTCTCCTGCAGGTCGCAGCCGCCGCGGCCGCCGGGCGGCGCTCTGGAAACCCGGCTGCCCGCCGCGTGGGCTCCCACGCGCGTGGCGCTGGAGCGTGGAGTTCCTACCCTACCGCTGCCGCCCCCCGGAGGAGCGGTATTGCCCGTTCCCCGGGTCACCAGTGCATCCCAAGAGGAACAGGACGAGGAGGTGGGCCCTGTTTGTCCCGTCCCGCACCCTCCAGATCCCTGTTGCAGGGACACCTCAGATTCTTGCGCGCGCGCCAGTGTCTTGGAGCTGGGAGGGAACTAAAGATGTTCTGTCACTAGCCTGGGATAGTGACAGTCAGGAGACTCTATGGTCCCTTGACTTCTTGTGGTTGCCCCCGAGCACTCGTCTACATGAACTACCCGACTTTTGATTTGGCAATTTCACAGACCTAATCCCTCATCTCTGTATCTGCTTGGGCCGGTCAGCGTCTTGATGTGATCTGAAAGCTTGCGTTGTCCCCACAACTCAGATCTTAGACGTGCGAATCCACTGAAGTCTTGGGTAGATCGGGGGATCTGGAGCATAGATATGGGTGGGAGTGGCGGCTGCGGAATTGCACTTTGGGGTGTCAGAGGCGAGAGTCCTGTGGTGGTTTCGGTGAGTCTTTTCACCTCCCAGACTAGGGCAGAGAAAGATTCCCCACGCTAAGCGCTTCGCGCAAGCATGAGTGCCTACAGCTTCCATTCGGACTCTGAACAGAGGATAGCTGTCACCATACAGGGTCGGACGTGCCTTACCTTGTTCAGAGAACTTTGTCTAACCTCATTTCCTGGAAGGCTGTGCATCCACAACTTGTGGGTAGCTTCCTGACACACCGAGTTTTGTGACCTCCTACGTTGCTATCTCAGACTTTCTTTTTTTTTCCCCTTTTCGTTTTTGGTTTGGAAGATAGGGAAGGAGGATTGTCCAAGTCTTTTAAGATTGTTTGCTTTGGACATTTCTTGTGGGAGAAATCATCTTGATCAGACAGGGCCATAAATAAAACATGACCCTAGCATAGTCTCCCTGTGAAATTAATTCCGCGGTCCTAGCCTGGTATTTTCCCATCTCTGCTGGGGTTAGCACGAGGAAACAATTGCCTTTGTCCTTAAAAGAAGAAAACAGAGTTCAAGGGCCAGCCACTAGCCCCCTGGGTGTCCAGGCTGGAAGCAAGGGCTGGATCTGGCTCAGGGCTAGCAGAACCAAGTCCCAGCATGGCAAACATGGAAGGAGGCTTGGCTGGTGGTTAGCCAGGTCTCTATTCCTGGATGCCCATGGGATTGCAGGAATCTCAGCCAGGTGTCCCAGGTGTCGAGAGTTCTGCTTTCTAGACCGCTTCAGCACCTGAGTTGTGAGACCTGGAGGCATTTCATTCCTTACAAGTTCACTTCCATCGTCGAAAGTGGAGAATTTCAAGATCTAGTTCACTCCGACACAGTGCTGTTTCGGACCTGGAATTGTGGGTAGCTCTAAATTCCAGCGTGAGCTTAGTCGTATTCCAGGAGTTTGAATGAGAGAGCAGGACTTGCTACCTCCTGGGTACACCTGCCCTTATGTAGCATGTTGCCTCTGGGTAACTTGGCTGTTAATACAATGATCCTGTATAGCTAATGTGGTAATGCACAAAGTCTTGAAGATGTGGGCGTGGGTGACCTCTCATTCTTGATCCTGATTGTATAGTGGATTTCTGGCCTCCCCTCAGGGAGATAATGTTTTAGTTTCTTTGAAGTGGATATAATGAAGGCAGTAAAGATCGGTTGAGTGAAACAGATGCGCTTCAGAGTAGGATGGTCAAATGTTTTGGTCACGGTGAAAGTTCAGAATTGGATGTAAACAGACAGGGCTGCGATTTGTGACATGACTTAGCCTAAAGGGATGATGGAGTGCAATGTTGACTTGTCCTGAGAATTTTGAAGCAAAACCAAAGTCCTGTGACTCCCCTGCCCCAGAAGTAAAGAAGTGATAAAACTTGATGAGGGCTGGGAAAGTGCATGTGTGCACATTGGTGCTGATTTGGTACACTGGGTGGGATTGTGGAATGGTACCCTTTGTGGAAGTGTGACATTGAGAAATTATCAGAAAGCCTTGCCCCTTTCCTTTGGAAAAGCACACACTGTAGATCACCATTCCAGAAGATGCGAATACCAGACTAAAATCCTCTCTCATGGAAGGAGATACCTGGGTTTGTCTTCAGGATCTGTCATGTTGAGGAAGTGTGTGCTTATGAACCATTTGATTTCTGTCAGCCTCGGTTTTCTCACCTTTTAAACGAGAGTAATAGCAACAGCACTTTTGAGACATTTTATACATCAGCGTAGTAGCTGATATTGAGTCCCAAGTAGATATCATTGAACCTTAACCGCTAAGTTTATTGCTTATAAAACTTAGTGAAATTGAAGCTCAAAGTCAGGCCAGCTTGCTATTTCATTAATGCACAATTTACCCACCATCCACTTTGAGAGACTACGAGGTTTTATTCTCGTTATTAAAAGATTTATTATTTTAAAATAATGTGTCTGGTTGTGCATTTATAACGGTGTGCGCTCAGGAGTGCAAGTGCCGTTGGAGTCCAGAAGAGGGTACTGCCTTCCCTGGAGTTGGAGTTACAGGCAGATGTGAGCCACCTGATGTGGGTGCTAGGACCTGACCCTCTGCAAGTGCCCTACTTGTCCTTAACTGATGAGCCATTTCTCCAGCTCTCAGCTTATTCCCCTTTCACTGATACAAGCTGGGGGATTCTTTCTCCTCATCTCAGGTTGTGCTGTGACAAAACACCTGGGGATGGTTATAGTTATACGGCATAACAAGGCTCAGGCTATAAAACATTAACAAGCTTAAGAGCAACTCAGTACGGGAAGGCATTCCTTTTGACTTTAAAATTGATGTGTAGCTTGGGGCATTAATTTTTACCCCAAAGAATTTTTAAGAATACCAACCCTCTGTGTTTGTTTTCAAATGCAAGGAAATTCTGGTTCCTAGGGTAGTTATCCAGTGCTGACTTTTTGATAACCTTGTTAGAGCTGGTTTGAAGGTCACAGTGTTTTATCTGTCTCAGAGACTACCTCACCACTAATACATGTGTAAACATACAATCTGATGTGCTTCAGTCAGACCTGTGGGGAAAGACTAGTTGAATGTTAGCACTGATATATTTCTAAAATTTTAATTTGCTTTATTATCCTGTGGTGTGGGGATAAAGTCTACAGTATTACGTGGTCTGGTTAAGCACTTACCACAGAGCTACAAAACCAACAATTTTTATTCTTACTGTTAAACTCACTAGAGTCATAGCTGGTATATTATTTAGCTTAGTTAAAAAACAAACAAACAAACAAAGAAACAAAAACCTTTGCATCTGCCTTATGTCCGGGCTGCAAGCTTGTGCATGTTGAGGAGTGGCACACTGGATTTCTGATTAACAATCTAGGTTGGAGGACTGACCTCCCTCCCCACACATATTTATGCAATCTGCCCTTTCACTGGGAAACATATTTACGTTACAATCCATAACAGTAGCAAAATTACAGTTGTGAAGTAGCAACAAAGTAATTTTATGGTGGAAGGCCAGCACAACAGGAGGAACTGTGTTAAAGAGTCAGAGCATTTGGAAGGCTGAGAAGCACCACTCTAAGGCTTTCTAGCGTGTCTTTTCCCTTAAAGTACCTTAAGATCCCAATGAGGTTGCCATTTGGTGTAGCTGTTGGTGGGTGAACTCACAGAGAGCAGGAATTTTACCCCTGGATGCCTAGCCCCTGACTCTTGTAAATGAGTGAGAATTTAGTAAACATATGTTGAATGAATTTACAAAGTAATGGCGTCTCTATGGTATGTTTGGTTGAAGGGTGACCATGTGTCCATTTATTTTTGTCTGTTGTGATTTAGGATAAACAAATCTCTTGGCTCCTCTCTTATTAAAACAAGCAAACACCTTGTGGCTAACAGGAGACTTATTGGTACTCTTTTTTTTCCTCCAATAAATGCGAACAATGTCTAATCAGGCACACCAGTTTTTCACTCTGTGTATTAGAATTGGAAACTTCCAGAGACACTCAGAATGGCTCGAAGGAGCTTTGTAGTTAAAGGGCTTGCCAACTTACTGTGTGTTAGCTGCCTATATTTTGCTACACCAGGGGACTTGTTTTATTGACAAAAGTTGGGAAATAATGTCCATCATTAACTCTAGGCACAATTAGTGAGTGTCTCTAAAGTGTTCTATTAAATAGTGTCTGAATGGGAGGACTGCTTTTAACATCTTTTGGGGGTGTTATGTTTTGGGGCTCCACACATGACAGTAATATAGTAGATGGGTTTCTGGTTTTATTGGTTGAGAATAAATAGCAAAAAGAAATCATGAATTCAGCCAAGCCTTTTCATAGACTTTATATTTTATTAATCACAGAAGCTACATAATTTGAAAAGAGAAGTACATGAATCTTGACATATTTATTATTTAGTCTACTTTTTGACTCGCTTCTTCAGTGCGCGCCATGAGATTAAAAAAGCAGGCAGCCTAACCGATATCTATGTAGTCCAGCCCTGAGGCATCATCATCCGGACAGAGATGGGTTTGGCATCACGGAGCTTCTCATGCACTGTGGGAGCGAGGCATAAACACACAATTATTAATTAACTGGTGACAAAGGTGACAGCAGAGGCAGCAGGCTCTGAGGGAATATGTGAGCAAACTCTGCAATTCCATGATCATGGGAGCTGAGGCTGGGAAAGGATGCTTGAGCCGTAACCTGGGAGATGAGAAGAGGTTAGATGGAGAAGAAAGGGAACAACAGGAGGGAGAGAGGGAGGTTGGTCCCCGAATGCAGCAAAGCTAGAGAGCTCCTGGGCCTTTTGCTTGGCACAGAGGAGCAGAGAACAGGGAGTATGTGACTGAGACGTCACAAAACTGAGTTGTACAGAGTCCTGTGAACTTCACGCCAAGGGCACTGGGAGCCATTGGAGGGGTTGAGCCATTGGAAGTGTGACCTGATGAGATTTGTATTTGAAGAAAGCCAAGCATCTCAAAGCCCCAGTGGTGAGAAATGTGGGTGCTAGCCTGTTTACATGTTTCTGAGTTGGACCCGGTGTCTTGGATGTTATCCGAGAGAGAGAGAGAGAGAGAGAGAGAGAGAGAGAGAGAGAGAGAGAGAGAGACAGAAAGACAGACAGACACACACACACACACACAGAGGAGAGAGAGAGAGAGAGAGAGAGAGAGAGAGAGAGAGAGAGAGACAGAGAGAGAGACAGACAGACAGACACACACACACACACACACACACACACACACACAAGAGAGAGAGAGAGAGAGAGAGAGAGAGAGAGAGAGAGAGAGAGACCTGGTAGTGGATATTGTGTGGATGAGATGAGGAGGATAGTTCAGGGACTCCAGGTAAACATGTATGAAACATGGCAGGCAAAGAATGCAGAGCCATTCAGGAGAACAACGTGTTATTGTTTGTCGTGTTTCCGTCTTACAGTGTTTTCATGAGAGAAAACTTGTTGAGAGGAGGGCCTTACTTTCAAGTGCTCATTTCCATAGTAAGTGTAGGGACAGATTTACCTGAGTGGAACCTGGCAGGGTATGCTCTGACACTGTGGCCCTGTCAGCAGCAGGAAGCACGGTGCTAGCGTGCCAACATATACCACCTGGGTCTGGCTTGCTGGAGTGGGTTTTCCTACTGAGAGAAGACTCAGCTTTTTACCTTTGCCACTTCCGGTATTCCAGGACACGGCAAATACGTCCACCTTGCTAATATTCTAGAGCAGGTGAGAATTGTATCTGATTCCTCAGACTTCGTGGGCATAGTGTGTGAGTTCAATGGGTGTTTCTGTTTCGTTCATTCTTGTTTTTCAGTTTGGCCTTCTGAGGAAGGGTATGGAAGTTGGGGAAGAACTGGAGAAATAATAGGAAGAGTCATAGCTATGTGGTCCGGACCAGGAGAGAGCTGAGCAGAGGTGACAGACAGGTTCTTAGGACAGAAGATTGTGTTTTCAGATGAAAGACACTCCTGTCACAGCGCATCATGTTCACGTGGTCCTGTGGTTTTGCCTGGAAAGGGCTTGTTTAATTTCCTTCATCCCTTCAGAGCAAGCAGCTAGTGTCTCCCTGCTCTGGGGTCAGGGTTTGATCCTAGTCCAGTCACTTGGAACAGACAGCTCCATTCAGCATATTGACACTGAGACTGTTTACCTCTTGCAGAGGGTCCCTGAAAGACTGTGACGCCCCATGTTCTATGAGGCATTCCATGGGACATCTGCTTTATTACTGAAAATGGGGAGGGCTGGTCCTGAAGAGTGCCCATATGTGCCACTGCTACCACAGAAAGGGGTAAGCAGAGATCCAAAGTTGCTCCCCGAGTGGATTGTGCTGCTAGGACATTGATGGTAGCCCAGCAGGCTCTTTCCTCTCTGAGTAGGTAGACCTGTGACATGTATCACCGTTCATTTCATGGGTGGGACCTTTTTATGAGCTAGTAACAGCAGGCTTTATGGTGCATGATTCGTTAGCCTTTCTATGAGGGCACCACCTCTCTTTCCCTCTTGGAACCTGCTCTTAGTGGTCAGCTATTAATCAGTATCCCAAAGGACTTTGAGTATGAAAATTACCAAGTCGTTAGACAGAGGGGTGACGTCAGCTGTGTGGCGAGGCAGGAAAGATGACTCGAACTCCATCCAGGTAAATGATGGTGGGCTGAGAAGGGAGTATGACGGGAAGTCAGGTGATGCTTTGGAAGTCAAATTCGACTCATGTAAGTATGGGGGTAAAGACGTGAGAACTGTAATCCAGAGGCCACCCCAACTTCCTGGAGGAGCATGAAAATCACCCAACCCCCCCCCCCCAAATTCCCTTCTGTCACTTTGAGACAGTATACACAGTTGTGCTTACAGCAAATAATACAAGAGCCTGTTGGCTCTGTTGGAATGTTCCAGGCTCAGCTGTGGTGCTCTTCTCCCTTGTACTTGTTCAGGTTTGCATCGTTGTCGTCAATGGCTTCTGCTGCCTTCTGTGTGCCCCACTGTTTATACACAGCTTCCTATCTGCTAGCGTTTCTTTAGGCCAAAGCGTGAGCCAGAAGATTAAGCAGAGGGCCCTGTAGCCCTGCGCAACTTTGTGCCACTTTTTTTCTTTTCTTTTTTTTTATTAATCCGTCTCAGAATTCCCCGGGAAGGACTGATAGTAGTTACCTCGACCTCCAGGGTCAGGAGAAAAGAATCATTCTTCAAATGTAGCTTCAGGACTGCGGTTGGCACTGGGGGAAGGGTGTTGAACCTGTGTGAAGCCCCTCGGGGATTGATGTAGCCACTCTCATTTGTTGGGCATTCCCTCGTATTTAATGAGTTTGTGTTCCTAACTAGACACGTGTCAGAGGCAGCTTAGAAATTCGTATCCCAGGCAGGCCTGTAGTTTTTGCTCGCCTATCAGCTCTCCGCTCAGACACAGTCAATATAATTTTGATTATGGTACTTACTTCCACTGAACCTTTCAGCCCAAATGCTTTGTAATGCTATGGGGGGGGGCGGTTGCAGGGAGGAGGTGGGCGTGTGGGAACGAAGATAGAGATGCTGGCACGTTTGGCTCCTTTTCCTTACTGATTTCATAGGCTGTCATGTGGAAAATGAAATTTTAATTCTAATGTTCGGAACTTTGCCATTTAACACTTTTCAGCACAGAGAACAACCTCTCAAGTGATCTCAATTTGCTGTGGGTGGGTGAGTCTGGATTGAGTAACTCCTGTCAGGTGTGGATCTTTGGGCCTTGGCCTTATAACTCAGTTTCCTTTTTTTTTTTTTTTTTTTTCCTGAGACAGGGTTTCTCTGTGTAGCCTTGGCCATCCTGGACTCACACTTTGTAGACCAGGCTGGCCTCGAACTCACAGCGATCTGCCTGCCTCTGCCTCCCGAGTGCTGGAATTAAAGACGTGCGCCACCACGCCCGGCTCTTCAGTCTTCTTTCGTGGGTGGTGATTTTTGTGTGTTTTAGTGTTTGTCTGAAAATACCGATTACATCTTGGCCTTCGGATTACTTGTGATGTCAGGCATTCCTGTACCCAGAGATAAGCAGACAATACAAGAAGGGCCTTGGTGCCTCAACAGTGATGAGTAAAGAAACGAGTTAGAAGTAGTTAGCAGTCTATCTTGTGTCGCTCTGTTAGCGAGACTTACATCCTGAGAAGCCATGTATCTGGCACTGCAGTCACATAACAGTGGTGTGCAGATATAGATAGTAAAAGCCTTTCTGCGTATAAAGATTTACCACCAAATATCTAAAGTTCCTGTGGATCTCTTGGTCCCATAGAGACTCAGGCAACATTAACTCAGAGAACCTGCCTTGTCACCCACGCAGTGTTAACTCCTCCACCAGCTTCATTGAAATAATCTGAGCCCTCACCCAGGTTTCACATTTTAAGGAGTAGCTTTTGGGGCTTCTCACGAGGAGTTTCTACAGAGACTTCAGCAGCCCTGGATGCCGCCGGTCTTGAGAAAGACGTGCAGGAAGGCCCCGTGTTTAGGAGAACATTTGCAGGCCTCAAATGGTTTGAGTACGCAGGAGAACCCAAGGAGACGTCCATCCGCCTTCACGTCCTTATGGCTCTTAACAGACTAGTAAGTTAACTCACCTCATTAAGCCAGAGGAGAGAAAAAAAAAACCATACACAGGTGAATGAGAATCACTTGTCATGTATTGGAAGCCTGTCTCCTCTTTGCACTGAGTTACGATACTTTGAATTATTTATCTACTGTTTGAAAAATAGCCTTGCTGGTGGAATTTAAGGTCAACACCGTGTTTCTTGGAAATTCTTGTTTGTTTTGTTCTCTTTCTGTAGGAACTGGCTAACTTGCTCACCAGAAGCTGTCCCTTTTTCTTGATTCACTAGTGAGGAAAGAGTCCCCAAGGCGCCTGTAAGACCCTTTAAGATGAACATTATTGCATTGTAATGCTTAGGCCCTAGCCAGGATGCAAACTCTATGTGTGAGGACAAGAGAGTCATCAGAAGTGACAACTTTGAAAGCTCTTGAGTTTCTTTATCAAAATGCTGTGGACACTTTGCGTTTTACACATTTCCACTTTTGAAACTGGAAAGTGGTCCTGCTGAGGGGAACTTGGCTTAGGTGTGTGAGGAGCCTGAAGGTAAGAGTTGGACAATCTGAGTACGTTGGCTGTGGGGAGTCACTCCAGTAGGGGAGTGGAGCCCTGTAAGAGTCGCCCGTGGGGGGTGGGTAGAGCTGGCATTGGAGTGTTGGCCCACTAGTAGCTGCTCCGCAGTTCTTTCGTGCCTCCAGCAGCAGCTGTAGTAACATGTACAAGACCTGCATGGGGTGAAGCCAGTAAAAATTCCCCAAATTCCAGCAGGAATAAGATAGGCCCCCTAGGAAGTGCCATCCCCCAACTCGGGAGCTATTGGCAGTTGGCTGCTGCTGGAGGCACGAAAGTCATTTTTGGGGCAGGGATTGGGGTGACTGGTATGTTATCATGCTCCATGGATGGCTCCAATCCTGTATGCATTATGGACACCACTAATTGGAGTCCGTGGGATTAAAAAAAAAAAAAAAGCATGGAGTTGGGAGGGGACGTGTTTGGGTAGTGTCTGAAGGACTTGGAATTAGAAAATGTGAGGGCCTAGAGAAAGTTGGAAGTGGAAAGTGGGGCATGAATATCATCAAAATACATGACATATACATGTCTGAAGTTCTCAAAGAATGGAGATAAAATTTCCGAGTCATCATTTTCTGTGAATTAGGTTACCTGTCACTCATGGTGAGTCTTCCCTTTCTTCCACATTTCCGCTGTGGTCACAAGAATCTTCTACAGACCGTCACCTCCTTCTCTGTGGCAAATAACCTTACTACAAGGCAGTCCTACAACCCTTGTCAAACAGAATATTCTGGGAGGCAAGCCCTTTTTTGGTCGATGACTCCTGTGAGTCATTAGGGAGGAGTGAGTTTGAATATTCTTTGTGCTTCTCCTCTTCTTCCTCTGTGATGTCTCCACACATTTTCTCCCCTTATTATTCTGGAGCTGAATAAGCTTTTTTTTGTTGTTGTTGTTGGATAAATGATTGGACATCTTGTAGTTCTTTGGGGCTTTTGCTCTGAGTGTCAATCATCTCAGAGAACTATTGAAGATGTGAACACGTATAAGAAGTAGACAGAATAAAATTACATGTGCCGTTCATAAAACTAGAGCTCTTCTGTTGTGTTGTTGTTGTTGTTTCTTCTTCTTCTTCTTCTTCTTTTTCTTCTTCTTCTTTTTCTTCTTCTTCTTTCTAACTTTCTATGTTGCAGTTCTGTTTTCTGAGGTTTGTTCCAGTGTTATGCTGGGCACTGGATGATTTGTTGGGAGAACTTAACAGTTTGCATAGCTCTTCTTTATATTGTTTCAATTGTTTTCTCACTCCTGCTCTCTAAGCACTGTTGCCGTGGAGATTAAGAGTTGATCTTTCTTCCATACTGTAAGATCTTGGTGATAGGAGCCATGTCATGCCAGCTCACATTCCTGTAGCAAGGAGAGCCCATGGCTTGTCACGGACATTGATCATAATGCACTGCACGAGTTGCAGTCGGTAGGACCATTCTGAACTAATTAATTAGCTGATGGGTTTAAGGCAGGGTTTCTTGGCCAGGATTTGAACTTGTTATCCCCCTGCCTCAGCCTCTAGACTTCTGAGATTACGTATATTCACCTCCAAACTTGATCTGCTCTGAAGGTTTTTCATGCATTTGCCCATTTGGGTTTCACACAAGACTTTGAAATTCAGTATATAATGAAACTGGTGCACTTTCTACCCTCTAGCAAAGGGACCTCCTGAATATCATACAAGCGAGGAGGACGAGGACAGAATTGGGAGAGAAGCAGACATGAGGAGACCATACAGGACAGCAACATTCCCTGAGGCCCTACCCTCCTGGCTGTCTCTGTGGCCTGCATGTGTGAGGTGATACACAGTGAATGATGGCTGGCTGGTTGAATGGTGGCTGCACTTGGTTGTTGTGAGGGAAGGCTTCTTGAGAAAAACAAAACAAAAACAAAAACGAGGGCTTATGTTAATGAAATATTAGTTAAGCAGCTGTGGGTCCCTGCGCCCTTGATGGAAGAGTAGATAGTCTCAAGTCATTTTGTTGGGTACCAAAGATAGAATCTGCATCCCTGGCTCTTAGGCCATCTGTGATTGGCTTGAGTGGGTGTCTACAAGTGAGGGAAGTTGACTAGAAGCCAGTTATCTTCTGAGTGGCTTTGGGAGGACAATTCTTGGTTATTCATTAAAAATTCATGTAGTAAAAAGCCATTTTCAGTCACAATCTTAAACATTTAACTCTGGATGACATGCGTAGCTAAGCCATGACCCTCAGGTGTACTCACTAGTCTTGGGATAAACAGGTGTGTTGGTAGAGGTGTTGGGTGTTCTGTCCACAGTGTAGGGGTGGCTTTGTTAGGCAGGCAGTTAGCCTCTTCATCCCCACCTAGGAGGAAACCAGGATTTAACTCCTGCTCCATTTTTTTGGCAGGGGAGGTGGGCTTTGTATAAAAATTCTAAATTTTACCACGTCATCAGTGGGTGGTTAGTTATAGAACTATTTGTAATAGTTTTTGTTTGACAAACTTGATAATTGGTTGTTTCATTTTCTGATTTCCACATGTGCACTTATGTTCTTTCACCACAAACTTTATCAGGGTATAATCGGTAAGTGAGAGTGTGTGTTTATAGTGTGTGCATGGTGTCCTGATCCCTGAGTACACCACGACACAGTTTGAGCCAATTAGCTGTTGTATGTGTGTGTGCATGAGAGTGAGTGTGTGTGTGTGTGTGTGTGTGTGTGTGTGTGTGTGTGTGAGAGAGAGAGAGAGAGAGAGAGAGAGAGAGAGAGAGAGAAGATCTGTGCCCATATTCTAGCAGAAATTCTTGCTATTGTGTTTTTCATGATTCTCTCCTTCAGGTTATGTTGACTTAAACCCAGAAAAATATGATTTACTTCTAAACTTCACACTTACTCATCATATCTAACAGATGGGAGGGTTCTGCCTCTTACCTCCCAATGCCTATCAGTTTTAGCTGTCTGAGATAGGACTGTCCTTGGGACAGTGTTGTCATGATCCATTAAGACACCTTTAAAATAGAGAAGTACATCTCACTGCTAAAAGTTACTATTCTCAGTGGGATTTGAAAGGGTAGTTTTTGGTGCTAGCTCCCAGAGCCTGTAATAGAAGGACTGGATCTTTCTCTTGGATTTTCTCTGCAGATTCTTGGATCAGTGGCAGGATCTTCAGGTCCAAAACCAAAATACTGAAAGTGTGGACTCTTATGTGCCGCCTGCAGTTATTCTCCATAGACCTCATGTCACAGGCGTCTTAGGCCTAAATCCTTTACTAAGAGGCTCTGCTTAAAAGATTTGTGTGACCTCTACCTCCCAGGTACCCAGGGTCCCTCTGGACTCTGCAGGACCTCAGAGCAGCCCTGCTCTCGAAATGGACACATTTGTTTGCAAAGGTATATCAGAGCACACTGGTCTTTGCCTTTTCCTGATGTAGGAGATGGCGCCTGGCAGTTCTTGCCAGGTTCTTTGATAACGCAATTGTAGGGGACGTGGGCAGTGCATTTCCACAGAGGCAGTGTCTGGCTTTCGTTCTTAACATGAGTGGTGAGTTCCTTTGGTGACGCTGCAGCTCAGGGCTGTGTCAGCGCTTGGAGGGGCTAGTGACTGTCTGTGTTGCTGGTAAATCTCAACCTCTGCTCCTTTAGGGAAAATAGCCCTGTGTTCCAGATCTGAGCTCTGAGATTAGGAGCAGGCGAGCTAGGACAAGGAAGCCACACAGTCAGCATCCATTCTCAGCCACACGGTGACCCTGTGCTGGATGGCTTTATGCCGACTTGACACAAGCTGAACTCATCAAATAGGAGGGAACTTCACATGAGAAGATGCCTCTGTAAGACTGAGCGATACCAAAGCCTGTAGGGTATTTTCTTAATTAGTGATTGACGGGGGAGGGCCCAGTCCATTGTGGGTGGTGGGGCCATCCCTGGGCTGATGGTCTTGGGTTCAATAAGAAAGCAGGCTGAGCAAGTCATGAGGGACAAGCCAGTAAGCAGCATCCTCCATGGCCTTTGCATCAGCTCCTGCCTCCAGGTTCCTGCTCTGTTTGAGTTCCTGTCCTGACTTCCTTTGATGATGAACAGCACTGTGGAAGTGTAAGCCAAATAAACCCTTTCCTCCCCAAGTTGTTTTTGGTCAGAGTGCTTCATCATAGCAATAGTAACCTTAACTAAGACAGGTTCCCAAGGAGCCTTCTGGAGATGTGGCAATGACCTTACTTTGCCTTTGGGGTCATCTTTGTGACTCAAGACTTTGCCCCATATATGGGACACAAAGCAAAAATACCCCCTGCCATGATCTAGAGTCACTTCTAAGAAGGGAGGCCAACCAAGGCTCCTGTTGAAGGGAAGGGGCTGCCCCTTTAGAAACTCCTTCAGAATTCCTTTTTAATAAGCCATCTACCATTATTAGAAATAAAACAAAGGGCCATTAGTATCAGTTTTTTTCCTTTGGAAGTGAAATGCTTTTATACAACCAATGTTCTAATTTGTGTGCCTGACTCCCAAGTACCAACCAGCACTCGTTAAATTCTCCCATGTTCCTCCTTCTAGTTGGACTGAGGTAGCGGGATGTAGTTCCCACAGAGGAGGCTTAAAATAACTGCCCAACAGCCTCATTCCAGAGGGACCAAGCTTTTAAATGTTTGTTTAGGAGCCTTTTTGTGCTTAGAACCAAATCCAGTTTTGCAGCTTTGGTTGCCTAGTCTCTGTCCTTAACTCATGACAAAGTTACAAATAGGTTGTGGGCTTGGTGTATTTGTTCTCTTAGAGTGATGGTGAGACTTTGTTGACATTGCTTTAACTCAGGTGTAGTGAGCAGGTCCATAACCGTCCACCCCCGCCCCCCGCCATGTCTTTTAGAGCTCTTTGGTAGTAATTAACAGGAAAGGGAAGCATGGCGTTGCCTAAATGATGACTTTAGAGCAATGCTTTTTTTGTCATGTTGTGCAATGCCCACAAAGGCCAGAAGAGGGCGTCAGATTCCTGGGGCTGGAGTTGCAGGTGGTTTTGGGAGCCACTTTTTGTGGGTTGCTGGGAGTCAAACTCAGGTTGCCAGAAAGAGCAGCCAGTGAGCCACCTCTGTAGTCCTTACAGCAATGCCTTTGTCTTTTCCGAGTTGGTTTTCAAAGACAGCCTTAGGTCCCCCATTCCTCTCTCCTTAAGGAGATTCTCACTCGCCCTCTCATTCTCTGTAGGGAATATAAGCCCCCTTAGGTGCAGGCCCTGCATGGACTCTCTCTTTATGTAGCTGTGGCTGTAGTAGCCTACGGCTTCTGAGATGTCTAAGACCACAGATCCTATGACTTTAAATCCTGTCCTCCAGCCTCAGACCTGTCATGGTGCGAGCTCCTTGCATTTGCAGGTTGGGAGGGCGATGAGCCTTCTGGAGTTCTGAGGAAAAGCCTAATCCCCAAGAAACGCTGCCCACCTTGTCTGTCTGCAACTGTGGTTTATTGTGTGGGGGCAGCACGTGACACGGCGGATGGCTGTACCCGTGGTTGAAACTTGGGTTTCAAGACGACTTGAAATCTGGTCCTGCTCCTCTGTGTGGTTTTATTACTGATTAAAAGTATTGAAATCTGGACATGGGAGAGGGTGCCCGGAGCTCAGTGGCACTCTTATCTGAAAGGTCAGCTGCTCTTGTCCTTGCATCCTCTTTGCTTGTCGCAACCCAGGAGCATCTCCTTACATTGGGTACATCCATGGGTCCACTAGCACACTGGTGTCAGTTGGTTGTGCTGTCTTCTCCCCTGACTACATGGGGCTGGCTGCGTGTGATAGACACAGCTGTGGCCTCCCACTGTGCCACATATCTTGTTGAAATCATCCTTTGCAGGCCAAAGAAGTGGCGGTCCTGAAAGGAGTGCTGACCACCTAAAGACCAATAGGGGGATGGCAGGATAGTGTCCCATCATTGTGCCCTACAGACTGGACTGTAAATAGGTGTGGAACATGAGATCTGAAATTTAGTCAATGTCCCCAGGCCAACATGAGCAACTCAGAGTCAGAAACAAAAGAGATTTCCCCCCCTTCACAAACCCCCCCACCCTGTGGTCTCGAGTTCTGGTTGGCCAGTGGTCACCCCTTAGGCACACCTTCCTGAATTGTACCAGCTGGACTGGGTGGATATCTAGGGTAGACAGATGGCTGGAGGAGTTTGGTTGTGTTTGGGTGATCTCCCACCCTGCCCCTCCACCCCCACCCCGGGAGCCTTATGAGAGCAGTGATAGAGAGAATGAAGGCCACATGGTGGCTCCCTGTGAAGGTGAGGCATTTCTACCCTGTAGTCTATAAAGTCCACTGAATCAGGGTTTTACTTCCTCAGGTTCCCAGTGGGTGGCTGGCAGTGGCCTCTGTGTGGAGGGGAAGTTCTGCAGAGGGCGTGGACACTGGGCACTCTGTCCTCGGAACAGACAGGCATTTAGACGTGTTTGCAAAATTCTGGGCAGGACGACAAAACTCTGTCTTGTATAAACACTTAAGAGCTGCCCCCTTCTTTTCCCAGACTAATTAATTTCCTTGACAGCATTGCTTGCTGGCAGCTCCTTTCCACAATTGGTTGCTGAATTGCCATGCTCAATAATCTGTGTAATAACACACTATAAAAGCATATAAAGCCAAAAAAAAAAAAAAAAAAATAGGTGCTGTTTTTGGTTTTTTTGTTTTTTAACCAATGCGCTTGAGCCTTTGGAAATAATCATTCACATATGGATTGGAAGGAAAACCTTAAATCTATCAGTCTGGGGCTAGCGAGGTGACTTGGAAGCTAAGTGATTACCACAGGAGCCTGACAACTGGAGTTTAATCCCCGGAATCCACTGTGACAGGAGATAACCAACTTCTAAAAGTTGTCCTCTGACCTCTGCATGTCACCTTGGCACATATTTATACACAGGAGGGAACACACACACCACACACACACGCACACACACACACACACACAATCAGTAGACAGCAAAATAAAACAATCCCTGAGACCTGGCTGAACCCATGGCCTTAGGTGAAGAGAAGGTTGTTTAAAGTCCCCACAAGTGGCCTTGGTGGCACACACATTTAAGTCCAGCACTTGGGAGGCAGAGGCAGGCAGATCTTCATGAGTTTGAGGCTGGCCTAGTCTATAAAGTAAGTTCCAGGACAGCCAGGGCTACACAGAGAAACCTTTGTCTAAAAAAAAAAACCAAAACATAAAATAAAATAAAGCCCAACAGATAGGGGACATCCTGCCTCACAGTGAATGGTGGCTCTTAGCATTGCCTTTTCCTCACTTTCTGCTGTCCTTGTTCACACTGTTGAGCCAGCAGCCTGCCCCTCCCCACAGTGTGCCTGGACAGAGCTTACCTGTGACATATGTGAAAAGGTCAGTGACCGTGCATGGACTAAAACTC
This sequence comes from Acomys russatus, assembly GCF_903995435.1. Classification (NCBI taxonomy): domain Eukaryota; kingdom Metazoa; phylum Chordata; class Mammalia; order Rodentia; family Muridae; genus Acomys; species Acomys russatus. Next base: position 24,014,907 of record NC_067166.1, on the reverse strand, counting down.
CAAGGCAAATTAACAAAGACAGGAAGACAAGGTTTAGACCACAGTATGCCAAATATTTAGCTATGGTTTTGGAGGTTAGAGCTAGGCAGGGGCCTGGTGCAGGGGAGTGGCTCCGGTGTTCCCATTTGGCTACGTTGGTGTTGCCTGTGGCCTTTGGTTGTGTCAGGATTTGGCTGAGTGACCCTGACACTGCATGTCTGCACACATTCAAGGCATGCTGGCTTTCAAAGGCCAGGCTGTGGACACACTGGACTTGCTAGCTTTGTTGTGTGGAGAGAGTGGGCACCGGCCAGTGCCATGGGCTGGGGCCTGTAAGGAGCAGATGCAGTGCTAGGCGCGAGTGTGCACCAATCAGCCTTTCCCTTCCTCACGGCAGATCTGTGAGAGGATGGGATTGTCTGCCTCATGGAAGGGGACATGGAGGTTTCAGAGAACTCAAGCCATTGTTACTGCATCTTTTGGGTAGAGAGTTGGTAGGCTTTCAACTTGAGTTTTTGACCGTCCAATATTAGACTCTGTTGCCCACAGTTTCCCTGGTCTTCAGCAAGTGACGCCTCCCCAAGTACAGGCACAGAGCCCTTGGCTCTGTTTACGTCATCTTTCATGTTTCTGCAAGTTGTAGGGCATGCTAAGTTCTGTGCATGAAAGCTGGCTCCCTTGCCTAGTTATACTCTCACCCCAGCCAAACTTTCAGAGGGATGTGCCAATCTCATCATAGAATGACGCACCTTTTCCTGTGATGAAGGGTGACAGGGCATACTACTTTAAAAGGTCACCGGTTAATAGGATGCCATTTCCTGATAGTTTGTGAGGTGAACCTTCAGATACAAAGACGGCTACAAAGGAGTGACTCTCATCAGGAGCCTGCACTTTTTATTTCCTTGAGCATCTCGAGGATTCTAAGTCCACATTCTGTAAAAGGAGGTCTTCCTTGCCTGGGTTTAATTTGGCTGAACCTGTGGGTCATTGGTGATGTGAGGAGAGGTGGTCAAGGTGTCCAGGTCTAAACCAGAAGAAGGGGGCTTTTTAACCCGTGTCATGCGCAAATGCAGTGTTCTTTCCATAGCTAGCTCTCATGCCTCCCTGCTGCCCCATGGCCGCGCTATACCCCTTGTGGAGAATGACAGGGCGGGGGGGGGGGGGGGGGGCATGGGGGGGCAGAGAAGGGGGGTGAAAACAGGGCAAGAAGTTTGCAGTTGAAGAGATGGGCACTCACACAGTCTCGCTGGCTGCTGTCTGTTAGCGTGTGAATCCACAGGAAGCCCAAGCCATATCATCAATAGTTTAGTATCTGGGCTCAATAGGGCTCCCACTCCTGAGACTTTCAGCCCTCAATGCAACAAAGACCAGCCGGGCACCGGATTACACCTGTGCCACCCATGTAGCAAGGACCTGGTGAGGATGAGCCCCAGGGTGTGTGTGCAACTTGCTGGGAGCTGTCAGGTCTTATCAGCCTTTTGTTAGGGCATCTTTTTTTTTTTTTTTCCTCTCCTTGAAAACTCATAAAAATTCATGTTGTGGTATTAATGCCCGCAGGGTCCTGTGGAATTTCGCTGGCTGTGGCTACCCGTCCCTCATCACAGATATGTCGTCCTCAGATCCGTGGGCACAGATGTGTGCTTGCAGATCTATACTGGAGGCTCATGTATCTGCCTAAGTGAATTTGCCACGAGGAAGGAAATAAACTAATTTCCCTCTGAACAGTTCAGGGTGGCCAAGATTTTTCTATGCATATCCTCAGAAGGCTTCATTCTGGGGAATATTTTATATTTCCGTAAACTTGCGTATGTGTTTCAAGGTGGCTGCTTTGCATTCTTGTTTATCATCACAGTGACATGCTGTTTATATGTAGAGTTTGAAAGAAATTGTTATCCAGTGGATCTATTCTCTATGTTGTATGTATGTATGTGTGTATGTGTATGTGTGGGTGTGCGTGTAGAGGCCAAGGGGCGACTTTGGATGTCATCTCATCCACTTATGTGGAGACTCGGTCCCTTGTTAGCCTAACAGTTACAGATTAAGAGAGACTGCTGTGCAATGAGCCCCCAGTCCTTTCCTGTCTCTGCTTCCCTAAGACTGTGGTACAAGTCTATCTCTTTATGTGGCTTACACACACAGGGTGGCTACATCTGATTTTTTTTTACCTAGGTGCTGGGGATCGAACTCGGGCCTTTATGCATGCAATGTGAGCACTTTACTGGCTGTGCTATTTCCTAGGTTCCTCAGTTAAAAAAATAAGAGAGAGAGATGTAGTAATGCCACTCTTTGTGTTGGTAGAAACAAGCAACTTATCAATTCTGTGTGTAGTGTGTGAAGTGTATGTATATTGTTTATGTGCACGTGTGTGTGGGGGGGTGGGGGCTTGCACATGTCTGTGTACGTGTATAGAGTCAAGAGGCCAATGACAGCTGTCTTCCTGGGTCCCTCTTTACCTTGTATTTTGAGATAAGGTTTGTCCTTGAACCTGGCACTCATCAACTGGCTAGATTGATCAGCACGCTCTGGGGATCCATGTGCCTTTCTCCCTGACCAGATTCTTGGGTTACAGACAGCCGTGGCCATGCCTGGCTTTTTATATGTATACTTGGTATGTCCCCGTCTGAGCTCAGGCGGCTGGACTCAGGGTTAGGACTGTCTTGTAAGTTCTCACCCCTGTAGCATATATTCTTCTTCCTTGAGAGAGAGAGAGAGAGAGAGAGAGAGAGAGAGAGAGAGAGAGAGAGAGAGAGAGAGAGAGAGAGAGAGAGGGGGAGGGAGAGAGGGAGGGGGAGGGAGGGAGGGAGAGACAGAGAGAGAGACAGAGAGAGAGAGAGAGGGAGAGAGAGAAGTTGAGGTCAGAGTATTGCGTTGCAGCAGAATTTCAGAACGTTAAAGAAAGGTGTGGTGGCGCACACCTTTAATCCCAGCACTCGGGAGGCAGAGGCAGGCAGATCGCTGTGAGTTCGAGGCCAGCCTGGTCTACAAAGTTAGTCCAGGACAGCCAAGGCTACACAGAGAAACCTTGTCTCGAAAAACCAAAAAAAAAAAAAAAAAAAAAAAAAAGAAAAGAAAAGAAAGGTGTTGACTTGAGTGAAAGGCTTAAGGATTTTCTTTTTTTCTTTCTAATGAATTGAATGGAAGAGTGACATTTAAAAATAATGGTGATCCAATAATTATAGTACAGTGTTACCAAAGCATTCGATAGGAGAAATCACGTCCCACTCGTAATGTTTAGCCATGTAAGATGAAACCTCAGGCAGTAGGAGGTGGGGGGGGGGACACCCTTTGTCCCTTTGTAGCATTTTTATGGTAAAGCAATTACCATGTTGTGGTACATCTCTGCAAACCTGGGAAGTACCAGAAGCTCTGCAATGTTAGCCACGGAGCCTCCGTATTAAAAAACCGTTCGGAATCACGCCTGCCAATTAATACTTCATAGACACTCACGTACGGTGATGAATTTCTGAACAAAGTTCTATAGTGTTTGCCTCTTGTTATGAATGGGCAAGTTATGACTGTGTGAAATTGGTGTGAGCAGATCGCCTGTAACCCTGGCTGTTATGGCAGCCAACCTTAACTGATGGCCTTTAGAGAAACAGCCCCCGCACCCCCGTGCCCCCCCCCCACCCCGTGCAGCATTTCTGAGAGAGGAGAGTTGAGCTCCACAGGCACTAACCCTCCTGGACGGAGGGCTAATTGTCTGTGACTTGTGTCTTAACATTGCTGTGGATTTCTGAAGAGAATAATCACTAGAAGTCCTTCCCTGGCCTCCTATCCACACCCCTCCTCTGCCTCTTTCTTATCCTATCCAGGCAGTTCTGGTTTTTCACACTTCCTTAATCCCCCACCCCCACCCCGTCTCACTGAAGTGATAACTCATTTTGTTAGAATGGTGGTGATTTCAAAAGTGGGGGATTATGACTTCAGTTGGGGCATAATCAGCTTGAGCAGGTGCATTCTAAGTAAGAGAGATACAGTTTTAATGCACATGTCTCGCCTAATTCAGAACAGGGGAGAGATGGATAGGAGATGGCGCCGCAGCTCGGTCAGGATTGTTTCTAAATAGATTGTTTCCCCACCACCACCACTACCACCTTGAATTCTCCGGGCCCTGACAGCAACGTCCTGTTAATAAACTGGATGTACAGGAGGGGGCTGAGAGTGACCGTCTTGATGTTGTGCTCTGAGCGTTCAGGAACGCTTCAGGGAAATGAGATCAGCTTTACACAGAACCATGGCATAGCGGGTCACTTGGTCACTTTAGTCGTGTAGTTAATTGTGAGGGAACTTCACTTACAGGACACGCGTCGTCCCCCCCCCCCCCCCCCCGCCCCACCGTGGCTTCACGGTGAGGATCTGGAGTTGTCCTTTGGCTTTGAAATGCTCTAAGTTATGGACGGAAGGGAAGAAATGGGCAAGTGCTGTGCCCAGAAAAAGCAAAGCCTTGTTAGGCAAGTAATATCTTCCTGCAGATTTAACTCTACTTTGCATTTTGGTTAATTTCCCCTGTGAGAGCAGAGTAGTCACCCGACTGGAAAGACATCAGCCATGCTCTAGGTAGTTACATAGCACTTCCTGACTGCTTCTACTTACTACTCCCCCTCTCTTTTTAGAGTTTCAGCATTTTCCCATATGTTTCATGATAAAAACTGTTTAATGTAAGGTCACCAGCTTCCACATTCCACTTCATTATTCGGCTATTTCTCCGCTGAAACGAATTTGTTAAGTCCCTATTATGCGCCAGCCACTGAGGGTAACAGGAGTGAAAAAAGAAAGCACACACAGGATGCTCAGAGTGTAATGTCCTGTGAGCAGAGATGCAGAATTCACAGCACACAACAAGGATTATGCAACATGGCCAAGTTGGACTTATCCTTGGATTGAAAAGATGAGTCCACACTCATCAATTAATCAATTTATATACTCCACAAACAGAAAAGTAGACAAAACTGGATGCTCAACAGATGGACAGAAAACATTAAAAAAAACCATTCAGTTTTCTTCCTGAATAAAAACTCAACAAAGTAAGTACTTGGCTGGGTAGCACTTGGCTGGGTAGCAGTGGCACACACCTTTGATCCCAGCACTCGAGAAGCAGAGGCAGGCAGATCTCTGTGAGTTCAAGGCCAGCCTGATCTACAAAGTGAGTTCCAGGATAGCCAAGGCTACATAGAGAAACTTTGTCTCAAAAAACAAAACAAACAAACAAACAAAAAACACAAAAACAAAAAAAGTACGTATTTCAAATCAGCAAAGACTGCATATTAAGAAACCCAGAACTAGCATCATACTGAGCTTAACATTAAAAAAAAAGAAAGAGCGAGATATCGTCCTCTTAAGGTGTGGTATAAGGCAATGATGCTGTCTCACAGTTCTACTTGACATTGACATAATGTTAAGTCTCAAATACAGCAATCAGGCAAGAAAAAAAGCAACAATTTCTTTAGTAGCTGATGCCGTACCACAATGATATGGAAAGTCCTAAAGACTGCTGTAACCTTACTGGGGTTATTTTTTTAAGAGAATCCACTGGGATTTTCTGCATGTTAATATTTGTATTTATACATCAACAATGAACTATATGAAGAGGAAGTTAAGAAAATTGAATTGTAATAGCAACAAAATGAGTGAATACTTAGGAATTTAAGAGGTAAAGAGGAACACGTTAGATATTTTAAGGTATGGTAGGAAATTAATGCCAGGAACAGCTGTCTCGCATTCCTGGATTACATGGGTTAATAATAAGTGTGAAAATGTTCGCACTATTCAAAACAAATGTCAGATTCTGTCACCAATGTATTTAATTCTTATTAACGTAGTGTTTCCTTCACATAAATAGAAAATCCTAAAATTTAAATTGAACCATAACAGCCCCAGGTCACCAAAGCCTGAAGAACACCGCCAACTAGAGACCTTGTGTTTTCTGACTTCACGTTACTTTATTGTTACAACTGTTTGGTAATGTCACAAAACATCAACCTGGTCTGTCAGCAAAGACAACCCAGAATAAATCTCTGCAATTTTTCATGAATTCAACCTGCACCTGGATCCTAAGAATGCAAAGGGAAAGAGAGGGCTCCAACAAATGGTCTTCAGAAAGCCAAGAATGTAGTTGGTCCAGTATTGGTTGACTTTGTGTATGGTGTGTGACAGGTGTCCAGAGTCTTATGTGTGAGATTTAAAGGCATACAGCTCCAAAGGGAAATCTAAAGAAGAGATTCTCAGCTATATTAACTTTTTAAAAAAATGACACCAGAAGCACAGGCAGGAAAAGCAGAAATACTCAAAGGAGATTATATCAGACTAAATATTTCCTGTGCAGTTGAGGAAACATGAAAACAAAAGTGTTATGGGGCATATTGTACATGCATGGCAGCTGGAGCATGCCCATCATGTGGAAACCATAGCCTAAAGCTTTGTATCCTCTCGGCTAATTCTGGTCTCTCAGAACACATGGTGACCTTCGGTCCTACTGTGACTTCTGTTCATGGGTAGATGGGTGGGTCTCACCTCCTTATAAAAAAAATCACATCCTGAAATCTGTAATTTATTGAGTCAAGTTGGAAGAACCCAGACTGTAGGATGACCTGGAAGCCTGTGGCTCTTTACTTTTTCCACTTTACCCTTCACAGTATCTGCATTTCTGTGGTTAAGTCAGCAAAAGTATTTTCCAACAAAAGTTCCACTTGTAAATAGAATATATTGTCATAGGAACACTCTTAAGTACTGGCCTGTTACACCAAAGCAGCATTATCACCCTTGTAGAAGACAGTGTAGATGAGACTAACAGCAAGGATTGATACAACTCAGTAGCAGGAATACAAATGGCCCGGCCTTACAAAGGGCAAAGGATCTGAATAGAACTCCTAGAAGGAATCCAAACAATTAACGAGTCCCCAGTGCCCAGTACCTCCAGTCATCAGGCAAAATCAAATCAAATTCATGAAACAATGAAAGATAACAGGTGTTGGCAAAGATGTGGAGAAAAGGGAGGCCTCCCACGTTATTAGTGGGACCATTGTGGAAAAGAGCATCACTGCTAAAATAAATATAGAAATAAAAAGTTAGGAGTCCTGCCATATGATCAACAATCCTGTTCCTGGAGGGAGAGAGAGAGAGAGAGAGAGAGAGAGAGAGAGAGAGAGAGAGAGAGAGAGAGAGAGAGAGAGGCATATGTGTATAAATGTGTGTGTGCATACGCATGTCCACAAATATGGGCACACACGTGTATACACACACATACAAAGGAAGGAAAATTAGAGTCATGGAGAGATAACTGCCTCCCATGTTCCTTGTATAGCATCCTCATGTACAGGAGCTAAGTAAGCTATGGAAACAGCTGTAATGTTGCTCAGCAGATGCTGGGGACAGAGAAGCGTGTGTGCGGATAATGGGATACTGCTTTCAGGATTAACAAAAGAAAAGCCTATTTGCGGCAACATGGGTAGAGCCAGGGGACAGTTTGCTCAGGAAAGTGAGATGCAGAAAAACTGTCATCTCGTGGAGGCATGGAATTCAAAACATGATCATCAGGGTTTAGCGGAGAGGAATGTTGGTTAAAGGGTCTAAAATTTGAGTTATGCATGATGGGTAAGTTCTGAGGATGTAATGACAGCCTGCCGAGAGTTTACAGTACCGTACTGTGTGCTCGAAATCTGTTAAATTAGGTCTCCCATCTCTCATCGCATACAAATGGTGACACTATGGAGGTGACAGTGATAGATATATTGATTAGCTAAACTTGGTAATCACTGTGTGTGTGTGTGTGTGTGAGCTCCAAGTGGTGCAGCTGTTAAATATAGACAATATTTAGGCTGTCAGTGACATCTCAATAAACTTGTTTAAAAATCATGGGTTTCACTGTCACTGTATGTATAAGTAACATGTAAAATTCCTTCCAGCAAGCAATTTATGATCGCCGGGTCTGTTTATAGTGTAGTGTCTACAAACACATCTGTAAAATGTTTCCTGAAAGTGTTGTCAGATGTATCATGGTGTGTGGGCAATAATATATATATATATAATGCACGCATATGTATGATTTATTTCCAGTAGGACTAACACTTTGGAGAGCTGGATAAGTGCTGTAGAGCCTATGCTGAGTTGTATAAAACCCTTACAAGGTGCTGGGGTAGATAGCAAAGTTGTGAAGAAGTTGGATAAATGACTATGGATGGCATCGAGGACTCCTAGAACTATAATTAGCATGAACATTCCTCAGGTGTCCTAATGTCAGAGATGTGGTATCCAGGAAGGTGCTATGCAGTCATGGTACCTATAGGAGGCGGAGTCTAGAGGCAGGTGCCCTTCCCTCTTTGGGGGTGTGCCCTCAAGGAAGACTGTGGAATGCTAGCCTTTAATCTCTGTTTCCTAGTTCGTAAGGTAAACAGTTCGTCTTACCATGTGTTTGCACCATGATGTTCATAGGAGAGGCCTGAAGCAATAGGGCCATGAGACCTTGGACTGGAAACTTCAGAAATCTGAGACACAGTGGCCCTTTTCCTTTAATTATCCCTGGTGTTTTCATTATGATCACCATCACCTGGCATTAAAGCTACAGAGATACACTTGGGGAAGGAACTGTAAAATGGGATTTTCTTTGAGACCACCTGCTCCCAAATAATGACGCAGAGATTTTTTTTTTTAATATTTACTATAAGCTTATGGTACTATAGCTGAGTAGATTCTCAGCTATTTTAACCTGACTACACTGGCCTGGCCTGTGTCCTACCGTGTGGCCTGTTACCTGTCCATCTTGGTCTCTAGCCCTGACTCCTGCTTCTTCCTTCATGTCTGTCTGGCAGTTCCCGTGCCTGAACTTCCTTCCCGGAGTCTCCCATCTCTACCGGAAGTTCTGCCTCCCCATTCTGCTCCGCTATTGGAAGGTCAGGTCAGCTCTTTATTTAACCAGTCATCAGAAGGTGATGGAGAACAGTGTTTACAAAATACTGAGGCAGGAGGTGCTTTATAAAACTAGCAATAAAGAATACCAAAGTCCACCTTGTAGTCTTATCTCTGCGGGTACAGAAATCAGCATTTGAATATACAAAGACAACCTTTGCACAGTGCACAAAAAGATCACCCCAACAGCACCGTGCCATAACATAGAGGAACAAAGCTTTTTCAGTTAAAGAGTCAGGAATATACTTTGCAAGTATCAGAGGGGACCCACATTGAATGCCCAAGATTTGAGGACTGGTAGAAGCCAAGCAAAGATAGGCTTTTGAGGTGGGAGATAATGGTGTTCAATTTGTTCAGTGCTGCTGAAAGCTCAAAGGAGATGAGAGTAAGAACAGAGTCTTCATTTGGAGGGAAGTCACCTCTTACTGATATAAGAAATATTTGTGAAGAGGATTTTTGGAGCAGTGCCTATGAATAATTGAACTTATTAGAATATATAGTTGGGCATCTGTGAGGTATATTAATGGTTAACATCTTTTATTTAGCCCTCATCATTTATTACCATCATCATCATTATTATGTTAAAGATTCAATGACTTTCTATAGTAAAAGCTAGAGCTTCTAAAAGAGCAAAACCAATAGACGGTGATACTCTTACATTTACTCCGGCCTTTCCCAGTTGAGCTCTGTGACTCAGGGTCTTGCTTATTTGCCAACATAGCCTTGGTGTGTTCACAGGGTCCTATTTCAGACTTCCTGAGAGTTTGCGCAGATCTTATGCATGTATTTCAGTTCCTTTAGATAAAATGCCATTAGTGTATCTCATCTTTCAGAGCTATGAAATGAAAAGAGTCTCCTTTAGTGCGTCCTAGGTGAAAGGGGAAATTATTGCCAATTTTTTTTTTTTTTGCCAAAATTAGAAGTTGATTATGTACAGTAATGTTTGCCTGACACGTTTAGATTGAACCCCACCCCGAAGATTCTAGAAGAGATCTCTGCATAGATGCAGGTGTTAGAGCTGACAGATCAAGGAGTTGGAACGACGGGGACATTTTTAAGTAGAGTAGAAAAAACTTTGTTGATATTATGTTGTAAGAATATCCAAGACCAAATCTGTGTATTTGTTTGAAGAGGGTCCACACTTGGGTCTGAATTTCAGAGCATTCGAATGACCTAGGCAGCTTTTGTTGCTATAACACAGGATCTAATGGAAAGAGAAAGGGTTTGTTTTTTTGTTTTTTTGTTTTTTTTTTTTTTGCTTCACAGTTGTTGATTTCAGTCCACAATCCATTGGCTCTGTTACTTTTGGCCTCATGGTTTGGCATGATGCCATGACAGGGAGCACGTGGTAGAGGAGAGCAGTTCACCTGTTCGCAGGCAGGAGGCAAAGACAGGGCGCTTGAGCTAGCTGCTCCCTCCTTCAACCATAACTGCATCTAGGCCTGTAGGCTACAGAATAGTGCTGCGCCCACCCCTCCCACCCCAACCCTCCAGGATAGGATTTTCCTCCTTAGTTGGTCCCCTCTGGAAGCATCCTCACAGATCCAGCAGGAGGTGTGCTGTACCAATCTCCCAGGTGCCTCTTGAGCCAATCAAGTTGACAGGACAAATCAGCACAGTAGCTAAATAAGAGAAACAGGATTTGTATATGATTCCATGTTTTGAAGCTAGAGAGAAGCTATTGCTTGGGAGAAGCTCTTCTTGTTATTGAAGACTTGGAAAAGTTTCTCACACCAATTACTGAGAACATTGACTGTTAACACAGACGTGTCCTAGTTGCTTTGAAATTCCATCTCACCCCAGTCAGAATGACTATCATCAGGAATGGAAATGACAGCAAATGCAGGCAAGGGCATAGAAGAGAAGGAAGGGCCCTTACTCACTGCTGGTGGGGATGCAAACTTGGACAGTTGCTATGGGACTCAGTGTGGAGGTGCCTCAAATAGGTCAAAATAGAATTTCCGTAGGACCCAGATATACCACTTCAGGTATGTACCCAAAGTCTATATACCACAGAGATACTTGCCCAGCCATATTTATTGTTGCTTTATTCACAATAGTCAGGAAATGGAACCAGCATAGATGTCCATCAGAAGATGAATGAATGTTGATGAAGAAAATACAGTATGTATGCACAATGGAATTTCATATGAACATTTCAATTTCAATCTGTTTAAAATTAAATGGTATAGAGACGTTTAAAAAAGAATGAAATCATGACTTCTGCAGGAAACTAGATGGAACCTAAAATCCCCTATATGTTAAGTGTAGTAAGCCAGGCTCAGAAAGTCAATCGTGCTGCATTTTCTCATACACACAGAATCTGGATCTAAAATTATATGTGCATGGGTATTGATATAGGTCATGAAATTGGAAAAGGTTGGAAAGTGAAACGGTAGAGTGCATGTCGTTAGAAAGCAGAGGGGAAGGCCAGCAAGTAAGGAAAAGCAGCTCCATGTGTGGACCAGACGCAGGGCAGGATGGGTGGTTATGGTACAAGAACAATTTGAAAACAAAAGTCCAATGGCACATGTATGAAGATACCATAATGGATTCATTACTGTGCTAACTAAACCCATTAGAAGATAATGAGCATTCTCAGTGACGATCCCTGTAACAAGGTGCAGAGTTACCTGGAAAGCCTTGCATCCAAGAGTCACCATCAAAGAGTGTGGTTATGTTAGACACTTGATCAGTGCTGCCATTTTGGAGAGAACATGACAGTTTTGGCAGTTTGGCCAGGTACATCTTGATCCCTTTAGGAATTTAAGAGGCCTGGTGGAGTTTTGTACCCACATGGATGATTCTCAGTACCAGGGAGGGACAATAAGAGAGGGCTTTACTATAGTCCTTTTATATAAAACAGAGGTTCTCAACTTGTGGGGCATGACCCCTCGGGAGATCAAACAACTCTTTCACAGGGGTCACCCAAGACCACTGGAAAACACATTTACATTCTGACTCATACCAGTAGCGAAATTACTGTTATGCAGTAGCAATGAAAATAATTTTATGGTTGTGGGTCACTACAACATGAAGAACCATATCAGAGGGTTGGTTGCAGCAACAGTAAGTTGAGAACCATTGATGTAAACCATACATGGCAGACATGACGGTGCACAAGGAAGACATGTTGTCAGTTACAGCTTCAACATTGATGACATCACTGAAAACTGGGCAAAGAGTGGAGTGAGCTTATTTCCCCTAGGATTCTCTCTCATGTTGATGTGCCTGGCCCTGTCCAGGACAAGCTTCAGGAGCCCTGACCTACCCTTTTCTCTGTTCCCTGCTGTCCAATTGTGTTCACTTCATCAAATTACTGAGGGCATCTTAAAGTTAGTTATGAACTGTTTCCACCTGAGCCCATCTCTGTCTCTGTGAAGGAATCTCCACGAAAGCTTTCTCATGTTATTCAGCCTACGAAGCATCATCTGTCTGCCGCCTCCCAAAGTTATACTTTGGTATAACTCAGTGTTTTGTGGGACACTTTGAGATGGTGTCAGACCGTGAATTTGCTTATTGCCTCTGGCTGTTGGGAACTGGGATGTCTTGGTTAGTATTAAAACAACTTAGGAAAAGCCGGTGTCTAGCATTTCGATCAGCCGTGAAGACTCCTAGAGGTTAGTGTCCATGTTTGAATAGAAATCCATCTTTATCTTGAAACCTTGACATATTAACTTGCAAGAAGCGAAGATAGAGTAAAGGACTTTAGGATGGGGTAGAGACTTCAACACTCACTCAGAACTCATTAGGCTTGACTTTTAGTGGTAAGAAAGGTGACCTTCAGTGGTAAAAGAGAACCACATCAGAGCAGTAGTTTTCAGCCCTTTCAATCATTTGAAAATTTTAGTGAAAACAAAACTTCACTACCAAAAATAGGGCCTAACAACAGACTAAATAATTATGGCTTCTGTGTTGCTTTGCGCTCCTCGGGGACATGTTGATTTCAATAGGGTTGGGAATGGCTGCTTAAGAATGTTGCAAACCTGCGGGCATGGTGGCGCATGCCTTTAATCCCAGCACTCGGGAGGCAGAGGCAGGTGGATCTCTGTGAGTTCGAGGCCAGCCTGGTCTACATAGCAAGTCTAGGACAGCTATGGCTACACACAGAAACCCTGTCTCGAAAAACCAAAAAAAAAAAAAAAAAAAAAAAAAAAAAAGAACATTGCAAACCAACCGTCAGGGTACAGGGAGTCCAAAACCAATCTAGTCCATAGTCCTGCATGTAGAGGGTCACACAGAGCCCTTCAAACTTGATCACTTGTACTGTCCAGTAGCATCATGTGAGGTCTGCATCTTGGCTTCAAAGTGCTTACGAACAGGGAAGCAACTTACGAAAACAGGTGGGGAGACCCTTGATGGGGATCTTATTATGCGGAGCGACATCTTGACTGAAGTTCGTTCCTGTTCTGGCTTTCAAGCGTTGTTGTAATAGCCAGAATAAGAAAGCTGTCAGAGGAATTCCGTAAAGTGATAAAACAAATTTACAAACTCTTTAGAGCGCACACTGAAATATAAACTTCATGCATTAATTATGTCATTTTCTTCCAAAGGTTAAGATTCTACCTGGAAGGTCTTACTGGTGTTTGTAATCACAGCGTGTATAGTTAAACACGGACAGTCTGGAGCTGAGAAAAGATCCTTCTAGTACCAGTTTTCTCATAAACCAGAGTTTATCCCAGTAGAGAATAACAGAGCTTTAAAGTAAGGTGTTTCCATGGTGTTTCTGACTCTCTGCTGCCATAAAGATTTCTGGGTATTTGAGCTGGTTCATACTAGAGTCCTGCTTGCACTATAGAAGTGGGAGCCTGGCTGTACAGATCCAGGCACTGTGCACTATGCAAGGATGCTCTTTGTCCTTTGCAGGGCTGTCTTCTCACTGGTATGCTTTCAATCTTGTCTTTTTCCCACAGTGGTTTACGCTTTAAATATTTTCTAAACGTCTTTAGTCTCAATTTGTCATGGAATTAAAAAATAGGTAATCAGCCAGGCACAGTGGTGTACGCCTATAATCCCAGTACTCAGGAGGCAGAGACAGATGGATCTCTGTGAGTTTGAAGCCAGCCTGGTCTACAAAGTGAGTCTAGGACAGCCAAGGCTACACAGAAAAACCGAAAAACCCCAAAAGCAAACAAACAAAAAAAAAAGCAGGCAGTCAAATTAGTTGGATTATAGGTCTAATAAGAATAAATGTGTTGTCACTTAAGAACTTAGGGACTTAGGGATAATGTCAGTGTAGTGAATTAAATGGGCTTGATAGGTTTCGTCTGTGATCTAGAAGGGTAGGCTGGATTGCGGTTTCTAAACAAAGGTCAGGGCTTGTATGTGAAGCCTCACTGGAGGCCTTGAGTTTTCCTACAGTGTATATACACTTTGGTCTCTCATCTTGTATATTATTTGTAGTTTGCCTGAGAGTATAAGGCACCCATGTAAAAGAGAGGAAGCCTACTAGGTTCACTGCGGGTGAGAAGAGGAAGGTTTACTTACTGCTTTTCTGTGTTAGGTAGTACTGTAGGAGCTTTGGTTGGTGGACACTCTCCAGTAACACGCCTACACATAATGTAAATTTGGATGCAAAGCCATTTGTGACTGTTGGACAACGTGGATCTAATAACAGACGCTTGCCCCATATGTAACTCGACAGTAGCAAGATCCATATTTTCTGTAACTTAGTGCTTCGGCCTTTCATATAGTCATCATAGTGAGAGTCTATTTAATCCTTGATAGCACCCTATAAGGAAAATTTTTCTTGGTGTTTTTCATACCCACCATGTAGGATTTTCACCTTCCTACTTTACCGATGAGGAGACTCACCAAGAGCATTTAAGTAGTTTGTTCAGGGCTATTTAGCTAACAAGGGCAGATCCAGCTTTGAACTACATGCAGGAAGGAGGCCTGGAGACCCTCGATTCTCACACGCTGTGTGCTGTTGTCTAGAGGGACACTCAAGAGTCTCTATTGGCTACTGGATTCTGGGTGGCCATTATCAACAATGGCTTACTTAACCTTTCCATTTGTAAACTTTTCTTCTTTGGATTATTTCCCTGGCCAAAATAACCGTAAGAGAATGTGGGCATCGTGGTTTCTAATGGCCTAGAGTCGACAGTTTCAAGTCCTAACCCTCTGGTATCTCAGCGTGTGACCTTATTTGGAGAGTCATTGCTGATGTAATTACGATGAGCACCTGCTGGTGTTGGGCGCAGCTCTGATAGCACAGTATCTGCAGGAAGCAAAAATTTGAACAGTCCACCTGGCTTCCTGACTGCCAGCCGAGTGCAATGAAGCCGCTGGCACCTTGTTGTGTCAGCTCTCAAACAGATGCCTCGAGAAGGATCTCAGAAGCAGAGTCCTAGAAACACTGTTAACTCCGTGTTAGTCAGGAGCTGCGAGGCCCCTGGCTGATTGTTCCTGTGGTTTCCGCAAGGGCTCAGCCTTCCGATGTTTCACTGCCCCGCAGCTCGGCCTAGGAAGGAGCACTCAGGTCAGATGTTCCTGTGGAGCAGCATGGCCCAGTCACCCAGAGCACAGCAGGACACATTCTGTCCCTTCCTCATCATAGGCTGTCGCCCCCACGGCTATCCAGTGGCAGAAGAGAGGACTGGGCCACGTATCATTAGCCCAGGACATATCCCAAATCAGAATTCTGCCTCGTGGCTTCTGCCAAATGGGATGCTTTTGAGCTTCGTAAGGTTAAAAATCAGACTGTGATCAGGCACTCTTATTTGGAGTTGAGATAGAGGGAGAGAGCTTGGTTGAGAGGTCGTGGTAACTTGGCATTAAGCCCTCCCACCCCCACTTTTGGGGCTAGCCTTAGAGGGTCACTTGCAAGGAGTTTAGTTGCTGGACTTGGAAGCAGAGGAGAAAGCTGACCTGGGGAAAAGGTAAACGGGCTGTTGAGCTTGCGGGAGAGACATCCAGCTGATGTCATGGCTCTTCAGAGGATACGGTTTGTGGTTTGGATTCCTCCCAGAGCCCAGTTGTCCTTCCTGTGTTTGGACTTGGAGATGCTTCTGTTTATGAGCCTCTCCCTTGTGGAGGCTTATGTGGTTACAGTTCTTGTACCCAAAAGGATGGAAACCGTGTGTGGAACCCTGCCCCAATGACAAGTACAGAGGTCTCTCCAAAATCGTGAAAGCCTGTTTCAGAAGCTCAACCTTCACAAGCTTTTCACCTGAGCCGTACCATATTGCACCATTTAGAACTTTACCCATGGGCTTGTCTTTGAGGCAATATATAAGGAACCCATTCACACATTGGACTGTCATCTAAGAAGACTCCACCAGTCCATCCTAGGAAGTTGGACAGTGACTTTTATGCCAACGTACCAGCAATGTGTTAAGCAACTTTTAAAAACGGTTGGCCATTTTTACATGTGTCGCGAAGTGCATTTTCTCAGTATGTGCTTATCTTAGTGTCGACACTTCCTCTTCCCTTTCTTTGGCAGTCAGTAATTTATATTAATTTTTCTTTGTAGCCCATTAGCCTTTTATATTATCATGTCGATCTTCCACACTGGCGGGGTTGACTTCAGACAACTGCAGAATCATTTCCCTCGATGCTACAGTCGAGGGACCTGGAACTTTTGGCTCTCCCACGTGCCCGAGGGTTTAAAGAACGTGTGGTCTCTGTCAGCAGAGCTGTAGGCTAAAAGCTGCCCTCGGGGAAAAAGGGTGGGGAGGCGTATGTCTAACCTGGGGTGTTTTATAAAAGCTTGGCCTCAGGAACCTGTGGTGGCTTTGACCTTCCCAGTGGACAAGTCATTTTTGAAGAAGGGGTGCTAACGTGGAGGACATGCTCAAAATGAAGCAGCCCCCTGCAGCTGTTTCTTCTGTGCAGTCTTCAGAATCAGACTATGTGCGCCGGGTGCTTATGGCTCCTACGTGTCAGGTTGAGGGAGGTGTTTGGTAACTTCTCAGTAACACCGTAACAATTCAGTTCTACCTGGGGAAGCCATTGTGCTTTGCCTGACTGGAGGTGGAGTTTTAATTTTCATCTTGCACTTCTTGATTTGACCTTCATAAACAATGACAGTGACAGTGGGTGTATTGGGCCCCCCCCAACTTGGTGGGGGATCTTTTTTTCCCCCTGTGAGGTATGCTTTATTTTCATGAATCATATAATTAATTTTCTATAATATCCCAGGGCAAACCAGTGAAATTTGGCAGTCTGATTAGTGGGCGGCTGTGGTGGGAGGGGGCAGGGAGCTTCAAAGACTGATTAGTGGCATCGGCATGGAGTACTGGGTTATAGTTCAGCTTGTGGCTCACGTCCGTCCTGCAGATGCCTCTTCATCATGAGGAGGTCTCAGAGATGATGGGGTGGGGTGGGGTGGGGTAGGTGGAGTGGGGAGATCCTCCAGGCTAGGCTTTTAGGAAATTTTATTTCCTTTTTCTTGCTCAGTGGTCTTTTTGGTCAGCAGGGTGTTCTTAGTTTTTGTTTTTGTTTGTTTGTTTTTCAGCTTGGCACTGTGGGAGCTAGAGATTTCGTTCAGGTCTGGCTTATCCGCCATCTTACTGGTCCTATCCCTCCGGCTCAGAGTTCCTTTCCTTCACCTCTGGCTGTGCGTGACAGCCGGGCAACTAGGGCCAGGCTCCTTTATTCTTAGAATTCAGGCACTCTACTGAATTGCTTTCCTAAGCTTGGTTGGCTTATTTTCCAAACAGGTTGCCCGCCTCCTGCTAAATTGTTTCTACTAGATGCCTATCTGGTTGTTTAGGCAGCCAAATCCCACAGGATTGCTTCGGCCCCTTGCCGCTGAGCTCTGACACCTGCTATTAGCCCTTTGCTCTTGGTTCTGTTGGATGACCCTTTGATGCCGAGAAGCCAGCAGTTCGGTAGGGAGTTGAACACCCGAGGAAAGCACCTGTGAGACCCCAGTTCACAGGAGGATCATGCTACAGGGCTCCTCCAATGAACCTGTTCCTGGGAGACCAGGCTGGCTCGTGGCCGAGCGAGCGAGGTCTGTTGTTCTACAATTACTTGCCTTTTGTTGTTTCTCTTGAACCTTGTTTTCCATGTACTGGATCCTGTTTCGTCCTCACGCTAACTACAGCCGTACTTAACAGCCTCACTTGTGGCTTCACTGTTCTGTGGAACCTCAAACCATGGGATTGGTTTTACGCTGCTGTTGTTATTGTTGTTTGGCTGGTTTTTTGTTTTTTTTTTTTTTTGGTTTTGTTTTAGAATTTAGTCTTGGTTCCATTGTTGTTGTTGTTTTTTAATCCAGGTCATTTTTCTCCTTTATATCTTTACCAGTGGGGGGAAGTGCTCACATCTTTGTGTGCTGCTCTTTGTGACATCTGAGGGAAAAGTAATCTCCATAGGCACTCGGTGCTTGTGGAAGAAAGCGGAGGCGGCCTTCTCATGACAAGCCATGGTGGCGTCAGGGCAAGAGTGGAGCATGTGGTCTAAGTGTGTTATGTGCATGCAATTCACATGCCAAAGTGGAATCCGTTATTTTGTACAATTAACATATATTAACAAAAATGAATTAAGAAAACCGTGAAGCCCGGGTTGCCGCTCCTCTGGTCTAACCTTGATTCATGACATAGAAGGAAGGGAGGGGTTCATGCTGTAGCAGCCACAGTCCTCAACCCAGACCTGTAAGCCCTTGGTGAGGGGACCCTGAGATCATCTGCCCATAGCACACAGGCTGTGGCTTTCTTTTGTTGTAAACTGGGCACGGCACATGCAGTCAGGCTGTCCTGAAGAGACGTGCACACTGCTCCTGCCCTCATGAGGGCCCCATGGGAAGCACTGTTTGCCGTTGGAGTCTCTTCTTTCTTTCCCCTTAGCCTAGAATATTCTGATCATGGAGGTTGTATCTTTTCAAATATTACAAAAACATGTTATTAATATGCCAGGCAATTAAAATAATAAACATAAACTGTACCCCTGGCCAAGAGGCAGCACTGCTGTGAACATGTTGGCCGCCTACTCTATGTGCATACGTGTACTTTTTATAAAGCCAAGATATTCATGAAAGGCATATGATTTCATAATCTAGTGGTTTTTTCCTCACTTCATATGTAAGTGTTTTTCCATACGAGAGAAAAGTACACTTTTACAAAGTGATTTCATGTTGTATAGATATATCAAAATTTCATTTCCTATTGGACATAAGATTATTTCTGTTCACTGTTTGACGCTGCTGTTATAAAGCACACTTTTATTATACTTTCAAATCCGTTTTTGCATACTTGTTTGAGCTTCCCCCTGGGGTAAATTCCTAGAAGTCCAATTGGTGGGGCAAAGAATGGATACCTTTGTAAAACGTTGGATCTGTATTTCCATATTGTCCTCTAGAAAAGTAATCTTGTACATGTTACTGTTTTTCTCATACTGTTCACATATTGTTTTTTTTTTTACACACACTGTTAACCTGAAATATTTTTGACAAATCAAAGTATTTAATGATTTAATTGTTATTAGAAATGAAATATCTTCTATTTCCATTTGGTGACTAAGTTGAAATGTCATCTTGTGCTCCTGGGCACTTTATCCTCTAATTTGCTGTGTATTCGCACATTTTTTTTTTCTGCTGGGCAATCAGTCCTTCTCTCACTGATTGGTAAGAGCTCCATGTATTTTTAAAATATTGATTCCTTTCCAGCAAAGGTAGCAATATACTGTAGAAGAAAATTTCCAAATCTTTATAGTTTAAAAGTTTAGTCCCCCCCCCTCCTTATTTTAAAACATCATCTTTTTGATATGCTTCTTGGGTTTTATTTCTTTGTTTTATCTTAGTTTTGGTGGTTTGTTTCTGTATCACAAACACAGTGTTAGGAGCCTCTTAACTTTGGTGCAAGCTTTAGCTCTGCCCCCCTCTCTGCCCCACCTACCCTCACCTGCTGCCCCTCTCTGGCAGTGTGGGAACAGTGCTCTTCCTAGGAAAGGGCTATGGGGCTATGGGCTTTCTTCATTTCAGTGTAGGCAGAACAAGGTGTTTGTCTGGGAGAAAACAGAAAGCCACAAGGTGGCTTCGTTTCTGTGCTGGTGAGTCAGTGCTAGGCTTCATCTCTCTCCCGTGGGTCACTTCTTCTCCCTCTTATGTCCCACTTTATTATTAGTATGTAGTTCCAGGAAAAATATGGAATACAGAAAAATAAAGGCTCTGAAGGAAGCTAAGTAGGACTGACAATGCAACTCAATGGTAGTGTGTGTGTGTGTGTGTGTGTGTGTGTGTGTGTGTGTGTGATATGTGAGGGCCTTAGTTGGTTACAGTAGTATAAGAGCTAAAATGCCTCCAGCACAAAAATAACTCCCCCCGCCACAAGAAAGCCAAATTATATTGAAATGCTATTTTCATCAAAATCTGAATATCTACTAGAAATGTAAAGATCTGGTACCTATCCTTTTCAAATTCTTCCCAAAAACTGAAAAAAAAAAAAAAAAAAAAAAAAAAAAAAAAAAGAAGAAGAAGAAGAAAAAGAGAATGATTTGAAACTCAGTTTGTGAAATACAGTTATCAAAATATATTTTAAAAAATCTGTCTAGAAAAGGATTTGCTTTTTTTTTTTTTTTTTTTTATTATTATTAAAGCATTGGCTGACAAGCTCTGCAGCAGCTCTAATAATTACTGTCATTTCTGAGTTGTCCTAAGGATTAAACGATAGTCTGAGATATCCGAACTATCATGCGAAGTGGGCATCAGAAGGTGGATCCGTGAGCATGTAGCCTACAGTCATGAGTAAGGACGCTACGTGTGTGGCTGAGGAAAACAAAGGTGACCTTGCGGTTCCTGCTCAGGGACCCTGAATTATGTCTTGCTGGTTTTTGGCCTCCCCTCTGCTAACTCATCCCATTCTATGAACAAATAAATAATAAGTAACTAAATCCAGGCACGTGGCCTTCATTTAGGACTGCAAAGTAAAACTGGGACTTGGGATGGATGCTTCTTTTCTTGTAGAGGAAATAAAGACTCAGTTTCCATACAAGCCAGAAAAAGAGTGCCAGTGAATCTATACAGAGGCTGGGGTTGATTTTGTGTGTGTGTGTGTGTGTGAGCAATTTTTGTGAGATTTGTTACTAGTGAGCAATATACTGTGTGTGTTTTCTAACTGATGGGGCACAGGGCCCTTTTTAAAAAATAGTCTATTAATTCTTTTAAAAATATTTTTAAATTAGTTTTTTGGCTTTTTTACATATACATTTATATTATGACACCTATATACAATAAACTACATACAGCAAGAGAAGAACCACAGAACATTCAGGAATTACATCCATGTTATACTCCTAGTGTTTTGGCTGTTCGTATTTGGCAACCTCGAACACAGGGACCTTTCTATAAAATAAGTTAGTATGATAGATGGGTCATAACTACATGGAAGTCAAAGGCATAGAGGTGAATTTAGTTAGCAGAGTCTTTGGGAAAAGATTCTTGGAGGGGACGATGCTGAAGCAAAGACCCCAATGGATGAGGAGCTGGTAGGTGTCATGATGAGAGTGAGCACTGAGGCTGGGCGACAAAGTATTGGGCACAGTTGATGGCCGAGTGGCACCGCTGATCAAAGTAGTGAGCAGGGAATGAGACGGCCTAATAAAGGAGCCAGCGAAGAAACAGGACAAATTCTCTCTGCATGTTGTCCAGGGTTTGAAATTCACTCAGTGTAGGAAGAAAAGAAAAAAAAAAAAGGCTTTCATGGTAGGATCCAATTATTACTTATGAGGACCACATAAAAGGACGCTGAGTGGGCACCAGGTAGAGCTAGGTATGTGTGTAGGCCACTGAAGTTGCCTGATGCCAGATTGGTAACACAAGAGATGGAGATGAGAGGTCTGAAAGCAGGAGAGAACCAGGGCTTTCTGACAGTGGGACTGGAGGATAGAGCGCAGGCAGAGGCCAAGGGCAATGCTTGGGTTTTGTGTTGAGTAGTGGCACTTACCAATATGAGGGGAGGCAAAAAGGGAAAGTTTATGTTATTATTTCATAGGTAAGGATTCTTTGACCATGTAAAAGATGACCACGTTGGGATGCTTATGAGACTCCTTAATACCAAGATTGACTATATCACTGGGTACCCAAGTCAAGAGCTGGGAGACGCTTATACTGGATGTCAAGTTATGGCCACCCACATAAAGATAATTAATGGTATAGCCGTTGCTGAATTGCTGAGGAATACACACAGAGAGAAGAGATGGGGTCCTGGCTTGAACCCTAGGACCTCCAACAGATAGATGGGTTTTAGAGGAGAAAGAGGAATTAGGAGAATGAAAAGTCAGAAAAGCGACAAAAGCCCGAGGGCTTGAAGTCCAGAGAAATGAGACAGGAGTGTTTCTCAGGAGGGGAAGGACCAAGTAGATGTTTACTGCTAGAAGGAGATTAAGTTAAAACACAAAAAGATCAGCAGATGGAGGCACGAATCTTGTTTTGTAGGTTTGTTTTTGCGGGCTCAGTAAGTGTTATATAGGATGAAGAGCAAAACAGAATTCAAAATTTGACGAAATCAAAAGCAGATGGAAACAAATACACAAAATGCTATCGAGGAAATGGAGTAATGGTGCTGAGTGGACTTTAAGCACAGTGTTATAATTTTTAAGGATCCAAACCCGCAAGGTAACCCCCAGGGTTACCCCAGTTGATCTAAATAATAATATTAATTATGCTAGTACCTCAATTCTGAAACTGTGAACGTGAGACAAAGCAAATGAATAACTGTTATGGTGTAACTCTGAACTTTTGGGGTGCCTATGATAAGGGATCTAGGGTGATGTCTCACACTGATGGAGAAATCATTAGTCTTACACTTAAATCCATATTCGTAGGAATTCATGATTAAAAAATTACACATTTAAGGTATATAACAGGATTTGATATACATATGCATGCTGACAGATCAGTGTGGTAAGGCTAAGCAACCTAGGCCCCATCTCATGTGCTTTCTGTCATGAGACACTTAAAATCTACTCTCAGCCGCACTCCTTTCACAGTGTGTAAGTGCAGTTCTCATACTGTGCCTTTGCTCTAGATTTATTCATTGTCCATAGGTGTAGTTTTGTAACCTTTGACCCCCATCAGCTCTACTTTTCTTTGTTCTATGTGCTTTTTTTTTTTTTTTTTTTTTTTTTTTTAAGATTCTACAGGTAAAAGAAATCATGCAGTATTTTTAAAATTCTGTGCCTATCTTATTTAAGTTAGTATAATATCTTTCTGGTTTAGTCATATGGTCAAAACTTGTCGCAGAAGTATCTCCTTTTTAATTTTTTTTTTTTTTTTTTTTTCAGATAGGGTGTCATGTAGTTGTAGCTGGGCTTTTGGCTACTTTATTGGGTTCTTTTCCCTACCTCCCTACACCACCCCTATCCTTTCCAGTCCCCTAAAACTAGGTAGGAGGGAAAGAAGGTTAGAGAGGAAAGGGGACATAGGTCTCTTTGTGCTAGTTCCTGCTGATTAGGAGCGTTGAGTTCCTTGGGGCAAGTCCAGTCTTCGTCATCAGGATATCTCCAACCAGCAATCCAGCAAACAGCAAAAGCAATCCGCAACCAGCAAAACAGCAGCAGGAGGAGCAGCAGCCATGCCTTCTCTTAGGGCTCTGGCATTTTTAGACCCTCTCAAGAGTTCCCCCCAAATGGGGGGGCACGTGTTGAGATAGGGTTTCTCTGTTTAGCCTTGACTGACTTGTTTTCTCTTTGTAGACCAGGCTGGCCTGGAACTCACAGAGATCCAACCTGCCTCTGACTCCCCGAGTGTGCCACGATGCCACCCCCCCCCCCCGAGTCCCCAGAATTTCAAATGGAAACTATTTTCAGCTGGCAAAGTCACGCCCCTCTTAGAGCCCGAGACAAATCATAGTCAGCAGCTGTGGGCAATCTGAAGCAGCAGCCCCATATCTCACATGTGGGATTAAAACAAAAACATATTCCCAACATAACTGGGTTTTTAAGGAAACCAAAATTCTCACTACGTGTAATGTATACTGGCCTCAGACTCACCACACAGCCAAGCATAATCTTAACTACTGGGATCATAGGTGTGAAGCCATCATGTCTGGCTCATGTGGTAATGGAGGTCGAACACAGGGCTCCATCCATCCTTGTCAACCTCTCTACTAACTGAGCCACATCTGCAGCCTAGGATCTCCTGTTTAAAGGCTTAATAGTATTACATTGTTTCCATATTTGTGTGTGTGTATATATATATACACACACATAGATAAATATATACATATATATACACACACATAGATACATATATACATGCACATATTATACATAATAAATTATATAATTTAAAAAATAATTTATTTTCATTTTATGTGCATTAGTGCTTATCTACATGTCTGTGTGCTATGGCATGTCTGTGTGCAGTTGTCAGGTCCTGTGGTACTGGAGTTACAGACACTTGTAAGCCACCATGTGGGTACTGGGAATTGAACCTGGGTCCTCTGGAAGAATAGCCAGTAGTCTTAACAGCTGAGCCATCTCTCTAGCCCAAATTTTATAAATTTATATAATAAATAAAATATGTAGACATACAGACATCTCCCCCTCCCAACTTGTTCCTTTGGGAATTCAGGTGCTGTCATTTAGGGTGTCTCCTTACCTTGGCTAGCATGGCGGAGCTGAGTGAGCATTGTGTGCAGATGTCTCTATGGGTTGTTGCTTTTACTTCGTTACACTCTCAGTATCTAGGTTTCTAGGTTGTATGTAGGTTCCATTTTCAGTGTTTTCAGGCATGTCCACCCTGTTTCCCATCATACTGTGCTAATTTACATTACTGTAAATTACATAAAATTACCATTTTATACTGAGGTCCATTTTTGTCTCCACTGTCACCAACACTAGGCTCTTGTTGTTTTGATAAGAGACATCCTGACAGATGTTAGATTTAAGGGGTTTGATTTGCATGTCCGTAATGACTAGAGATAGGTGAGCACCTTTCATAGGGCGTCTTGCTATTTGAATTTCTTCTATTGAAAAGTGTTCTTGTGCCCAGTATTTTAAGTGTTGTTGTTGTTTTTTTGTTTGTTTGTTTGTTTGTTTGTTTTGGTATTGAGTTTGATGAGCTGCCCATGCATTTTAATATTAGCCCCTTATCAAATAAATAGTATAGTTTATTTGTAATGCGTTTTAAAAATATGTTTGCTTGCTTGCCCACTGTAAGTGCTTGAGAGCAGCAGTCCAGTTTCAGTGAGCATTTCTGAAGCCAGATTGTCTCTGATGGCTGCTTCCTACTGAGGAAGCTGGGGCTTCTGGGAAGACTATGGGAATCATGAGTGAGAAAGGACTTGCTACTCCAGAAGGCAGCGAGGCTATCCCTGGCTACCAGGGGCTGTCAGAGGGGTCCAGGAGTCCTCACTTCCGTTAATGTGCAAGCTTGAAGGTCGATAAAAACAACCCCACTGAACTGTAGTACATCAGATGTATTTAAATCTGTGACTTCATAATGATATAAAACAACTCTTAGTCAACCTTTGAAAGATGTGGGGGAAATTAACTTGTTATTTTGAAAGTGATAAATATGGAGGGAATTGAACCATTTATCCCGCCTTTCTAATTGTATTTGCACCTCCGTATGATGATATGATTGATCAGAAGTTTCTGTATTCAGGACTATTTAGATAACAAATGAAGAACTGATGGACAGAATATTTCAGCTTTGTAAATTCTAATGAAATAATGGACCATTAATCGCCACCAACACCACAGACAACATGTAGGCATAATATGCCTATTGATGGAAATACACAACACCAACTAGGATCTATTATTTTTCGTTTTCTTTTACACTGACTGTGTGTATTACACACACACACACACACACACACACACACACACACACACACACATTGTGTAGCAGTCAGAGGACAACTTGCTGGAGACAGTTCTCTTCTTCCAACATGTATGTTCTGGAGAGCAAACTCAAGCAGTCAAGTTTGGTGACAAATGTCCTTACCCATTGAGCCACCCTACTGGCCCAATGTGTTCTGTTTTGCAAATGGAAAAAAAAAAATGACATGCTGTTCAAAACCTCTAGATCTAACTGCCTTGTGGTCATGGAGGTGCTGTCACTGAAATCTGAACCTAGGATAATTAAATAAATTACAGGGAATAAGAACGTGGAAGCCTAACCTCAGAATTAAAAGAAATACCCCAATCATTTGTAGTGTGCCGACAATATTTTTGCCTTGGTCTAAGCAGACCAAAACTATTTTGAAGCAATGGGGAAACAAATGCTGTCCGCTTGCTGTGGAGGAATTATTGTTTGAATTTTAGATGTGATATCCGTATTGCGGTTAGTTTTAAAAGAGTTATCATCTTAGAGAGACATAGCTCAAAAATTATTGGTGTAGTGAAAGGATGTCTGGGAAGGGGGGCAAGTGGGCGGGACAGAGAGGGACCAAGAGTGACCAGATACACGGATCACTGCCTCTCTCCTTTGTCTAGATAAGACATTTTTCACATCTTGTAGAAATATCCCTATTCTTTCCACTGGGATTATGTAGATACAAGTGTGTTACTACCCATAATTATACATGTGAGGAATTCTTGATTTTGGGAACATTCAAACTAAATCAGACACTTGGCACTTTATCAGTTATTGGTTCTGAGTCAGGCTCTGTTGCCTATCCCACCGGGTGTGTTGCTCTTCCGGGAGCTGAGGTTGGGCATGGCATTAGTCGTGCCTTACAGTGTGGTGGGCTGCAGTTGCTGCCATGTGATTGGTCGGGTAGCTGGAATGCTGGGAAGAAGAGGAATCATGCTCTTATTTCATGTTGAACTGATACCTTTGCTGCAAATAGCCATTCAATGTGAGTGTCAGAATGTGGACCATTCGAGTTTTCTTTCAGTGGACTGAATGGTTGATTGTTCATATAAGTTGATGGTTGGCCCGACCGAGCTCAGATCTGAATCCCAGGACAGAAATAATAATAATGCTGCTGCTGCTGCTTATTCTGCTTCTGATTCTCCCTCTCCTCCTCCTCCCCTTCTTCCTCCTCCCTTCCTCCTCCCCCTCCCCCTCATCCCTTCCTCCTTCCCCTCCCCTCCTCCTTCTCCTCCTGCCCCTCCCTCTTCCCCTTAACTCCTCCTTCCCCTCCTCCCTCTCCTCCTTCTCCTCCTCCTCCCTCTTCCTCCTCCTCTTCTTCCTCCTCCTCCTTCCTTTCTTCTTGGTTGAGCCAGTTATCTAGCCTTATAGGATTAAAAGGTCATGCACAGTAGACTTAGAAGATGCTCCATTAATCTGTTTCTGTTGTCAGGGAAGCATATTCCTTAGAGGAAAGGACTCGTTGAGTTTATAGGAATGCTGGCTATGAGAAACCTGTGTGGAGCTTCCCTTATTATTGGGGCATCATCTCTTGAGGCTGTTGGTGCTGTGATCTCCGGTGTTATGATGCCCACACAGACCTATACTTCCAGTATCATAGGCACATGTGCGAAGCTCAAGGAAGCGACAAATACCAAACGGAGTGAGATTCTAAAGCGAACCAACTACAAGTCAGCGGGGAGGGGCACTTGCTGCCAAGCCTGACAGTTTCAGTGTGATCCTTGGAGTCAACATGGTGGAAGGAGAGAACCACGGCTGCATGCTTCCTTCTGACCCTGACATGTGCACCATAATATGCATGCACAGGCACACATGCACACACACACACACACATACACACACACACACACACACACACACACACACACACACACACACATACACACACACACACACAAACAGGCACACACCCATACGTAAATGTAAAATGAACCAAACACAGTGGATAGTTGAGGAATTTGGAAAGAAATGGTCTTCATAACTTAGATATTGTGATAGCGAATATAACTTATCTGTATTCCGTTGCCTTCACACCAGGCTGCACTTGTAAATTTCTTTTCGCCTTCAGCTGCCTTTTCTATGCCAAGTTTTTCCTGTTGACATTTTTTCTTTTGTTAGTCATAATAACATTTTTTTTGAGCAACATAATTCCTGAGAGTTCAATCTACCTCCTAATATTAAACTGTTCTTTTTCTTAAGCCATGATATAAGTTTACATGCAAATGGAAAACTCATGTACTCTCTCATTGTTGCTGATGGTCCTGATTCTAAGGGATTTATTTGAGAAGAGGATCCTGACAGGATTTTTAGCACCTTCAAGTGACCCAGAAAGCTTTCAGAGGAGAAGATGAAAAAAGGGGTTTTGATCACAAATTGTAGTGGTGACTATCAGCTCCTTGCATTACCTAATCCCCAGCCTAAGTAAATGCTAATTTTCAAGTTGATTTTTCCAAACCATGTCTTTGGATGTGGACTACAACATTTTAGCAGTGGAGGGGAAGTTTGCTTGGACTGGGATTTTTTTCTTCAGATTGAATGGAAACTTTAGATTCTCTTAGGCAGACATATGAATAATACCAATTGCTTGCCAAATCTTCAATTCTTGGAATCTAGCAAACTGCTTTATGTAAAAGAGATTACTGCTCAGACCTTCATTTCCCCAGAGGTTGGATTTGAGGAATATCTTGCACATTCCTGGCTTTTGGGCCAGTTTGCAACAGAGAGCAAAGAATAAAAATATTTATTACAAAGTCTCAGTGTGTGAACCGGAGTCTACACTTGGGGCAGCAATTTAAGCTCTCACATTCCCACTGTCCCTCTGGAATTACTTTGTTAATTCAGATTATTGGGAGAGAAATCTCATTGGCTCAGCCTAGCTTATATGCAAGTCTAGAAGAGAAACAACCACAGCTGGTTAGTTTTATGACACCGTGACACAAGCAAGAGTCATTGGAAAGGCGAGATCCCCAGTTGAGAAAATGTTTCAGTAGGATGGGGCTATAGAAAACCTTGCTGGGCATTGTTTTAAACTCCTCATCGATGTGGGAGATCCCAGTCCATTGTGGGTAGGGCTTGGGCTGGTGCTGATAGGTTCTATAAGAAAGCATGCTGAGCAAGCTATGTGAAACAAGCCAGTAAGCAGCATCCTCCATGGCCTCTACCTCAGTTCCTGCCTCCAGGCTCTCCACCCTGTTTGAGTTCCTGGTCCTGGCTTCTTTCAATGACGAAGAACAATATTGAAGCATATGCCAAACAAACCCTTTCCTCACCAAGTTGCTTTGGTCACGGTGTTTCATCACAGCAACAGTAATTCTAACTAGGACATCATTCCTTTACGTTGGCTTCCAAAAGCTACGATAGGAGTGGTCAGGCCCAGAGGAGCTGGGGTCTACACTGACACTGCTGTTCTCCAGGCAGTGCTGTGGAAGACATAAGCACAGGGCACCTTACTGGTAAATAGCGTTCTTGGTTATTTTACTCAAGACAGCTATTTTACCCAAGACAGCTGTGTTATAAGGAGTAGATTTTGCCAGGTGTGGTGGTTCACACCTGTACGGCAGGGGCAGGAACACAACGAACCAACTCAAAGCCAGCTTGGGCCACACAGCGAGACACAGTTTCAAATAAAAGCGAGAATAAAACCAAGAAAACAAAAATCCCAAATCAAAGCGGAAACAGCTTTATTTTTCGGAAATGAAGTGGGACACGATGTTTAGGTTGGTTCTTAGTTGTCTGAAGTGTATTTGACCATCACTGTAGCCATGCTGCGACAGTGGTACAGATGGTATTCCTCTAAGTTTGGGAGGTAGTAATGGGGGTGGCCGTGCATGGTATTAGACTTGGGTGGGGTCTTAGCAGAGGTGAACTTAATAAGAGCTTCAGGGAGCTGGTGGTATCTGCCTCCACAGAGCCACAGACAAAATGTTGGGCATATGCCTGTTTTGAGGGTCCAGGATGGGAAGGGAATCCCCAGACTTTCACCAGGTGTCACAGGGCACTCGAGCAGGGGACATTTGAACCACTCTCAACCCAGCTCTGTCACCGTACATCAGATGAATCTAAGACGCTAAGGCTCAGAATAATGGAGTACTGCACTTCGAGTCATTTCCCAGAGGCATCATGGGAAACTGTATTAGGCTTTGAAGAATTAAACTGTATTTTCTCTGTTTCTGGAATGGTTCTTTTTTTTTTTTTTTCTTTTTTTCTTTTTTTTGGTCTACTACTTTTGTATACTCACTGATTTTATAGACAGCTATCTAAAATACAGCATCCTAAGTTTAGGGTTTTTGTTTGTTTGTTTTTTGTTTTTGTTTTTTGTTTGTTTGTTTTTTAAGACTGAAGGGGATGGAGAATTTTTTGCTACCTAATTTTCAAAATGACAAGGAAGAAGGGGGGGCAAGTTTAACAGTGTAAATAAGGGCTCAGCTGACGGCAGGTGGCTTCATATTTGATGATCCAATTACAGAAGATCTGTTTTCAGCTTTGTTTTAAGCACATGCTACTTGGCCAGTTCCACCGGGTGGAGCAAGGTTGGAGAAGACATTTTTCGCTGTTGTTTAAGGAGAAGATGTCTACACTAGAGAACCTTTTGAATGCATATGTGTGCTTTCTTTGTGCGTGAGTACATGCGTGCGTGCATGTGGAGTCCAGAGTTGAGTGTCATGTGTCTTCTAGTCTCTGTATTTATTTTTATTTATTTATTTATTTTTTTGGAGGCAAGGTCTCTCACTGATCCAGAGCTCTCTGGTTGACTAGACTGGCTGGCCAGAGAGCTCCACGTATTGGCCTGTCTCCATCCCCTCAGTGCCAGGCTTACAAACACTGCTAAGTCTGACTTCCACATGGCTCCTGGCTGTTCAAACTCAAGTACTTATATTTGTGTGGCAGGTACTTTGCCAATCGAGCCATTCCCCTAGCCCTGAAGAAAGCATTTTAATACATTTTTAAAAAAAAAAAACCCAACCAGGATAATGTTTGAAATCACTCAAGGTTGTTCCAGTGTCCTTGCTGGCTTAACCTTTATAAAGCCAGAAAGTGTCATGAAGGCTTCTTGAGGAGAAACCTCACTGATAGTCTTACGCAGCTGGGGACCCTGGCCACTACCAACTAGCCAGGTGAGGCAGGAGCATGGGCGTCTCATCAGTGGCTACAACACTGAAGAAAATGTCTGTGCCTCCCACAACAAGTATTAATTTCAAATACATCTCTCAGGGAAGGATGGCATCCTGTGAACACCTCCTCCTCCCGTGACAGGATCGCATGTGTCCGGTGTTCTGCTAATCACAGATGCTGTGTGTTGATGCACAGGGGCAAGCCTGGTATTAGGATAACCAGCAGCCTTCTTGTTGGATTTAAGATGCTCTTCACAGAGGGACCTTATGTCTGATTCTGTGCAAACCCTGTCAAACACTCATGGCTGGGGAAGCTACTGATAATGTCTTGCTAAGTGGACATGATAATGTATGTCAGATTGTCTTCTCAGTAGCCCTGCTATGTGATTTGGCCATAGAAGCTGTTTCCCTCCACCGCCCCCCCCAGTGGGCAGTGCTAACTGTGGAGGATCATAGATTCTTAAGTCAGCAATGGCAATACGATGGCTTAATGCTCAACTATGGATGAAACCTCTGCATCACTTTGTCCAAGGCTCAAGGAGTATTTTAGAAGAAGGGTCAGGAAGAGTGCAGGAGCTAGAGCAAGTGGGAGAGTCGTGTGTGGAATGCTGACTTCTGGGCATGACATATCATTGCACACCTGTGATTACCTGCACAACAAACGGGACGGTCCTGTCACAGAGGGGGAGGGTGCTCCCAAGGCCCCACCCTTCCCTGAGAATTTCTTTGAAGTTATTGTCTGATGGTAGGAAGGATAGATAGAAACTTTCTTCAGGGTTGTAGCCACTGATAAGGAGGTCCAGGCTACTGTAAACCACCGCTCACATCCGATTCTATAGGAAGTGGTGGTTAAGCTCATTGGCGCATTTAAAACAACAAGACATGAAGTGAGATTAGTGGAAGACAAGAGGATCTCTGGGTGTGGAGAGGAGACAGGAGCAGGCATTGGGGAAGACGAATATGAACAAAGTGCATCATGTGCATATGTGAACAAGTCATAACGAAGACCAGACCTAATGTGCATAATAATAAAAGCATTTTTTTTAAGGTAAAGCTATATGCTTTTATAATACGCCACTCTGGACTGCTCAGGTTCTCTTGCGCCAGTTAGAACTGTATTTTGAATTTTGACTTTTCAGATGTTATAACGTTGGCTGGGGAGGTGGCTCACTGAGTTTGGATCCTTGGAACTTATGGAAAATCCTGGTGCAGCAATGTCTTTCAGCCCTTGTGTCCCCTAAAGGCAGGTGGAAGGGAAGACAAGAAAAAACAAACAAACAAGCAAACTAGAAGCCCAGAGGCAGGTGGTCCAGCTTCTGCAGTGATGAAGGACAAGCCTCAATGTCTCAATCAAGGTGGGAGTGACACCTGAAGGCTATCCTTCGGTCTCCATACATGCACCGGGGGTATGGCATGTATGTGTTTGTGTTTGCCCACGCTGATAAGCACCCCATGCCCACATCTACTTTCTATCCCCTCTTCGAATTCTAGTCCCTTCCACCTTTCTCTTCTCCCTTTTTCCTCCATCCACAGGCTGTTCCTTCTGAGATTCCTGTCCCCCACCTTATATCTCAAACCATTTCAGAGGAAAAGCATTTTCTTTATTCACACAATACTTGGGTGGTCATATCTTTTATGTTGTTGATGTCCCGACTTACTATAACATAATTAAGTGTTCCAGAACTGCAAGTGACAGCACAGGGGATGGCAGAGAGATCAGATGACAGTTGAGATGGTGTCATCCTGTGTTGAGTTCCACCCTCTCCTCCTGCTTCACTGCCAGTCTGTACTGGCTTAATCTACACACTTCTCTTCTTGTCAGTCAGTCAGCTATGTGGAAGTGAGAGCTTTCTGATCATCAATCACTATTAAAAGTTATGCTTTTAAAATACTTTGTGCTAAATTATTTTGATTGGCTTTAGGGAAAGGCTGCTGCCGGCTATGGGCAGACATCAGAAACTGAACTGTGACAGCAACATGGATTCTAAGTGCCAGTTATAGACTCTGATTTGAATGCTTCTTGTGGGAGCCTTGCACTTCTTAAAGTGCTAAAAATGATCTTCAATTGCTAGCTTTAAAAAGTGACATTCTGTCACATCTTAACTTGTCATTTTAGCTTATGTGGAGATAACAAAAACATGGCGTAAGGTATAAATCTAATGTAATTTTTCCAGAAAGCTCGTGTTATTATAGTGGGCAAGAATAGAACACTCGCTAACTTATTATCTGTTTTCTTAGGGACAGTATTAATTTCTTAATGTCTTGAGACCAAGCACTAGAAGATCAGTGTGCCCTTTATTTTCCATTTAGCTCCAGTTTGTGTTTCATTTATTTTCGAGCTCTTTGGATGATGTCAGATGTGTCACAAGCACTTTATAAAACCATTTATCACATTTGTAACAGGAGGTCTAGTAAGTCAAGATACTAGAGCCCGTATGGCTGCTGTGGTGATACAGGCCTAGCTCGAGACCACACCCTGTTTTCTAGTAATGCCTAGGCTTAAAGACTGTGATCTATAAAGGATTATTGTTATTATTTTGATATTTTATGTGTATGAATGTTTTGCCTGCATATATGTCTGTGTACTACCTAGAATGAATTTATTTCCATGAATGGTTAAACAATTGTATCTAACTGTGGTCCAAGTTACTGTATTTGGAAAGTAAGACTATCTTTAGAACCGAAGTTCCTTTCTTCTTCTTTTTTTTTTTTTTTTTTTTTTTTCCGTTTTTCAAGACAAGGTTTCTCTGTGTAGCCTTGGCTGTCCTGGGCTTACTTTGTAGACCAGTCTGGCTTCAAACTCACTGAGATCGACCAGCCTCTGCCTCCTTAGTGCTGGGATTAAAGGTGTGCGCCATCTTTGATAGTTTGATGATGCGAAGTGATGGATTGATTACAGTCTTGCTGGCTCCTCCCTCTTTTTGTCTCACATTATCATAATTATCTGTGTGTCTGGCTAGCTCCTCCTTCTTTTGTCTCATATTACCATAATTACTTGTGTATCTGGTATCCAAGGAGGCCAGAAGAAGGTGTCTGATCCCCTGTAACTGGAGTTACAGGCGGCTGTGAGCTGCCTTGTGGGTGCTGGAAACTAAACTCAAGACTTTTGGAAGAACAGCCAGTTCTCTGGACTGATGAACCACTTCTTAGGCCCCTTGCATGCCTTTCGACGTCGCTTTCAACCAAGCTGTGCTCTTGCTACATCTTCAAGTCATTCCTGCTAGGTTGCAACTGGAGATGTGCTCTCTGCTTATAAATATAATGTAATGCAGATTGGCTTTCCCATTGTACTTAACTCCTGCAGTTAAGGGGTGGGGGCTGTCCTGCCTCAGAAACAAGCTCCGGTGTCCTTTACCTCCTCAATCCTGAGCCAAGTGAGCAGCCTTTTCGTAACTGGTGTCCCCGTCCTCTTTGGAGAAATTTGGCATGCTTTTCAACAGCTTGGCTCTGGGATCATCAGCTGGGACATCACGTAAATGTTTTGTACTAACCCAGCAGTTCTTCCGATGATGTTTAAAGAGCTGCTTAGTTGGAAGAACTCTTTCCAGAGAACATTCCTTGAACCTCTGAGACAATCCCCCCCCCATCCTGCTCCCCTGTGGCTGTCCCCGTGTCCTTAAATGCAGCACCTAAGTATGTCTTCTTTGTAGTTTTAAAATATCTAGGAAGCTGTTTTTAGCAAGGCATCAGTGCTGAATAAAATCAGAGCAAAGGTAAGTGTCGCTGGCTGTGGAAGGTGGCGGTTACCTTATGATGCTTAATACAGCAAAGCAAGCAAGCAAAATTCACCTAGAATGAATGTATTTCCACAAATTGTTAAATAATTGCATCTAACTTTGGCCCAAGTGGTCCAAGGGTATAGGAACTTGGAATGATCTTTAGAACCAAAGTTCCTTTGATGCGGGAGTGATGCTCACACAGCCTGAAAAGGAATGGCTGGATGATGCTCTGGCTGGCTCCTCCTCCTTTTATCACAATTGCTTTGTGTGATTCCACCGCCCTATTTTGCCTCGTGCCTTCACCTTCGCTGTCTTCTGCATATAGGATGAAGTGCGGTGTTTCTAGCTGAACTCCAGAAATGGGGCTGATGGGGGAATTAGATCTAGCCCTACAAACCTGCACCTTAACGACATCTGATTAGTAATTTATGTTATTGATGTTCTACAGCTTGAGAGAAATGACTTCATTTGCAGGGTTAAGGTAGAGAGAGAGAGAGAGGGAGAGAGAGAGAGAGAGAGAGAGAGAGAGAGAGAGAGAGAGAGAGAGAGAGAGAGAGAGAGAGTAAGTGAGTTTCTCATCCTCGCCATTTCCATCCTCTTCCAGGTTCTGTGGCAATTCAGTAAACTGTGGACATAACACGATTAAAAAAAAAAAAGAGCTCTCTGAACTTCTTTTTTGCTATAGTCATTTTGGGGAAGCTTTACTCAGTTATTTTTGCCAGAGTTCTATGTGCTATGATTAGAACAGGAAGATTTAGGAGAGTTTAACTTGGCGTGGAAGAGAGGCGACTGAGCAGAAAAAATGTTTGCTGGAAGGAGAACCAAATAGTCAAGATGCTTGGGATGGAGACCCAGTAGCAGCATGGAAACAAAGCAGGCCACCAAGTTCTGTCACTCCCACGGTTCGTTTTTTTTTTTTGGGTCCCATATGGAAAATGCCTTAGGTGGATATTTAATGGTCACAGAAAGTGACAGTAATGGCTTGATAATGTGACTTACTTTTCTCTTTGTTGAATTAAACCCTTCTGTCTTGTCTGTGGCATCTGTATTGAGTTTTTACCCGTGTCTCCTAAGAAAATGGCCTTATTAATTTTAATATTTCATCGCAGGCTAACAGTCTCAGAAGAATAGATTCATGCCTGATTGAACTGGATCCTGAGATGTTTCTAAATTAAAGCCTT
The DNA here is from genome assembly GCF_903995435.1 of Acomys russatus. NCBI lineage: Eukaryota > Metazoa > Chordata > Mammalia > Rodentia > Muridae > Acomys > Acomys russatus. Next base: position 23,979,248 of record NC_067166.1, on the reverse strand, counting down.
GTCAAATATCCTATTTCCCTTCTGTGTTTCAGTATTTGAGTTGTCGTCGAACAGAATGGCTTTCCTGAGCTTGGTTTGCCCATGTGGATAAAATGAAGTCAGTTGGTTTTTTAAATTTTATTTTATTTTTACATCATTTTCAGGGTAGTCATACTTGCTAAATTAGTTTTTTCAAGCAATAATCTTACTGGAAGACTCGCTGTTTTGTGAGGACTGCCGTCTACTATGAATTGGAGCTCTTTTAAGTAAGAAGGGTTAAATTTAAGAGAAAGCTTCGAGTTGAGTTTCTCTATTTAAAATTTTGCTCATTTCAGCTTGGTGGTTTGGACATTATACTCATAGCCTTGTGCTTTAACTGAAAAATCTGTGTGGTAGTTTCCATGTCTGCCTTCCCCCGCGCACAGAGCTCTTCTACTTTTATGGTGATGTAGTATTTTCTGCAAGACATAGGCAAATGCTGGATCCAGTATGTGGAGGTCCTGCCCCTTATAAACGGTGCTGGTTCATCGATGTTCCTATGAAATGCTGATCAGATTTGAACTGTCGGGCCTTGGTCCAAGGATGTGTTGCGGGGGAGGGACACATATGTGGCAGGCAAATGGGTAAAGCCTCAAGTGTGATGAACATGAGCGGCCATCCGCCCTTGAGTTGGGGTTATGTGGATGAACGGTGGTAGTTAAAGGCTTCCTGCAGGGCACTTCCACCTGGTCACTGGTCAAATCCTGCCTAATGTCCTTGCGTCTTGAGTCTTCCTCTGAAGCTTAGGCAGGCTTCACACTCTTTCTCTCCTGCTTCAGCAGTTCAAATACTGGGGCTACAGGCATACACCACAAGGCTCACTCAGCCCCACTCTTTGAATCCACAGTGCCTGGTTACCAAGGGTAGCATGTGGTGGGGCTGAATCAATCCTTTCTGAGGATTCCTATCATAGGTCACCTTTTGTAAACACCACAGTTATTATCCTTCATGCTGTTTATCTGTCCACTTATCTGTTTATACTTCTTAGAGACTACAGCTGGGTCTAGGATGGAGCTCACTGGTCTAGAGCTTGCGTATTGTGTACATGGCCCTTGGTTCAAGTCCCAGCATGGTAAACAAAAGAGCACCCATACATAAACTACGTTCTTTGGCTTCTTATTGCTTCCCCAATGGTGAGCTAGCAGGTTCTCACTTTTAGGACCTGCTCTAGAGATCTTGTTTTATTTTCTTCTTGAAATAGGTCTTTTTTACCTCTTCAGAGAGCCAAACTGGCTGAGTCCAGTTTGTCATGGCCATTTTCGTTGTCAATGCTGCTACCATTAGTATAGTTTTGTTTTCATTTTTTCCCCCTAAAGTGCTGAGGATAAAATGTAGGACCATGTGCGTGCTAGCCAAATACTCTACCTCTGAGCTAACTGCTATGTCCACCACGCTGATTAACACAATTGCTTCCAATGCAGCTTGTTAAGCAAGCCATTCTGAGACTCAAAGCTCTGTTGGCTGATCCACGCAGGGGTTGCCTGGTGACACTGCTGCAAACCTTTGCCTGTCTTGACTTTCATTGCCATGGGTTAGGTCTGCATCATATGGGGGCCTTTTGGGGCTCCAGTGACAAGGCAGAGATGAGCAAGATGCATTTCATATGCATACAAGCCCAATTGATTCTGCAGGAGAAAGGATAGCTTTATTTATAGAATATGCTTCGTTCTGTGCTATAAGCACTCCCTCCAGGGTTGACTTCTAGCTAACTTACAGGGCATCAATAGGAAGAGTTGACAGCCACACGTCACTGTTTTGTGTAGTTTATTGTTACAATGAATAGGCCGCCTCAGCAGCGTGAGTAACACTAAAAATGTTGCAAATGAATTAGACAGTTAACTGTTTTGAGCACTTTTAAAAATACCTAACTGGAAATTTACGTAATTTAGGTCTTATTCATTGAAATGTTTAACTGTTGGCTTGTAAATTCCTGGAATTTTAAGAGCAAGCCTTTATGAGCTGGTACAAGCTGACTCTGGTTTGGCACGTTGGGCATGAAAGCCTGGGCTCAGAACCTCCGAACTGGAAGAGTGTCATCTCTGTTCACATCCCTTCTGGTAAAAGCAGTTCTTCTTCTTCCCTGTGGAGCTTAAGTGAAGAAGCGGGCAAGCCCACTCAGCCTGCAGAGGGAGGGGCTGCAGCCTCATGTGGGTAAGAGTGTAGTGGTGTGAGCGGAGTAGAGTGTGAGTAGTTACTTACTCTGTCACATGTATGTGTGTGTATGTACACGCTAAGCTACGTATTGGACTGATGTCTGCGTTACGTTTGAAATGTTCATCCATACAGCTTACAAGGAAGCCTGTGTTTATACATCTCTTGGTAGATTTGATTAAGATGAGCTTTCCGTAATAATCCGTAGCTGTTATTTTGGAAAGACTGAGGGGTAAAAGAGAGTGAATTTTGGCTTTGTGTGTGTGTGTGTGTGTGTGTGTGTGTGTGTTGCTTCCTAGAGAATTGCTCTTTTATTATCCTTTTTTCTGTTTAAAATTACTATTTAAAATTTTTTTACATATACATTTATATTATTACACATATATTCAGTAGATTACCTATAGCAAGAAGAACTATGACACAATCAGGAATTATATAAATGTTACATGCTTAGTGTTTTGGCTGTTTGTAACATTACTATTTTTTAACCGCCTTTGTCTGCCACTACTTAGCCTTTCTCTCCCATTGTATTTATCTGTATTGTCTACAGATCACAGATCCTGTCATAAGATTTGTCAAAATTCCCTCTTTTTTTTTTTTTTTTTTGGTGGTTGGTGATTAGCTCCTGATTATGGTTATTACCACCAGTTAGTTAAGTTTAGATACACTGGAAGGTAATGATCTAAGAGAGGTAGATTGTTTTGCTTTTCCCTAAGAGTGAGATGAGTACACTCCAGTGGAAGGCCACTCATCCAAGAAGATGTGAGCAGCACAAATTGGCCTTGTTGGGGAGAGGAGAAGAGGACACAGAGTTGCGAGCTGCATAGGTAGGGAAGACGGAATTAATCTGGCAAGATTTGCAGTCGAGAAGGTAAGTATGATCAAAGCATGTATGAAAGTCCTAAAGAACTAATAAAAAATTGTGAAAGTAAATAGCTTTTACTCAAGGAAAGAGAGGTTCTAAAACACTGTTTAAAACCTTAGCTTACTATTTCTCTTGATACAAGTTTTTAAACCATAACTTATTTTTAATACAGGCTCTCACATAACCTAAGACAGCTTCAAACTCACTATGTAGCTGTGTGTGTCCTTCAGTGTTCCTCTGCCAAGTGCTGGGGTACCACCACACCTGGTTTTATGTGGTACTGGGGATCATAGGCAAGTATTCTACCTACACAGCTGCACCCCGAGCTTCTAATTACGTAATCACATGGTGCGTTATTCAGGATGCATTTATATCATCACACTATTTTCCATTGTTGTGACCAATTCCTTTAAAAGCTGATTGCTTAAAATAACAGCATCCACTACTTCCTGGTGGTTGGTAATGTGAGCATGGCTTGGCTGAACTCATCTGCTTGGATCTTTCATAAGTCTGTCCTATATATCAGGTCTGTAATCTCATTTGAAACCTTCCCCTAGTGAGGACTGTAGTGGTTTCAATGAGAGTAGTCCCCATAGGCTCATAAACTTGAATACTTGCTCACCAGGGAGTGGCGTTATTTGAAAGGATTAGGAGGTGTGGCCTTGCTGGAGGAAGTGTGTCACAGGGCTTGGGCTTTGAGGTTTCAAAAGCCCAATCCAGGCCCAGGGTCTCTTTTCCTGCTGCCTACAATCCAGATGTAGAACTCTGAGCTACTTTTCGAGCATCAAGTCTGCCTGTATGCCGCCATGTTCCCTGCCATGATGACAATGGACTAAACCTCTGAAGCTGTGAGCCAGCCCCAGTTAAATGCTTGCTTTTATACTAGCTGCCATGATCACGGTGTCTCTTCACAGCAATAGAACACTGACCAGCACAAGAACCTATTATTGTATTCACTGATGTCAAAGGCAGCCTGCAGGGTGTTTTTTGTTGTTGTTGTTGTTTTGTTTGGGTTTTTGTTGTTGTTTTGTTTTGGGTTTTGTTTTTTCATATACTGTGCTGAGGGCCTCCGTTCTTTGTTGCCTGTGAGCCCGAGAACTCCCTCAATTGCCCTCACCATAGGATGATCAAGATGAAAGTCAGTTTTTTGAAACTTAATCTTGTAAGTGATACTCCAATAACATTTGCTGTGTTCTGCTTATTAGTTGGTAGATTTGGTGTATGTTTAAGGACAACCAATTACATAAGGCTTTGAAAACAAGGAAGATGTAATTACTGGGTTGTATTAGTGATTGACCAGCATCCTGTAAAATAATAATAATAATAATAATAATAATAATAATAATAATAATAAATAATTAATAATAATTAATAATAAATTATGATTATGATTATGATTATGATTATGATTATGATTATTATTATTATTATTATTATTATTATTATTATTATTATTATTATTATTATTATTCCTCCTGTAGAGACTAGAAAGTGAAGGAGTAGACAGGCTAACTTGTCTCAAGGCCAGAGTGCTAGAACATAGCATAGTGCATCCTTCAACTGGAATTTGCTTCATCACAAAATGCAGTTGGAAATGTTGGAGTCTGAGTGAATGCCATAGTGCAAGCTATTCATGAGGGGTTCTCTGTGACTGTGGCAGCTCATGAGGTGCCAGACTTTCATAAGGATGGCCCTTGGCACCTGCAAGTTCTGCATCAGCAGATCTGGCCAGCTTCAGGCAGAGAAATATTGTTAGAGAGGAAAATTGCATCTGTGCTGAGCATGTACAGATGTTTATCTTGTCATCTTCCCCTAAACAATACAGTGTAACAATGTTTGTATAGTATTTACACTTTACTTGCTCTTATAAGCAATCCAGAGATGGCTTAGAGTGTACAGGGGGTGGGGAATGCAGCCCGGTGGTACTTGGATAGTCTGTGTGAGATTCTGGGTTAGCACTGCCACCATGAAGTTCACAGGAGGCCATGTGGAGACTATGGAAATCATCACTATATTATCTAAGGGACTGGAGCTAGTACAGATTTGGGGATCTAAGGGAAATCCTGGAACCAGCCTCCTATTGATAACCCTACATGGTTAATTGCTTTTCATCAGTGCTCGTACATGGTTAAATGTCAATGGTAGATGCCTGTGCTGGTTATTTCTATCCCCCTTGGCTTTCTTTGTGTTTATTTCCTTGGCAACGAAGAGGCAGCAAAGCACAATATAACAAACATTTAAATGCTTTTTTTTAAGCTTAAAAGAAAGATTATCAACTTAGATTATTTATATGATTCCAACCTGTTTAAAAATGATTGCTTTCTATTGCCTGCATCTTAAGACTACAGGAATATAGGTTGTCAGCAGAGCAGTCATAATTAGAATCTTTCCATTACTTCAGAAACACTGTAAAGAGCAGTGTGATAACATCCATTTATCTTCCTAAATATCCTAGCGTCTAACAAATGCTTTTCAACCTTAATGCAAGCCGAGAGAGACTAGCATAGTTTCCCTTTTTTATTATTATTGTTTTTAATGACAATTATTTTAGCCATGGTGCCTGCTTCTCTTTTAACAATATGCTTGGTTTTGGAAATTACCTTTGGAAATTTGGCCATGAAAAAAATACTATCTTCAACTTTTCTTTAGTTTGTTATTGTTTGTTTGTTTTTTGAGAGAGAGAGAGAGAAAATGCTTTTTCTGTTTGAGGCAAACGTTATCAATACTTCTCCCCACTAAATCTTTCCAAGATCATTTAAATTAGGGATCTTAAGCTTTGCCACCTAATGTAGATCCTTTTGCCTTTGAGAAGCCAAGTGACTTTGTTCTTCTTACTTATAGGGAGTAGTTTACACAGTATCCTTTGATGTCATGCCAATAGTACATTCTTGTCATCTTAAAATATATATATATATATGTATATATATATATGTATATATATATGTAACAGATAGAGTGTCTCAGTCTGTAGGCCAGGCTGGCCCCAAAGTCATGGTAATCCTCCTTCCTTAGCCTACTGAAGCTTTGGGATTACAGCCATGGGCTAATATACTCACATATTACTTAGCTCTCCTTATTTGTATCTGACAGTGCTGTGCTGTGGTTCTGATAATGTGCATTGAGATCAAGCGTAGACACTGATTCTCATTGCCACTGAACTCATGCAATCCCTTGCCGCTTTTCTTCTTCTTCTTTTTTTTTTCTAAGTGAGGGATGCAAGCTGACAGAACTTAGGCCCGTGGGTTTTCGTTACTTCTCCGTCCCCCACTATTGTTAGCTGAGTGTACACTGCACTTCTATGGCTCTGTTCATTTCCAGCTTTCTTTGTTGCCTGACTGCTCTTGTCACTGCTCAGGTGTGTTCTCTCACGTGGGAAACTCACTTTTCTCTACCAAACTTGTGGAAGCCTCAGACTGTGGTGTCAAGTGTAGACACGTGCTTCCTGAGCTCTCAGCCTTTGCTCCCAGGGCTCTCCCCAGCCTGCCCTTGGTTGTGTGGTACCCAGGAAGCTCTCTGTCCTGTCCTGTGAATTGTGCTCCTACTTTTTCTATGTTTCCCAGAGTATCAACATCTCCATCCTTAACAGTGACCGGTGAGCTTCCTGGCACCCGGAAAGGCCATCTTGAGTCTTCTTCTCCGGCTCTAATTTAAGTCACCTACCAATGTGCAGTTTGCTGAATCTGGCTAGCTTCAGAGGCGTCGATCTTTCCTTCTCCACTTCCTTCCTGGGTGCTTAGAACCTAGACATAACTTTCTTTCTTTATTCTTCTTCTTTGTTTTTTGTCTTTTTAAAATTTAAATAATGTATTCAGATTACATCCCAGTTGTTATCCCCTCACTTGTACCTCCATGTTCCCCCCTCCCCTTCTGTCACCCTATTCCCCTCCCCTAGGCCTGTGACAGAAGGGGACCTCCTCCCCCACCATATGATCACAGCCTATCAGGTGTCATCTGGATAGCTTGCTTCGCCTTCCTCTGACATAACTTTCTGTATTGTGACTTTTTCTAATAGTGTGTCTTACTTTGTGTGTGTATGTGTGTATGCGAGTGCACACACGTGCATGCATGCACCCGGTATGTCTTACTTGTGTGTGTGTATGTGCACATGTGCATGCGCACACTTGAGCACATGTGCATATGTGTACAGATGTGTGTATATGGGGGGGACTGGAGGACAACTTTGATTGTCATTCTAAAAAAAATGCTATTTACCTTTTTGAGAGAAGATCTCTTGTTGGCCTGAGGCTCACCAATTAGTCTAGGCTAGCTGGTCTCCCCAGTGCTGCGGTTGTAAGCACACGGCACCACACCAGGCTCTTTCATGGCAGTTCAGAGGATTGAACTAAAGTCCTCATTCTTGCAAAGCTTACAGATTGAGCTGCCCCAATATGCTTATTTACCCCAATAGCACTTTAGGCTCCATAAGAAAGTTCCCATGCCCCGCCCCCTGCCATACAGCCAGGTCCAGTGATAAACACCCTAAGATTCCTGTGACTTACTCAACAGAGAAGTAATGTTTGAGAAAGTCCTGATCCTGGAAGTTTCGGTAGAGAAAATGGAAGTAGTACCAGGTGATTCTCTGCTGGACATCTGGAAGGCAGAGTCATGCCCGCCAAACAGCTCAGACCCTTGATCTTTCTCAAGAGATGAGCCACAGATCTGTGGTTGCTATGGAGATACTAGAGGGCTCTGTCTACCAGCTTCATGAAGGTTATTTAGAGGCTGAGGAGATGACTCAGTCGGTTAGTTAAGAGCTTGCCATGCAAGCATGAGTTCCTGAGTTCAAATCCCCAGCACTCCTATAAGAAAGATGGGCATGGTTGTGTACAGCTACAACCCTAGTGTTGGAGACGGCAAGGCAGGAAGATCACTGAGGCTTGCTAGCCAACTAGTCTAGGCCATCTCTAGGGTATGTGAGAGACCGTGTCTTGAGGAATATGATGGAGAGGGATTGAGGAAGGTGTATGATGTAAGCCTCTCGCCTCTATAATGCACACACATGCACAAATCCATGAACATGCATACACAAAAATTAAAATTTAGGCACATAGACTTTTTATGGACTAGGTTAAGCATTTTGCCATTGAGTACTTCTGAAAATAAAATAAATCTAGTCACCATGTGAGAGCTACTAGAGCCAAAGCCAGAGTCTGGGTGTTTGATTCCCACACAGTAGTAAAAGGTCAATTGCAGCAAAAAAAAAAAAAAAAAAAAAAAAAAAGGGGGGGGGGTTAATAAATAGTGTGATATTTGGGAAACTAAGATAGTCCATTTGAGGAGTGAATTTTCCAGAGTTTGGCATTTTTGATGCAAAGCAATCTTTATCAGAGGTTGTTCCCTCTCTTTCTCTCTTCTCTTCCATCCTCTCTTCTTCTCTCCCCTCCTCTCTTCTCCTCCTTTCCTCTTTTCCCTCTCTTTTTCCTTCCTTTCTTTTCCTTTATTCTTTTCTGTTCCCTCCCTTCTTTATTTCTTTCCTTCCTTTCTTTCAGAAAACCAATCTTTGAGCCAGCTTGCCCTGCAGTAGATATCAATACCCGAGAGAGAATAGAAAAGATATCTTTCTGCCAGGAGGAACACACAGAGTAGCTTTTCTCTGAAGGAGTTTGCATTCCAATTTGGGAAGCATGAAGCATCACTCTGTAATTATTCTGCACTTTCTCATACAGCATGAGGTGCGTCTGTGCTAACATTCCTGCTGTGGGAATTGGCTCATTAATAAACAGGCCAATCCAGCTGAAACTGTGGTAGGAAGTACCTATTCTGAGCGTAAAGGATGACACAATGTAGAGCTTTTAATGCGTTAAAGTGAAGAAAGGAATGAAATCCACAAGCCATTAACAATAAACCCTCCTTTGACTTTTTTCTTTAAAACCTGGAAAAGTTTAAGTGTTGAAAATTTAAAGTCCCTAGATGTTTAATGACTTTGAGAATTCAACAGCGATGTCTGAAAGTTAGGAATGGGTTCTCAAAAGAGATGAACCAAGATGCTGGTAATAAAGAAAGTAAAGCACATGACTTGACTTCACAGAGGAAGGACGGAAAGGAAGTCACAGTGGGGCTGAGGGTGCTGGTGGGAGTTCTGCAGAGAGTCTGTGTGCAGGAGAGACCGTTTTGGCTTGTGCTTGTCTGGATAATGGAGTGATCACTGTATAGCAAATATCACTTGGATTTTTTTTTTTTCTTTAAATAACTCTAAGCTAATGTGAATGTGGTCTCTGCATAGGATCTTCCTCCTCTGGCGTATTTTCCTTAGAAATTGCCTGTTTGCTTGCTGATGAGGTTGGGGATGCTATTCAATTCGCTCCCATTAAATTCCACATTTAAGCCTTTTCCATTTATTGAGTAATTGCAACAGCTTCCCTGGGTATGTTAGCTCCGCTTAACAGTGAAAATAACTTGGTGTGCCTCACCCATCTGTCTTGGGGTTATCTTTTTTTTTTTTTTCTTTATGTAATTGGGAAAGAAGAAACATTGAGCAATATTGATCAGAAGACAGTGTGGGCAGGCCTCCAGGTTCGATTAAAGAAACTCTGATAACCCCACTTGCTTAGGTTCACTGGTTTTTCTCTTCAGTTGACAGACACCATCCTAAGGGTGCTTCTCTGCGTTTTTCACAGCAAACACCTTCCTGATGTGAGTTGACTTTCTGAAGAAAGAAAACCCTCCAGTTTTAAAGTACGCTAAATGCTAGACTCACATATATTTCATAAATTACAAAATGAAATAATTTCCTTCTCTTGTGTCTTGGGAAGGGAAAAATGCCTTTGTTTATACCTTTGAGACAAAATTCTTGGATATATAATGCATGTAAGTTCAAATATTGGGTATATTGGTTTCATTTTTCCCAAGCAAAATTGTATTTTGAGAGCCCATATATCTTATTTTGTCTTGTAGTATCAAATCTCTTTCTGTCTCATCTATTTATTTATTTTTTTGCAGTTACAGAGCAAATATTATTCACTGCATTTCTGAGAAGATTCAATAAAAATAAGAAACATAAAAGAAATATTCAGAGGTTGTGTAAATTATTTCTACTTCATAGACTGAGTGTTGATCAGGTGAACAAAATATCTGTCTTGACCTTCCAGTAATGACCAAACCCAGTCACCATTTATCGTTGTTGGGGTGTTTGGATGTCTAACCTAAAGCAATAGCCTATCTAGTTTACTGGGTGACAAGCATAGATAAAAATTATCATTGTTTTAACAGAGGACACTGTCTTATCACCAAAGAGAATATCTCCAGAGTCTTGAATCCTTTAGTAATCTGCAAGCCTATCACAATTGGACAATGCCCAGGGACCCTTTAACATTCTAATTGTACCCTCATAGAATAAACATCACACTGCCTCATCTTGCTGAGAGAAGAAATTGCATGTCCCTTATTAACATGCTGATATCCCATTTCCTCCCATCAAGGAGCAATATTTTTTTTTCTTCAGCCTTTTACAGCTGAAAGCGGAATCAGAATTTGTGGTATAATTCCCTGTATACATTTCCAGTTAATCGGATTTTGCTTCCATAAATGTATGGTCCTGAGTGGAAGACGCATACACGAGCACTGTCAGCGAGGGCACTGTAGTTCCTACACAGGGGACCCTGCTGCTCTCTCTCTGTCCTTCTTTTTTCGGCTTTGCTGCTTGCCATTTTCTTTAAGCATGGGGGTGGCTGGGAAATGTGCCTTGGTTACTGATAGTGTCTGGGTTCTTTAGTTCTAAACCAGAGTGATCACATTTAGAGATGGTTTAGAAACCACTTAAACGGGACTGGGGTATGAAAGCAGAAAGCAAAGGGAGGCTGTACAGTGCCGAAACAGCTCCTTGAAGTCCTCCACAGTGCTCCTCGGGAGGGCACGTGTTGTTGGTGAACACAGCGTTTATGTGGTAGGCACTAGAGAGCTTTGGGTGGTCTGTCTTCCATGGCCAGATGACCTGCTCATGCCGCTGCGGCAGGAGCCGGTGACCTCTTAGGAGAACGTGGCATGGAACAGAAAGCCAAACAGGAACTAAGGATTTGATTTGGGGCTTTGCGATTTTGCTTTTTAAAGATTTTTTGTTGCGGAGCTTCATACGTAGGCTGTATGCTACATGTAGTTTCCAGGCACCGTCGTGAACACACCCTAGGTTGTCAATCTGAGCCTTTTAGATGAGCCTGTCTAGACTAAAAGGGGCTGCAGTTCCCACTTGGGAAAAACAATGTCACAAAGACCAGCCTGTTTCCAACCAAGTTTTTTGTAAGCCCAACTGTTAATTACAGAACTGCTATGGGGCTCCCCTCCTCTTCACTTCCTTTCAAATCAATATCAAATTAAAGCTAAGCTAGTGAAATTGCCAATGCAACGACTGGTATATAGTCTTTGAAGTAAAACACAGTATTGAGAGGAAAGAGAGGCACCTGTATGGGTGAACTGCAGGCCTAGAAAAGCTGTATTTTGTAAGAAAAGCATTGTGGACCCGCAGGGTGTGGTGGGAAAGGTCCCGTCTGTCTTTCAGTGCCAATACTCCTGTCTTCACAGGGGCGTTCATTCAGTGACTTTTGAATGTCCCGCAAGTGCTGGGCACCGCGCCCTGCTGTAGGGATGCTACAGAGTAAGGAAATTGGCCCTCTCATCACAGCGGGAAGATGGTTCTGGCTGATGTTTGGAAGTAAGCAGCAGTGAGACCAGAGGATGCAGTTTCGAATCTGTCAGCTGTTAATTGCTGTAGGTACCCACCTACCTACCTAATGAGACAGGGAACACGTGTGCACAAATTCTGAAGTGGTTTTTTTTTTTTTTTTTTTTTTTTTTTTTAATGGAAAGTGGAGTGGAAGTTCAGGGCTAAATGATTTCTAGGCCAAAGGGTCATCAGAGCAATGTTTTCTTTTAAGGATTGTGTTGGGGCAATTCAGCATTGTTTTGTTTTGTTTTTTTAAGATTTATTTATTATGTATACAGTGCTGTGTCTGCATGTACACCTGCAGGCCAGAAGAGGGCATCAGATCATATAGATGGTTGTGAGCCACCCTGTGGTTGCTGGGAATTGAACTCAGGACCTCTGGAAGAACAATCAGTACTCTTAACCTCTGAGCCATCTCTCCAGCCCGACAACTTAGCCCCTCCTTTTTTTTTTTTTAGTATCCTCAGTAAGTCAGAACTTATAATTACATCATTTGAGGGTTTTCTCTTTTCATAGAAGCTAGAGATGCAAAAAAAAAAAAAAAGCTGACTTCATGAGGAGTTTATAGCCCAACAAGTGGACAAGGGCGCTATCAACATAGCTGCTGCTACTGTCTTCCAGTGCTCCACTAAAGATGCCAGAGAGTGAGGAAGTAAGTGCCTGACAGCACAGGCATCTCTTCTGGGTCTTCTAGATAAGACATTTTCTGGTAGGAGGTGGTAGTGCGGACCCCCTTGACACGTAGAGAATATCTATGAAAATCACAGTGGCAGAGTACGTTTTCCCCGTGGCTCATGTACAATAGTCACCAAGAGATGGGCTGTGCCTGGAAATGAGCCTCTCTACTCTGCAAACCCGTGGACCCCCTGGGATTGCAGGGTGACGTCGCACCTCATCTGCAGGCTGGCTCCAAGGCCACATCAACTTACTTAGTAAGCCGTACTGTCCTGTCTGCAGCTCCTTGTTACTGGTAAGTAAAGAAATGCTGGTGTAAACTCCTGACCATGAGCTAGAAATGCTTTCTGCTGCAAAGCCAAATATTTTTGTGGCATTTGGGGACGATTTTAACTTTTTCTGGTTAAACTTTTGGGGGGTTGGTAGCACATATATTAGATGCGTTATTTATGTGCAGATATAATTATATATGTATATTGTCTTTTTATTTATGAAAATAAAAGTAAAACAATTACATACTATAATTCAGACTTCTCATTAATGGGGGTTGGGTTTTTATAACACCTATATGGTTATTTTTTCTAGTTAATTAAAGACTGTGTCTTCTTAAAAGCTTAATTGCTCTTAGCAGCAGAGAAGTAGAGCCAGGATCTCAATATTTACTTCCTACTAAAAGTGAAAAATCCCATGCTATCACCCAGTGAGTGCTTTTTTTATTTTGAAGGTACAGTGGCTTATACAGTTTATGGAGAGTGCTGCCAAAGGTGATTGTTTCCTCTATCTGGTCTATCCATTATCAGTAACCCGTAGGATGGGGAGGATTAGATTCAGTGGCAATCTGATCACAGTGGCTCTGCTTGTCCTCATGGGAAGAGAAAGGAGGTAGCAGTTCACTGCTGGTGTGGCACCTTCTTGGTTTTTTTTTTTTTTTTTTTTTTTTTTTTGTGGGATCTGAGTACTTTAGGCGGTCTCTATGTGTTGGCCCCTCGAGGTGTGAAGATGGCTGCTGCACTTCTGGTATTGCCTCTGCATTCCGAGAGTGGTGAAGCAGGAGGTCAAAGCCATGGTTCTCTGCTCTGTGCTTAACCCAGAAGTTTTTAATTCACGTCACTGGCTAGGAATATTTTATGAACACTCGATTGCGGAACCACTCCAGGCATGTGGTAAGATCTTGTTCTCTGGTTTTGGTTTGGGCTTGTTGTTATTTTGAATTATATGTGAACTCTGCTAGTGAGATAAGAAAAGGCAGTTGACAGTGAGCTCTAGGGTCTGCTATAATGCTTGGGGCAAGGACTTTCCAGTAAGCCTTTGAGAGCATTTGCCATATCAACTCTGAGATGAGGCAATGGCCATTTCATCCAGCTAGCGGAAGACCAAAAAAGAAAATTCAGATAAAACCAAAGTAGACACTTGCATTTGCCCTTGGTAACTGGGAAAAGAAAATAAGGTACAGAAAACATTTCTTAATATTTCTAAAGGTAGGGTGTGCTCTGAAATACTTTGAGATGGTTGATTTGTAGGAGATGAAGGGAATTTGTGCTCCAAATTTTTATTTTGAGAGAAAGAGAAACAATGTAATAGAACTTTGTTATGTGCTTGCTTTTATTTATTATTATTTTTTTATTTTTTTATGTGCCTAAAATACACATCATAGATGCTAACAAAGCCAAGGGAAACCGTGGGTTATAGGTGATTATTTCTCTATGGATGAGGATATAGCTTTGCAGTATAACACTGTCCCCAGCATCTAGTGTACTGGTTGGCACACTCTGGTTTTGTTTGTTTGCTTTTGCTTTTGTTTTTGAGATAGGGTTTACTTCACTATTGCACTGTTCACAAGCTTGAGAGCATCCTGCCTCAGCCTCCTGAGTGTTGGCATTACAGATATGCACATGAGGTTAACACTTCATATGTTTTAGGTGGTATTTTTGTTTAATTGTATTAAAATAACTTTTTATCCTTTATTCCAATTCATGGGATTATCTGATTTATACTTTTTATTAAACATTTTTAAAAAATTTTTTTGAGATTACAATATAATTGCGTCATTTCTTGCTTCCCTCTCTTCCCTCCAAACCCTCCTATTACCCATCCCTTGCACTCTTTCAAATTTGTGGTCTCTTTTTCTTTGATTGATATCTATGTCTATATATCTACATCCATATATATATCAACATTCCTAAAGGCATAAATATAATCTGCTCAGTCTGTGTCATGTTACTTGTACATGTGTGATCTGGGGGCTGACCATTTGGTGTTGAATAACTAATTTCTATGCTCTTCCTGGGGAACCATTTCTCCTGCTCACAGCATTTCTTAGTTGCCTGCAGTTCTTTGTCTAAGGTTGAGGCCTCCCTGACCTTTCCCCTTTCCACATTAGCATGCTTCCTGGTGTCATCCTTGGTCAGGCTATGTTAGGTAGCCATCTTGGGGAGGTTTCATGGGTGTCTCTTCTGAAGTTTCTAGGAGACACATTCTCACAGCAAATTCCCTGATCCTCTGGCTTTTTCGTGTTTGTTTGTTTGTTTGTTTGTTTTTTCAACAGGGTTTCTCTATGTTATCTTGACTGTCCTGGACTCATTTTGTAGACCAGGCTGGACTCGAACTCACAGCGATGTGCCTGCCTCTGCCTCCTGAGTGCTGGGATTAAAGGCGTGCACCACTATGCCCGGTTCCTCTGGCTTTTTTCAAGGTTTCCCTTTTTTAAAATGATCCTTGAGCCTTGGGTGTGAGAGTTATACATGTATCCATTGGGACTAAACTCCATAACTCTGCATTTTGATGGATTGTGGTATTTTGTAACAGTGTCTGCCCATCACAAAGGGGAATGTCCTTGCTCAGGGGTGAGAACTACACTTGCCTGTGGCCACAAGGACACGTGTTTAGAATGTAGGTGGGGATTCTGCTGCTCCAAGATCCACCGTTTCACTCACCCTGAGAAGTCAGGAAGGATTCTACTACCAAGCATCGCGTCCCTCCTGCTGAGCAGGTCTTAGGTCCAGTCAGAAACTGTGGGCACCTCATGTGGACCAAGCACTCCTCTAGATTCTGAGTGTAGAGCAGTGAGAATGGGAACTCTGCGCTCAGCATGTGCACTCTTAGAGCATGGACTGTGCTCTTCGCATCTGCTCACTGCTATTCCAGCCACAGGGATACAGTCTGGACTACGCTTCATCCCCTTGCAGTTTACTTTTCTGCCTTCAAGAGTTCGGTGGGATGTACACTGAACATCATAATGATTAAGCAGCAGCCGTCAGCTTCTCGTGCAATCAAATGTGTGGGGACAGCGAGGACTTCCCTATCTGTCACGCCATTTCCTTTTGATCTCTTTATTCCACACTTCCGTCATGTAAAGTCCCGTAGTTACAGCATCCTTTTCTTTTCTAATTAAATACTATCAAGGATTTTTGTTTACTTAGGTATTTCCTAAAATGCTCAAGAGCTCTTAACTGTGCCCCACTCAGCGCATATAAGGAGGGTACTTGCAAGTCAAAGGGACAGTGTCATTTCAGAAGAGCTATAGCCTAGTATTGAGAGCAGTGAGAATGCTAGATGCCTTTTATGGCTTCCATCTGTTTAAAGATAATGAAACGAAGAAATTAAGAACAATTTGAGGTGGCGACCATAGATGGTTTAACTACAGAATGTGAAAAAAAAAGTGCTTCAATAGAGATAATTGTGTAATTGCCGAATGTTTGGTAGTTTTGATGTTTCTTCGATGAATTCTCTGCATTGTGTTCCTGTGGTTGTGTTGTATGCACCTAGGCATGCTGTGAGCATATTTCAGTACCTTACGAGTAAGTCATAATAGAAACAGTCCTATCAGTAAATAGGAGTGGCCTTCTATTCATCAATATTCCTTCTTTCCCTTGGGACTTAACCTCCTGCCTCCTTGATTTCTCAGCAACTCAACAGGACAGATTGAAATCCCTGCCACCCTAAAGCTTGAAATCCAGAACTTGATTTTGAGATAGGTCCTTACTTCTCAGGACACACTGGCCTCAAACTCGATTTTATCCTACCTCAGCACCCTGAGCGTTGGAATTACAGACGTGCCACCCCCCAGCACATGAGGTTAGCGCTTCATATTTTTTATGGGCACCTACTATACAGCAGGCACTCCTCTGGACTCTGGATGTAAAGTAGTGAAACTCTGCACACAGAATATGAGCTCTAGAGCATCCACTGTGTTCTTCACAATCCCAGTTGATCACATTGGAATTATCTTCATAAAAACACAGTCTGGATTATTCTCTCTCTCTCTCTCTCTCTCTCTCTCTCTCTCTCTCTCTCTCTCTCTCTCTCTCTCTCTCGTTTCACCTGAAATTCATGGTTCTGTTGATAGAATGAGATAGAGAAGGTTAAACGAGGTTGGAGGTGGTGGGACCAGTTGCTGGTTTTGAAGACCAGTGATTGGTAGTCTTTGAAAATGTGACATCTGACCAGAAGGAAAAACAGGGAAGGAAGAAAAGGCATCATTTGAGAAGCCTGTATAGAAAATGCAGAACTCTGAAATGATAGGACATCTGACTTCAGAGTTATTTAAGGAGCATCCAGGAGGTCACCATGGCTGGAGAGAATAGTGAGCAAGAGGCAGGAAGTGAAGAGGCGGGTCATGAGGGACCCCTGGGCCAGTGTACGTTCATTGTATGCTGAGTGACAAGGCAGAACGATGGAAGGTTTTGACAAAGGAGTGAATGATAGTCTTAGCTCATAGAACTGAGGTCACTCACACTACTGTGCTGAGAATAGATCGTGGCAAATTAAGGGGAGGCTGGAGGAGGCCAGCAGGGGGTGCTTGCAGGACAGGAGTGGGAGTGGGGTGGCCTGGGTGGGACTCAGTGGTGGTAAGGGATAGCTACAGCCTGAATACATTATGGCGGCTTCAGTGATCCAGGAAATGCAAGATGGAAGAAAGGGAGGATTAAGACGCCAGAGTTCCTGGTCTGAGGAGTAAGAGGACTATATTGTGTTTCCAGGTATGTGGAAGATGGCTTTGTAGAAAGAGATAAAAGGCAGGAATTTAGTTTTGTGCATATTAGCACAATACATATGAGATGACCATCTATAGATATGAACTAAGAAATGAGATCCAAGAATGGAAACCCAAAGAGGGGCTGTAAATGTTAATTTGGAAGCCAGTGGCATCAGAATAGTTTATTAGTTACTTTTCTCATTGCTGTGATAAAATACTTGACTGAAGCGACTTCAAGAAGATTCACTTGACTCGGTTTGAAAATACAGTCCATCACGGCAGCAGAAGAGTGGCAGCGGTAGGGTGAGTCGGCTGTTCACAAAGCGTCAGTCAGAAAGCAGAGAAAAGCTTGTGTTCTCTGTTTGGGTTTTCTTTTTAAAAATATTTCATTTTTCTGAGTGACACCAGGCATCCCCTTCCAGGAGACGTGGTCAAATATGGGGCACCAGAGTTCATGTGAAAGTCAGACCCCACTCTCCACTCAACTGTGGAGAATGTCCTGTCCATTGGCTAGCTCTGGGTAGGGGTTCGAAGTTTACTGCACATATTGTCCTTGGCTGGTGCCATAGTTTGAGCAGGACCCCTGGGCCCAGATCTGCCCATCATAATGTTCTTCCTATAGGTTTCTAGGACCCTCTGGATCCTTCTATTTCCCCATTCTCCCATGCTTCTCTCACCTAGAGTCCCAATAGGATGTCTTCACATCTATCCCACTTTCCTGGTAAGTGAAGACTTTCATGGGACATATCCTTTGGGCTAGTGTCTAGATATAAGTGAGTATATACCATTTGACTCTTTCTGCTTCTGGGTTAACTCACTCATTATGATCATTTCTAGTTCAATCCATTTGTCCACAAATTTCGGGAATTCCTTGTTTTTAATAGCTGAGTAGTATTCCATAGTGTAAATGTACCACAGTTTCTTTATCCATTCTTCTACTGAGGGACACTTAGGCTGTTTCCAGGTTCTGGGATGCATATGTTTGTGTGTATGCACATGTGTGTGCACATGCTTATGGAGGCCAGAAGAGGGCATTGGATCACCTGGAGCTAAAGTTACAGGTGGTTGTGAGCTGCCAGATATGGGTGCTGCCAATCAAACTGTCTTTCTGCAAGAGCAGCAAGTGCTCCATCTCTCCAGTTCCTGTTTGTTCTTTTCTGCCTCTCTCCTTTTTATTCTTGGATGTTCGTCTGTGGACTGATGCCGTCCATGGTCAGCGTGGGGCTTCACTGCTAGTTTACTCTTCTCAGGAATCACCCTCACAGATGCACTGAGGTTTAAGTAACCTAGGTGATAACAACAAGCCCAGCCCAATTGATAATGAGAATGAACCAGCATAGGAGATATTTAAACCCATGAGACCAGATGAAGGTAGTGTGATTGTACATGGAAAATAAGAAAGTGGAAAATGAGGTTTTTTTCAAAAGTAAAGAGAAAACGGAGAACCCAAAATAGAAGCAAATGAACATGGAATTCAAGAAATGGGCACAAACCTTAAAACCACCGTTAGTGTTTAAAAATTAAAAGCTGCGGTTGAGAATCTTGTCAGAGAACTTGAAGCTGTAAAAACAAACTGCATTGTTGCAGTCAGAAACGGAAATAATCAAACTAAGGTCCCAGAAGGATGGCTTGGAAGGCAAGCCACTTGAAAATAGAATCCCCTGGCTGCAAGCTAAGTTGCTCACTTGTGCAGGATGGAGCTGAAGATGTCTGCTTGTTCATTCACCTATCAGATAAGATAGAGCGCTAAACAGTCAAGTTGGAGTCCGAAGGAAGAGAAAAGGGGAAATAGAACAGAGTCATATATAAAGAGATAGTGGCTGAGAAAATCTTATGACACTTAAAAGAGGAATAGAAGAATTTGATAATTTATTATATATAATGTATATATTATGAGAGAGAGAGAGACAGGGAGGGAGGAAGGGAGGGAGGGAGAGAAGAGAGAGAAATTTTGTGGAAAAGGAAAGAAATTAGGTTAATAGCCTTTGAGACCTCATGGGCAGACAAGCTTTTTCTTTCAGCTACCAGAGCATGCTTACACACTGTAGGAAAAGTGCTGGAGACTTCTGGAATAGGATTGGCTGGGACAGTGGCTTGTCTCGCCTCATATTCTTCAGCTTTGTTGCCTGCTTGATACCTTCATTTGACTCTTAGAAGCGTGCTGCCAAGGTTAATATGGCCTTTCATAGGTAACGTTAGCTGGCACCTAGCGGCAAGGAAGATGCTTACGCCCTGCTTAGATGCCCTGGAAACTCCATTTAGCTCCGGATTGTGTAATTAACGAGGAAATTAGACCAACTAGTAAGAATATGATTCCTTAGAAGGGTGTTATTATTTAGAGATTCTCAGTGTGTACCTCAGGCTGGCCTATGGAGCTCACTGTGTAGTCCATACTGGCCTTAAACTTGTGGCAATCCTTTCTGCATCTGGGCTTCAAGTTCTGGGACTGTAGGCACATGCTACCAGGCCCAGGAGGAGCGCTGTTTTAAGTTGTACTCAGCACCACCCCGATTCTCCCCAACACCCCCAGAGACCTATTAAGTATGAGACACCTACTTGGTAATATGGAGATGTGACTAGTGCCAGCATTTAGCTATAGAGTCATTGTTAAGAGAGACACCTCGGGAGACCGGATGCAGGAGGCTTGAATCAGATTTTCCTCAGTGACTAGGTATGGAATTTGGAGGCTCTCAGAGCCTCAGTTCCCTTACTGGTGAACTGTGGGATGGGATATTGGTATCCACGTTATAGTTTTGTTAGGTGTGTTTGCGTTTCCATTGCTGTACAAAAAAAAAAAAAAAAAAAAAAGCACAAGACAAACAACTTAAAAGAGGGCTAGTTTTAGGTTTCAGTTTGTGTTTTCTCAGCTGTGTTGTTTCTAGTTCATAAGGTGCATGTGTTAGTGCAAAGATGGCATCCTGTGGTGGCTTGGAATGAGGGAGGGGAGAAGGGAAGGAAGGAAAGGAAAGAAGGCCTGTGTCTAGTGATCTAGGTCTAATAATACACTCAGGTATATGCTTATCAATTAATTAATACACTTATAAAGTTAGTGACCCCACGCTTCCCTCACCTCTCAGTAGGGCCACCAGCTGTGGACAAAATCTTCAGCACATGAGGCTTTTAGAGGAATCTTTCTTTTCTTAAGAAAACAAAACAAAACAAAACAAAGCCATATGTGTATCTGTGTTATGTGTATGTGAGTGAGTGTAGTACTCGTGGAGACCAGATGAGGGCAGCAGGTCTCCTGGAGCTGGAGTTACAGGCAGTTGTGAGTGGTTGGTTATGCATGGGTGCTTGAAACAGAACTTGGGCTCTCTAAGAGCAGTGCCTACTCTAAACTGCTGTGCCATCTCTTCAGCTCCTGGATGGGTAAATGGGGACCTTTTCTATCAAAACCCTAAGAAATGCTGGGACCAGAGAATAAGTGCAGTGTTAAAAGCACATACTGCTCTTGCAGAGAACCCCTGTTGGATTCCCCACAGGCATATGTCCACTCTCGGCCATTTGTAGCTCCAATCGTAGGGGATCTGGCCCCCTTTCCTGACCTCTGCAAACATCAGGCAAATATGTAGCACATATACAGGCATGCAGGCAAACCACACACACACACACTAAACAAAGTATTTTAAAGGGTTTAAACTAAGTTGGGATTCAACCCATGTTCCTGACACCCCATCTCACACAAAGAAAATATTCCATAAAAGTTTCTTCTTTCTTCTCTGGCCGAAGAGTAATTTCTACACGGAATGTTAGATCCCCATCAGGGATTTAGTTACTACTGCTGGGCTTCTTCTGCTTGAAATTCTCTTTTAGTTTTTACAGGGTCAGGTCCGTAGACTGTTAGCAACATGGCAGTTACAGCTTGTCACCAAGGTTGCAGTGATCCAAGAAGGTGATAAACACAATCATCTGCCATCCTACCATCCTGAGTCTCTGTGCTTGTCTTAAAAGTTGCCAAGACCATGTTTACAAATGTCCTTCTGATGGAGCCTTTCCAACGTGACCACACTTTCATTTTCGACGACTCTAGCATGCACTTGATGGTGCTGGGGGGAAAAAAGTACATCACTTTTTAAAAATGTCATATCTTACCATCTATATTCTGCTGTATGATTCTCTCTTATGGAAACACCAGTATGAGAGAAATTGCACAAATCATACCAAATGAATTGTGTGGCATGCCAAAAACAAAATGGAATATTCATTTCTGCACATTTGATTTTCATGTGTCTTAAAATGTATAGCCTTTGGGACCATTGTTATCACATTGGCTGCGGTACGGCAAGGAAAGCTAATTTAGTAGAGAAATTGGCTGGAGTGTCTCATCTAATAGAAATAAACAGGAAACCACTTTAGTGTCTCTTCTTTTCAAGGGCTGCTGTTTTTCCATAAAATTTACAAGCCCGCAGATTGATGCAGAAGTCCCTATAACTCATGTGGCTGTGACTTTATAATTTTAAATACTATTTCCACCCCCATAAATTAACAGCACTGAGAAATGCGGGGCCGTTTGAAAAACCACAGCATGCAAATGGAATTTCAGAATAAACTTTTGACACAGCTGGTGAAGGGGCCAGATGAGCAAACAGGCATTTATAATGAAGTGCAGCGAGAGCTAGTACAAGCATAGGCATTGGGTTGTGTGACTGCGCCGTGCAGGCTAGCTCACCAGGGTGTGGGGAAAGGGCCCTATGTAAGGTGAGAGCGTGCAACAGGCATGTGCACATCCAGATGTCAGGCAGCAGAGTTAGAGGGCAAAGGTCAGTGCCTTGTTTGAGCTTCAGGAAGGAGGAGTATATTCTGGGGTTGTGAAAATGTGAGGAGCAGAAAGGTTTGGTTGCCCTGTCTTTTTGCTTATGTTGTCTTCAGTGTTAGATCCTGCTGCGGGGCATGGCTGGCATACCCTTCCCTCTACCCAGGGTGGGTCTTCCCCTCTCCCAGAGACCCTTCACTATATAATCCAGACACCTTTCTCCCTTCCCTTCCCCCCTTCCTTTCCCCTCCTCTCCTCCTCTGCTCCCCCCACCCCATCTCTCCTCTCTTCTCTCTCCTCTCTCTGCACACACTTCTCTCTCTCCCTCCCTCTCCCGCCCTGCTGTCAACAAACCTGCATTTATATAATATAGCTTCATCCTGGCTCAGAAAAACAAGCTAGTTAGGAAGGTAGGTTGTGTTCACTGTCTTCCCTCCCGTGGTTAAGACACGATATAGGTTAAGGAGTGATGTGAGAAAATCCAGGACTTTGATTCATTCCTCGTTCTGCTTTCAGATGCCGTTCCTAGCTCACAACTCCATCAAGAAAGTCACTTGTTCCTCGACCTGTTGCATGTTGAAAATGCTAAAAAACCAAACCAAAACAAACAAACAAAAAAACACCTCACGTCTATACTGAATAGTCTGGGTTCATCCCCTTGTTAGTCCCTAAATAATCCAGTAGAAACACTGTACAGCATTTGCTACGCTGTTTTCAGTGTTATAAGAAATCTAGAGTTGAGTTTGGAAAACACTTTTGGCATAGCTGGTAAAAGGGCCTGGTGACTGAACGTTTATAATAAAACTAGGGTAAGAATGAGCACTGGGCCGGCAGTGGTGGTGCACACCTTTAATCCCAGCATTTGGGGGGCAGAGGCAGGTAGATCTCCGAGAGCTCGAGGCCAGCCTGGACTACAGAGTGAGTTCCAGGACAGCCAGAGCTGTTACGCAGAGAAACCTTGTCTCAAAACAAACAAACAAAAGAATGAACACTGGTGTGTGTGTGTGTGTGTGTGTGTGTGTGTGTGTGTGTGTGTGTGTGTCCCCGTCCAGATAGATAGCAGGAAGGTGGTGTGTATGTTCTATGCAAATACCACATTGATTTATATGAAGGAGTTCAACAGCAGTGCGTTTGCTTTCTCCGTATCCTGGAACCAATCCTCATCAGACCCAGACCTGTAGTGGATCCTGTTAAATGTGATGGCATCTGGCTCTATAGAGGGGACCAGCTTTTGTTTTGTTTTTAATTTTTTATATAAAATATAGTCTATTGTGAACTGTGTGATGGTCTTTGATTAGCCCATTTCTGTCTGCCCCTGTCCTCTCCTTGTCTCTCATCTATTGTGACCTGTAGTAGGTCCCCAAATGCATCATGGTAGCAGAGTCTAAAGTGACTGCCCGGCCCCCAGCTTTAAGTTCTGAGCTGTGGTTTAATGCGCTTTTTCTTCCTTCTTGCTCAGTTCCTACCTCACTACTGAGGTTGCCTCATCAGTGACTTCATTGATGGCTTTGTTCCATATCTCAGTTCTTGGACTGGATCTACCACTAAGGATATCACCAAAGAGTTGATTTCCTTCCTTCTTTCCTTCCTTCCTTCTTCCTTCCTTCCTTCTCCTTCCTTCCTTCCTTCTTTCTCTTCCTTTCTTTCCTTGCTATTGATGTTCTCAAAATGTATTTCTTTTATGTGTATTTATCACAGAGTAAACACATTAAGGGCCAGCTCCATTTTTTGCCTGCACCGAGATGAGCTTTTGAAAGAACTGCATCACAATTGGTGATTTTCTTTTTTCCTCATGCTTTATATATTGGACTGCATATTTGATTGAATCCTTTCCAGTTTGCCAAATATTAAGAGAAATCTTCCCCTCCAATGTCAAGGAAGAAATGATGCCATAGGATCAGTGAGCAGCCCATGGCTCTGTACCATAAGTCAGACCACAGGTTTGTGATTTAAGGAATCAACGTTTGTCATTTAAGGAATTGCAAAGAAGGGATTAGAATTATAAATTCTGTATTCGGCACTACATTCTATATACACAGTCAGGAAACTTAATATAGTAGTTAACTCTTCTTTTTAGTGGAATTGTGTGCAAAATTTATTTTTCTCTAAAAAAAGTCTTGCTTTCAATCTTTTTGAGTGTTATTTCCTCTGCTCAATGACAAGCTTACCCATTTCAGTCTCCGTGCTGGAAGCAAGTACCCAGCCGTGTGGAACCCCATCCCCCAGCTTCTTTCTGCTTTTGAAGAAAGGGGGCAGGAACAGGGCTTTTCTGCATGTGGTGGCAACTCATACCTCTGGCAGTCAATCTTAATTGCTAGCTTGATGGGACACGCCTTGGGGTTTGTCTCTGTGTTGGTTTCTAGAGAGGCTTACCTGAAGTGAGAGGCCCTGCTGAGAACGTGAGCTTCTAAGATGGGCATGGAGCATAGTGCCAATGTAAGGAAGGACTGGAAGGTGCTTGTCCTAGAGGGTGTGTTCCAGGATCAAAGAACCTTGGAGCCAAAATGAAATTCCCCCACAAAAGCGGGATCTAGCTCTCTGTTACATATGTCACTAACAGCACTGATCCCAAGATGCTATGACATCTAAATGTTAATTCATGCCAAGCACGTGGCTTAGTGCATGACACTGGGTAAATATTGAAATGTTTATGGATTTCTTAATAATGTTTTATATGTGCTTATATTTTTTTTTATGTTTTTATAATTTTGTAAGTGAATCCAGAGGACATCAGATATGCTGTCTGAGGAAAACTGTTTGTAAATTTAATTTGGCTTTAAAATTTTTATTTTGTGTGTATGAGCGTTTGTGTGCGTATGTTTATGTGTACATGTACAAGCCTATTACCTTCAGAGGCCAAAGGAAGGAAACAGATCCTCTGGGCCTGGAGTTATAGATGGCTATGAGCTGCCACATGGGTACTGGGAGTAGAAGCCAGTCCTTGGCAAGAGCAGTAAGTGCTCTTAACTGCTGAGCCATGTCTCCAGACCTCACATAGAGTTTGTTTAATAATTAAAGGTGCAGTAAAAAGTCTGGAGGATGACTGGATCTGATGGATGCATTGCTTGGAGTCTGGGAACAGTGAAACTTAGCAGCGCATTCTAGCTGGAGTCAAGAAATCCAGTGCTAGAGAAACCTAAGTGGTACCCTAACTTACATAGGAAAAAAAATAACCATCACAAACATACATACACCCCCCAAAACACATATCTATCACAGTACAGGCCTGAACGCAGGCGGGCATGAAGGCATGTGTGCGCGTGTGTACACACACACACACACACACACACACACACACACACACACCCCAGATGCTGTGTCTCAGACTTTGATTTCAGGGAAGCCAGTCTTAAAGAGACAGAAATTACCCTTCTTCTTTCTCAGAATGTCTGACTGGTATGGTGCCTGGCAACTCACCAAGAGATGCCGTTGGGAGATTGTGGAACCATGGATCCCTCTCCCCACCCTCCTCTACCCTTCCCCCCACCCTCCTCTACCCACTGCCAGCCACTGACTGAGATGCTCCTTGGTGTGATATGTTGCCTACCACAAACCCAAAGCAATGGAGCCGATTGATCCTGGACTGTTCTCTATAACATGCAGGAGAATGATTGTCACAGCTGTTTTCTTACAGGGCTAGGAAAGCTGACCAGCAGCGACTGAATGGCTAAAGCCTGCCTAGAGCTGGTTGGGCTATGATGAGAGTTGGGGATGGTGGCTACAGGAAGGGGTCTGGTGGCAATGACCAACAAAGAACGGAAGAATGTCAGAGCTCTCTGGGTGTGTGGAAGCTCCCATGGACTCAGCAGATGAAGCATGAGGCAAACAGAATAGCACGGAGGCTGGCTAGCCTCTGGGAAGGTCAGATGAGCACAGATGTTGAGCCTCAGTGGAAGCGGTTATATGCAGTGCATCTCTGTGGTCCTGCCCCAGAGAAGATGAAACTTCTGGAAACCTTTGAACAAGGAGAACTATTTCTAGGATGGGGGGGGGGGGGGGGAGGGAGTGAGCACGAGCGACCAGTGGGAGGCACAGAGGGAAAAATTTGTCTTTTGGCTTGGGTCACTCAGTGTCAGCATTTAAAAGGTGACATGTGATTTGAGCCTTGAGTGAGGAATGAGTGTGCCAGGAGAAACTGGGACAGAGTTGATCTTCCAGATGCAAACTTGGATGTCTGTCCAGCACTGAGAGAGTGGATGAGCGGATGAGAGCTGAGTCTGGGAAACCAGGCTGTTGAGGGGCTGGCCAGGGATTCCTAATGCCACCAGTCAAGGTTTGGTGGCTTATGCTGCAGAACTGGGGTGAGTCCCAGGGAAGGTGTGATAATTAACCTTCTGCACTACGTGAGGCTATTATAGAGCTCAGCAGTCTCATGTGTCCTCATCTTATTTAATGGAAAATAACGGAAGAAATGTTCCAAGGTCAAGTAGAAATGACTCTCAGAGTTAGTATTTTGGGTTAGTCATGGCTCTTTTTTTTTTTTTTTTTTCTTTTGTCTTGTATGGATCTGAGTTTTTAAGAAACATAATTCAAATATTATTTATCATATTCAGTATAATTTTGCTGTAACTTTTATATCTAATCTTTGATTTACTTTTCTCATGGGTAGATCATTTGCTCCATAGTTTCTTATGAATCAGGATTTTGGAAGCCATTTAATTATGTTACCTGACAAGCATGAACTATATTATTATGCTTCAGATTTAAAAAAATATGTTAGTCTACATGGCAGTTTTGTCTGGAGAATTTCTCTGAGTATTTTCTTTCAGTTGACGGCATATATTAACTATGAGGAAGAGGCTTTCATTCATTGCCTTGAGGGTTCCAGCTGTATATCTCATGGTGGATTTGCACTGACTCCCTTTAAAGGCAAAGGCAGGACATATTCTAATAAGGCAAAGAGCTGATATTACATGGTTAATTAGAGAAAAGAAACAGGGTTTTGCTATTTTATAATTAAGTCTTTGAGATAAAGATGGTACTTGAATACTACTCTCACATCGTAGCTTGCCTGGGATGATCTCCATTTGTTCTTAAATCGCTCATTATTAATAGTGTTCCCTTTCATTGAAAAGTGTGTTGATTTATAAAGAAGTTATTTTGTCACTTTACCCATTCACAGGTCTGCACTCCTGATGTAACTGGTTTTAACTTTGTGTGCTGTTGTTTAATCTTTGAACAGATGCATTTTAACAAATTTGTTATCATGTTAAGAATGCCATTGTAAAGCCGGGTGTGGTGGCACACGCCTTTAATTCCGGCAGAGGCAGGTGGATCATTGTGAGTTCAAGGCCAGCCTGGTCCAGGATAGTCAAGGCTATACAGAGAAACCCTGTCTCAAAAAACAAAAAACAAACAACAAACAACAAACAAAAAAAAAGAATGCCATTGTAGTCTTTCTTGTTTCATGCTTAGCATTTTCTACATTGTCTCATAGATTTTGTATTACATTACATTTGTAATTTGTAATTACATTACATTAACCAGGAAAACCAACAGTCCTGGCTTCAGTTGTAGTGAACTTACCTGTTGTCCTTAACAAGAAGTCTTGAGCAACAAGTATCTTGGGCTGGTGGAATGTTGCTCAAAGGAGGCCTCGCCTACCTTTTACACCAGCTTTGTTCACATTACCTGGTTCACTTTCAGCCCTTTCCTCTCTATTCCAATAGGAAGGCAAAGGACAGGGGAAGGAAAAAGAGTTGCTTGTCAGCGAAATCTGTCCTTTTGTAGAAAACTTACTGCAAGACTCAAGTAGTAACTGTCTGAGCATTCCGTTGGTAAGAACTGGGTCCCATGTTTCCTCCTCACTGCCACAAAGGCAGCGATAGTGTGTTAGGCAAGGAAGAAGGGGGTGGAAATGGCTTTCCTGTAGGTGCTTAGTGTGCCTATAAAATACTGCTTTGTGAGCTATGGAAGTAAAGTCTTAGCTGTTTCCTTTGAAGAGTTAACCTCTGTCATACCACAACAGGTTCTGATGATATTCACAGCCAAGACAGAACTATGGGAAGTCAAAACTGAGCTCCTTCCAGCAAGGAGCAGGGATTACACATGCCCAAGTCACCTTTTTTCCCCTTAATTTCATCCTGAAAATGAAGCTGATGGATTCACACACTTTTCAAGAGTGTGTGTTCCGTTAACCTAGATTGTGTTAAGAGCACCCAGCTCTTTTAAGGTATTTCTGTAATTGAAATCTTGGGGGGGAAAAGGGACAGTTGGTTTATAAAAAACACCTCGTCAATATCTCACACTGGCAAACTAATTTCTCTTATTTCTAGCCGAGCTGTATACTAACCAAAATGTGCACACATATCCTGATTCATTCACATTCTTTTCAATTCCTAGATGTTTGTTTAATCTAAAGACATAGTGCATGGTATGTAGTATTTGGTCTGCTCTCAGTCCAAAGCAAGTGGAACCAATGAGAACATGGAATAAAGTATGATTCATTTTCTCTCTCTCTCTCTCTCTCTCTCTCTCTCTCTCTCTCTCTCTCTCTCTCTCTCTCTCTTTCTCTCTCTTTCTCTCTCTCTCTCTCTCTCTCTCTCTCTCTCACACACACACACACACACACGTACATGAGTTTGGGTGTGTGAGACTTGCCCTGATTGAGTTGCACCCATGCACCACCTCCCTCACTCCTACAGAAACTCTCCCCCAAATGCTAACAGTAGGGAATAGTACCTTTGCTTTGTGAGTTGAAAGGTTTGTTAAATGAAGTTTCCCTTCTCTTCTCTTCTCTTCTCTTCTCTTCTCTTCTTAGACCCTCATCAATTTTTATTCTTCTTCCATATCTCACGGGCAGTTACTCTAATGTGGATCTTTCTTATTTGAATGAGCTTCTTCACAAACAGTGTTGTTTGGATGTTGTTTAATTGTCATATTCTATATTTCATGTTGATTTTATTTGCATTGTTGCATGGCTTTTGTATTCATCTTTTGTGAGCATAGACAAGTGGTCACCTATAAAATACTGTACCTTGAATTTTTGTGAGCAAACATTTAAAATTACATAGACTATATGTTTCCAAAATTACGCAGTACATAAAATGTATGGAATGCAAAAGTCTGTTTATTCAATTTTGTCCTTAAAGAGAAGATCTTAGAATTATGATGTGAAAGTTAAAAATTGCCAATGTGGTTATTCCTCAACTTTGATGTTTTCAGTACTTTGCATGGGAATTCAGAGACTCTAACCTTGGGTAGTAAGGTGTGGGAATTCAGTGTTGTATCGACTTAGACTAGACCAAATTATAATGACTAAATTTTGCTGGGAGAGGGCAAGTAAGAAGTTTTGAGAAGTTCACGAGTTTCCTTTGCATCTACTCGGGCTATTGTGAGAGTATCTGGGATCAGGTGGGCAAAGCCTGCTTGCTATTGAAAGGAACAAACCTGGCAACACAAGAATCCTTCTTGGAGTATCTACAGGCTGTTGAGAAGAAAAAATCTGCTTGTGATTTGCCTTTTCTGTTTTGTTAAAGAGAATGGGGCGATAAACTGTGTGGGAAGGCTTGGGGGAGGGTGTTGGAAAGAGAGATTAGAAACCTAAGACTAGTGAAAAAATTCAACAAATGCACCTTTGGCCTGAGTGAGTTCAGACTCTTTGTCTTAGATGGATTATGTTCCGGTGTCCTGAGGAAACCTGTGGATGGAATAGCTGAACTTACAGCCAGCAGTCCTTGAGAACAGGGGAGTGAGCATTAGTCATGTGTACTTTTCAAAAAGGCTGAGATGTGGATTCTGCTGTGTTGATAAGGACTCGGGCCGAATGCTAAAGCAAGTCAATTGTGAGCCTGTTATCAGTCAGAGTCCTTGGCTGTCAAAAACAGAAACCAACTCTGCATGTTATTTGACAGATACTGGATGTTTTGACTAGAAATCCAGAGAGTCGGTCACAGGCTCTGAGGGGGGCTGCTGAGCTTAGAAGAGGCCAGCCCATGCCCGGGGAATGGACTCTCTCCTGTTGGACATTTGCTTCTGCTATTGGCTCTGCCAGATTATCTATGGCCTTCCTTCTCAGTTTGCTGAGTCTCTGCTCAAGATGTCTGGGCTTAGAAAGGCATATTAGAAAGGATATATTTGGCTTCCTCCTTTCTTCCTTAATGGAAGGTGAAGATCTCACATCCTCACAAGATGTCTCCCATGGGTCAAAGCCCAAGGTATAGGAAGGGTGTACAAATACTAGACAGTTGAAGGAGTAATAGATGTTCATTGCAGTGGTCATAAGGAAAGAAGAATTTTCCATCGGGAGCCAGTATAGTGAGCTGTAGTCATTGATACCAGATGAAACTTATACTCAGACGATGGAACAAATGGTTTTTTTAAATGGGAGAAAGACCAGCAAGTCTCACATAAAAGTCATAACTGATTGAAGCTGGCTACTAGTACTGTGTGGGATGCCTTTAGGCATTTCAAAGGAGGAACACTGGCTCCTCAATAAATTGGCTGGAAACATCAGGGGCAGGCTCATCAAATCTGCTTTCGAAGTTAAGCTGGAAGAGTTAGTGAGTGTGCTGATGAAGAGGATTAGGACCCAACAAGATCCCTGGGACACAGAACAAGGAGCTGGATGTAACAAGGTGGAACTTTATATGATACAAACAGTACGTCTTGTTCTGATTTTTAAAAAAAATCTAAATGCAACTATAAGATGAATAAAGAGATAGCCACTTAGAAATAGCATATGTGAAAATCCCGTTCACATCTCAATCATTTCAGATGGATGAAAGCATGGGGTAAGAGCCAATATTCTGAAATGCTAATAGTCATCATATATGCTAACATGTGTAAATAAAGTGGCCATTGCAAGAGAAGCATCTTCTCTGTGTCACTCTGTATGGCTTAGATGACATATAAATTATCCATTAATTCGGGCACACAGGAAAGCTATCTGGGAAAGAGTGACCAAGGTGCAGACGTGTGTAAAAGCTTGATATGTGAGGGATGTTAAAACAATGAGTTTTTTTCCTTGAGAACGGAGAGGTGTGGCAGCTGTCTATGAAAACAGACAGAAACAAGAGGTAAAAGTGTAGGTAGTGGCCTGACCACGAAGTGAAGGGCTCGAAGCAATGCAAGGAGAGGGGACTAGGGGACCAAGGGCTGACCACATTTGAAGGGAAATAGAAAGCTGCAAGTCATTTGTGACCACTAACTAGTGTAACCAGGTAGCCCGCCGGGGAGATTTAAACATTTCACAAGCATTTCTTGCTCATATTAATTTCACGGGTCTTCAGAATCCTTGAATGGCAGACGATGTTCCCCCAAGGCTCTTTTTTTTTTTTTTTTTTTTTTTCCCTCAGCAGGCTGTTGAAAATTTTAATATCTGCACGAGGCTTGTGAAACACTCAGAAGAGTTTTCAGAGCTGGGAATATTAATTCATCATAAAGCTGTATTGGAATGTCTTAATAAAGAGCAACATGAGACAATAAATACTTGATTTGAAGAGATGGGATCATAAACCAATCATGCCAGGCTGCAGAGAGAGACTTTTCCTAATTGGCGCTAGCTGCCATAATACAAGTAGTCTCTCCTTAGGAGGTGAGTAACCACCCCACCCCACCCCCGACACACACACACACACACACACACACACACACACACACACACACACAGAAGGTATTTTATTTTTAAGCCTAAGATTTCCTAGCTTATCAAAAAAATTCTAAAGGTAATTGTTAGGGAAATTTAGCTTGCCCTGGCCCTAGAGAAGTCAGTCTCTTTTGTACTTCAGAAAATATAAAGAAGTTGTAAAATAATGGTTCTGTCAAGAAAATTGCATATTGATCTGTCATTCCATACTGGGATCTGGGCTAACAGGTCCAATGTTGGGTTATATTTGTTCATAAAAGATATCCCCTTTGAAGGTCATCTAGGAGAGAACTTTGTATGCTTTCAGCCTGTGCCATCACCACCCTGCTTATTGGACATTTATAGAGTGCCTTCTGCAGCCATTATTGCCACCAAGGAGGCCACTGGCCCAAACCTCAAATCCCCAGTATGGAAATTAAAAGTTTAAAAAGTGGTGCTTTCAAGGCTTTTGGCCTTTATGATACAAACAAGTGCAAGTGCCTTTCCCAGCATTCGTATTTATTGAGGGAAATTAGCATAAAAGTAGTTAGCTTGCAGCATGATTTGAAAATTACAGCCTTGTAAAGGATCCCCAAGTTACGACAGCTGGAAGTGTGCAGTCACCAGAAACTGCATTGTAAAAGTCTGTGCTGGTCTCGGGACTAATTTCATTCCTTTGGCATTTCTCTTTCCTGCTCTCTGGTGTGTCTTTGGGCTTATTGTTCTCGGGTAATGAAAGACATTCTGAGGGTAAACAGTGCCATCCAGCCAGTTTGGATTTGCTCAAAGTTTATTCACTTGTTTATTTATTTAAAAAACAGAAACAAAAACAAAAACTGATCAGGTCCATTTGTTGAGTGACTACAGTGTGTAGGGTAGCAGCAATAATTTATAAAACAAAAGACTGTCTTTAATAGTGTCATGGGTTGTCTCTTCCATGGGGTGGGTCTTGGGTTGGGCCAGACATTGGTTGGACATTCCCTCAATCTCTGCTCTATCTGTTTTATCTTTATCCCTGCATGTCTTGTAGGCATCAAAGTTTTTGTGGGTGGGTTAATGTTCTCCTTCCAGCAGTGGTTCAGAACAGATGCTGAGACTCACAGCAAACATTGGGCAGAAGCATAGGGAATCTAGTGGAAAAGTGGGCAGAGCCAGGGGCAGAAATAAAAGGACCAAGAGCTGATAAGAGCTCCATAAGAAAACCAACAGAACCAACTAAACAAGGCGCTTGTGAAGCACCAATCAAGGACCACACATGGATTGGACCTAGGTCCTCTACATAGATGAAGCCAATGGGCATCTCAGGTTTCATATGGGGCCCATTAGTGAGGGGGAGGGGACTGTCTCTGACATGGACTTTGTTGCTTGCTTTTTGATCACTTCCCCCTGACAGGACTGCCTCTCCAGGCCACAGGGGATAAGGAAGAACTCAATCCTGGTAGACTTGATGAGCTGTAGTTGTTGGGTAGGGGGCCCTCCCCTTTTCTGAGGAATAGGGGAGGGAAAGAGGGAAGGGAGGTGGGGCTGGGAGGAGAGGAGGAAGGGAGCTAAAACCGGGATGTAACGTGAATAAACTAATTAAAAATAAACAAAAGACTGTCGCTCTCACAGTTCTGGGACTGGTAGGAGACATGGAAAACATGTTATACCAGCCATGCAAAGCTTGGGGTGTCCAGAGCAAAGGTGTGTATATGAGGAGATGATCTCATGGCATTGCTATTTGAGCCCAGTCTGGACAATGTGTAGAAATAGGCAGAGCCATGGCTGAGAGAGTCCAGGATAGCATCTGCAGAGACTCTGGGGTGGAATGGGCTGCCGGTGATGCACTTGGGGAGCCTGGGCTTGGAACCCCAGAGACAGACTGTTGCAGTGCTCTATCACTGTCAGCCAAAGGATGAGTGGAAAATGTGGATTGCAGGAGCCAACTCTGTAATATCCCCTGAGACAATATTTTCTGGCAGTGTGTATTAGCTAGCCTTCATTACTTTAATAACTTAAACACCAAACCAAGTGTGATGGCGCACATACCTTTAATCCCAGCACTCAGGAGGCAGAGACAAGTGGATCGCTGTGAGTTTGAGGTCACTGGGGTCTACAGAGTGAGTCCAGGACAGCCAAGGCTCCACAAAGAAACCCAGTCTGGAAAACCAAATAAATAAATTAATATAAATTAATAAGTGAATAAAACAGCTAGAGCAAGGTATTTCATAAAGAAAAAAACCATTATCTTGTCTCAGGATTCTGGGGTATGAGGTCCAAAAAAAAAAAAAAAAAAAACCCACAATGGCAGGGTTTCGGCAAGGGCTGCACCCTATTATGGCAGGAACATAAGTAGCTCTGTCTGCATTCTCTCTCACTTTAAAAAACATGTGAGCTCAATCATGGGGGCTTATCCTGGGGTCCTGATCTAATCATTTTCCAAAGGCTCTGTCTCTACACATCAAGCACCTACCCTAATCCCACTGACATGAGACTTGGAAGATTAAACTTTGGAGTGAGTTTAGAGGAAGGAATCATACCTGAACCAGCAAGGCGGGTCCAGGTCCCCCTTGACTGGAAAGTCTGGCACTTTCAGAATCTTCTTCTAGGGTAAGTGAGGAGCCTGAAGGATCTAATGCTGGCAAGCACTAGAAGATGAGATGAGGTTTTGTTTTGTTTTTTTCCCAGAGAGTTCTGCTGTCCCAACATGGAAAGACTTGGAGCATATTATGCTGAGCAAAATGAGCTGGGTGTAGAAAAGACAAACCCTGCATGATATCGCTGTGTAGCACCTACAAAGCTGCATTGAGAAGCAGCCAGTGGCACTGTGGTTGTCAGAAACCAGGCCTGGGAGAGATAAGCCAAGCAGTTCTGTGGACTGCTGCAGAGCCAAGTGACCACAGTTAATTATGTAAAAATGGAAATTAATAAGTAGGTCCCGAATGGATATTTTCACCACAATAAATAAGTATGCGAGGTGATGGGCTCATTTGCATGATTAAATCATTGTAAAAATGTACATACCTACAGAATATTTGAGCCATAAATGCAGCTCTTGTGTTTTGCTAGCAAATGTTCATGATGGGTTTCATTGTAACTACTTTTTGATGTTGAGTGTTGAATCAGGGCCTCATGTGCATGCATATGTGTGTGTGTGTGTATGTGTATATGTGTGTGCATGCCTTGACTCATATTCCCCTCCTGGCCCACCTCTTCTGTTGGTCCTGTTTCTCTTTCCATCATGTCCCTTCTATCTCATGTCTTACAGATATGTTTTTAGGAAGTCTAGATCACAAATGCGAGTGCTTGTCTACTTACCCTGGCATAATGAGAACATCCTGGGGCAAATGCATCCCAGATGAGGCACCAACAATAAGCAAGAGTAACCATGCCACCCAGGTCTAGCTTGGTGAACCTGTTAGTTAAATTGGGGTTACTTAGATTAGCATGAGTGAAGGGTTACTAACCACAATATAGGTGACTTGTGGGGACCCACACCACCTAAGAGCCTCCATCCCCCAGAATTAGTAACCGATACTTACATACTCACCTGCCTCATGCACACCTCTGCCCTGTGTGTCTTACTCATCTTTTACATGCGGGATTCTTAGTAGGCTCAGTCTTGTCAATCTGGTACAGCGATCAGTTTCTCCCATTTCAAGCCATACTGTGTTGAAAGGAAAGTGTTCTGCAACAGAGAAGATACATTTGCCCTTTTGTATTTCTCTTAATATCTCCAGTTTTAGCCATTTTTTCTGCAATCGGAATTACATAATTTTATTCTCTATGGCTGAATAAAATGTGTGTATATATGTATGTACATATGTTTGTATGTGTGTAGGTAGGTGTGTATGTATTTATGTATGTATGTGTGTGTATATATGTATGTATGGCCCTGCCTATGTTGCCTGCCTGGCCTGGAACTCTATGTAGACCATGCTGGCCTTGAACTCAAATGTGTATGCCACTTATGCCTGGCATATAGCATTTTATTTATCTATTAATTTGTTGATAAGCATCTAGGTTAATTCCATTACTTGGCTGTTATGACTAGTGCTGCAAGAAGCATGGACGCACAGGCATCTCTCTCCATGGCTGACTTAGGTTTCCTGGTACTCAGGAGTGGATCATTCTAATTCCTATGGTGGCTGTACTGAATTAGCATCTCACCAGCAGAGTAAAGGGTCCATCCTCACCCTTTCTCACTAGCATTTATAGTTTTTCATCATGATATCCACTCTGACTGGTGTGAGAGAGAATCTCACTGGAGTCTTGACTTCGACTTCCCTGCTAAGAATGTGGGAAGATTAAAACAACAACAACAACAACAAAAAACCCCACATTTATTGGCCAGTGTGCTTCCTTTGAAAGTTCTCTCTTCAGTTCACTTGCACAATTATTGATTGGATGATTTTGTGTAGGTTTTTTTAAAATGTACTTCAGAAGTTAATTCTCTGCCTGATATGTAGCAGGCAAAGATTCAATTATACCTTAATAAAACTTGGCAAAAGAAAGGCTTACCTCAACCTTGAAGTGAGGGGGAAATGCTGTGAGACTACAGTCGGGGATGTTGTGACAGTTCAGTGAAGAGATAAGGACAGATTAAAGCTGTAGTGGGGGTTTGGCAAGGAAGGGGCACAGCTGAGTCGTGCTTTGAAGATAGAATCGATCAAATGTAGCAATCAACTGGGTAACTAACTTCGTGGCTTCTGGTAGGAATCCAGGGCACCCTTGTTTAGGAAGGTGTTTCAGAGGCGTTGCTGTGGGGGTGGCCTGGGGGCGGGTATGGGCTCCCAGAGACTTCTGCACATGTTGTGCCTTCCCTGGTGTCATTCCTTGGCAGAGGACTAGAAACTGTGACCTGCCTATTGCAGGCTGTGGAGGAGTCTCCTTAATTGCCAGCCCCACATCCCTTCACTTCTCAAGTCCTATAGATCTGGCATCCCTGAAAGTGCCTGTTAATACAGACAGAACTGCCTGGTTTTCTTCTTCTTCTCCCTCCAAAGATGCTGAGAGGGAGACTGGGCAGGCATCTCAGTGGGATACAGGTTCAGGCTCTCCAGTTTTTGAATGGGAACTAATGGTGCTTCTAAGCACACCCGCTTCCTGCATGTACTCTGCAGCAGGCACGTCTGCACAGGCCTGGCATCATCCTCTAACCCTGAATCAGGCTGTTGGATTGACAGAAGTCATCATCTTGCGCAGAATGAGCTGACACCTAGGCTCAGCGCAGAAGTGTTCTTCATCCTAAGTTTAATGGCAGAATCACTTACCCACTATGCCTGAATTTACAAACTGTAATATACATTGGCTCCTTATATCTCCTTCCAATAAATAGGGACCGTATGCATCTTAAGGAAGAAAGGAGACACACTGTGGACCAAGAAGCCAGCTTTAATGGGATGGGGCTTGTGGTCCAAGCTTGCAGTAGCACACCTAAGCTGAGTTGGAGGGTAAGCTGGAGAGTAGCTGGGATCATACTCGGCTCTGAACCCGTGTTCCTTGCACTTTATCAGTCCCCAGCTCCTCTCCTAGCGGAAGTACACACTAAATCGAAGCAGAACTCTGTCGACTTGCCTTTCCTCATAGGACTCGCCGGTTTGTAATCGCATTTATTTGGTTGTCTTGGAAGAAAATAAGGGACGAGGAAAGCAGTGCCTGGGAAACCTCTGTCTGTGCTGTCATTCACTGTCTTCTCTCTGAGGCCCTTTCCTTCTCCAGGGCCCCTCCTAACCTCATCGGCAGTCCCCTCCTCTGCCCCCTTCTACTGGGGCTCCCTCCCCGAGTAATTAAAGAGGGAATGAGGATGTCAATTTAGCTTCTCATTGAGACCTGGAGCTAACCACAGATCTTATTTTAGGGCACGGCCTTTCCCCCTCCAGCTCCTTAAAATCCCCTATTAATTCAGATGCTTTATTTACTGAACAAACAAGCCCTCATTTCAGAGAGAGAGAGAGAGAGAGAGAGAGAGAGAGAGAGAGAGAGAGAGAGAGAGAGAGACAGAGAAGTGAGCAAGTGCCACACTTCCTGGTGGGGAGGGACAAAGCTCTGTATGTAGCACCACTCTATCCAAAGCATCTGTTCATTTGGGGTGGGGGGGTAGGGGGGGAGGGGAGGAGGGGGGCGGAGTCACCTGCCCAGAAACAGGGCAAGGCTGCTGCAGAGAAAGGGCAGGACCACTGGACCAATGGCCTGGTGGTTTTGAGAAAAGTTCTTTTTACACACAATCTCCCAGGATCCTTCTCTTGACTGGGAGTAAGGACACATGAAGACAAGCTACTTCATCTGCAGAGGCTGAGCCCAAAAGAACAGGCCTCCTGTCATAGGGGTGGTGGTGGTGGTGGTGACAAGGACAGACACCTTTCTGGGCAGCAGCCTGTAGTTCTGATCCCTGCCTGTGTCATCCCTGCCACTCTCCCCCGCCCCTCCCCCAGCCATGGTGCTGCATGCCATTGGCTCCCAGGTGACCAAGGTAGAAAATGTATGTGATTTCCGTGAACTAGTGTGTCCCCAGCTCAGTCTTACTTTGCCTTTTGTACCTGGCCCACAATCATGCATAGCAAAGGTGCTCAGTCTGTAGGTTTCTGAAAGAGAGCTAAATCTTCTGTGGGGTTTATTAGAAAAAGCACACTTCCCAGGGCAGCGTTTCTTAGCAGCCCTTCATGATTTCTTCTCTCCCCGTTTGGTAGAAACAGACCTAGAAAGACGAAATGACCCACCCCAGGCCCTGTAATTTCTGAGCAACTGAATTACCACTTAAATTCTGACCTCCCAGCTAATGCAGACTAGCTGTGTCCTAGATCCTGGGGAAAGGTGACTTGAGTCACAGTTTGACCTACTATGGCCACCTGCATAAGAGCACCTGGGGCCCGGATGACGAGTGACCTGCATTTCCAGCAAGCTTCTCAGCTGTCTTGTCACCACACTGATGTTTGAAACCTACTGACGGAAATCCGAGGGATTAGCCCGTGTCCTGCCCTTGTTTACCACACACACCCTGAATGTGATCCTTCAGCCCTAATTGCTTTCTGTTTGTGCTTCTCATACTAAATGGCACAACCTGGCTGCAAAGAAAGGGCTGGAGGCTCCGTGACAGTGCAATTGGAGACAGTGCCAAGCTACGGTCCTCTCTTCACTGTCAACCCATAAGGCCTCTTCATGGAAGGAGAGCTGCACAAATTTATTTTCAGCTGTCGCCACTTTGTCAAGTAGCTATCTTCTCACTGTCATTTGTGTCTCCAAATTGCTTTCCTGTCGTTAACTAAACTTGGAGTTACTTGAGAGTAATTGAGTGGTGTCAAGGATTAGTTAATAGTGACTCAGAAATAACAGGAAAACCGGACAGCTGGACAATGTGCCATGAGTGTGGTGTGTGTGTGTGTGTGTGTGTGTGTGTGTGTGTGTGTGTGTGTGTGTGTGTGTGTGTGACCTACTATGTCAACAGGTGTCCAGGCTTCAGACAATAAATACACTTCACATCTGTCCTCTGACCCATTTCCTATTTAAGGGTGTCTGCCCCCACAGGTCAGCCACCACTCCCTGTGGTAATCCTTCTTATGAGCAAAGGTTAAAAGACTGACCTTTATTTGGGTCAGGATGCCCAGAAATGAGTTTCAGTGTGTCAGGACTGCCTCGCCTTCCTGCTGGGCCCCCTGAGTTGTGGGGACACTGAGGTTGGTTTCCTCAAATCCCAGTTATAGTTTAAGTGTGTCTTCTGGTTGTATGTTCTTGAAGGGCAGTGCAAGGAATGATGTAGATTTTGAACATGTTTACATGTGGTCCTGATGTGGATCTCAATGAATTCCATCAAAGACAAGATTTAAAAAAAAAAAAAAAGGGGGGGGGGGAGACGGTTCAGATTCATAAGGATTGTACAGGCAGACCTGCTTTGAACTTGGATTTTGTGTGACTAGTATTATAATTGGAATATAGGAGCACAATGGTGGACACTGTCTTCAAGGATTGTTTGGTAATAATGCCTGAACACTTTTCAAGATAGATAGTCCTGGCAGTGAGGAGGTAATGAACGGCATAATTATGACTGCCCCAGAGAAGGTGTCACTGGCAGCCACATGCTTATCTGAAAGGGTAGGAAGGAGTGGGAGGGAACAAATCGGTGTGGGAACCAGATAAGACCGTCTCCATCTAATTCCTCAAAGGCCAATCTTTGAAGAGGTTGCTTCGTACATTCTAGATAGCTCTTTGGATATTCTTTTGGCAGAGGATAATAGGGTATCCTGGATAGAACTGGGTGTGGAGGAGGAGACAGTGGAATCTGGGAGG
Organism: Acomys russatus; assembly: GCF_903995435.1. Lineage (NCBI taxonomy): Eukaryota > Metazoa > Chordata > Mammalia > Rodentia > Muridae > Acomys > Acomys russatus. The sequence continues at coordinate 23,939,328 of NC_067166.1, read as the reverse complement.
AAAGAGGGAACTAGGAGAAGACATGAGATCTCTTCCTTCTCAGTGTTTACTTTGACCAGAAAAGACAAGAGCCTAAGCTCTGAAAGAAGGGGCTTATTCACTTCCCATCAGCAGCTACCTCACTGGCTCTGAATACAATATGTACTTTCTTATTATTTTATTTAATCACATTATAACCTGATCCCAGCCCCCTCCCTCCTTTCCTCCCAGCCCTATTCTCCTGCCCCTTCCCTCCCATTTCACCCTCTTCTTCTCAGAGAAGGGTGGGGGGGGGGCCTCCCCTGGGTACCAACCTACCCTGGCACATAAAGTCACATCTTCTCCTACTGAGGCCAGACAAGGCTGCCCAGCTAGGGAAAGGGGATCCAAAGGCAGGCAACAGTGTCAGAGACAGCCCCTACTCCCATTGTTAAGGGACCCACATGATGACCAAGCTGCTCATCTGCCACGTGTGTGTAAGGGGGCTTAGGTCCAGCCCCTACAAGCTCTTTAGTTGGTAGTTGAGTCTCTGTGAGCCCCCATGGGCCCAGGTTAGTTTACTCTGTAGGTCTTCTTATGGTGTCTTCAGCCCATCTGGCTCCCTCAGTTCTTCCTACTCTGCCACAAAACTCCCCAAGCTCAGTGTATAGTTTGGCTGTGGGTCTCTACATCTGTCTCCATCAGCTGCTGGATGAAACCTCTCTGAAGGCTTCTGCATTGTGTTCTAATATGGCAGAGGACATCACATACTGGCCCAGTAGGTGTGCTGCCTTGGACCTCTTTTCCTTTTTACAAAGCCACTCATGCCATCGTGAGGCCACCATCTCATGACCTCAGCTAATCCTAATAGCTCCCCAAGGTCCCAATTTCAAACCATTAAGATACAAGTTGGGGTTAAAGTTCCAACATATGAACAGAAGTCCACCCCTTGAAACCTTAGCATTTGTAGTGGTGGGAACCCACCCCTAGTTATGCTACTTTGTGAACGTAGCAGCATGTTTTTAGAGACACAGGAGGCAGGTGACGTGTTTAAGGAAAGCCAATGGGCTATTTTTCATATTTTGGTGAAAGCTAAGGCAGTGCTGATTTTGCAGAGACCTTGAACATCTTTCCATCAGAAGAGGATGCAGGTCTGAAGGGTTCCTCCTCCCTCATGGCTATTCAGACCACCTCCCCAGAGCACATGGCAGTTGCCACAAAACTGGAAGATGGGAAAGGAGTTTGTTGTACAAACATGGAAGATGTTGTCACATCTTACGTTCCAACTATACCGGGAGCATTTCTTTCTTCTTTTTTATGTTCTGTTCTCAAAGAGCACTAGTTAATAATTCTCACACAGTAACCAATTAAGTAGAACTCTCATTTGAATCAATGGTGGGTTCAATTAAATGTGTTTGGAAGTCAGGTGCCTAAATTGCTTTGGAAGGAATTTAAATAGTTACATACATATATGCATTGTGAATTTAGTTGTATATGTATGCGTATATACATGCTTTATACATACACATTGCCTGTGAATTGGGGTTGAAAATTGCCTAAAGAACTACGTGCCAGTCACATGCCTAATTAGTCATGCATATAAAGTATAGTAGTTGCTTTGTCAGTAAAAAGCAGAGGGCTTTTCAAAAGCATCTCAGGGCTCCTGGGAAGAGTAAGGCTAATGATTTTTAAGGTTTACAGGAGACGGATTGGGGAAGGAGTTTAGAGGGAAGGTTACCATGGTGGTTTAAAACTATTGCAGTCCGGCAGAATAGCACATGGCTCTAGTCAGCATCTTAGGAGGTCCTGGCAGGAGGAGTGCTTCATCCAGGAATTTAAGACCTGAGTGGGTTACACAGAACAACCAAATGAATAAGCTACCAATGATAATAAGAAACAATGCTGTAGTGAGTGAGCCATTGGTCAGTTGATGGTATTAATTTAGCACATATTTCCCTATAGCTACTGTATGTTCTTGCAGGAAGTTACAAGGCATGAAGCCGCCCACTGGGGTTCTAATAGGTTCCCTGAAGATGGGAACAAGAAGGATTGGATATGAGTCCTGACCAAAGACATAGCTACCTGCAGGGTCAGAAGAGCTATACAAAAATAATGTGGGGAACTATAAAAGACAGGAGGGTACAGAATAGAGCTGGAAGAAGGCCACCAACATTAAGAAGTGATACCTTTGAATTGTTGCTTTAACTGAGCCATATGGCACTGCTGACTTTACTTTCTAGCCGCCCCGCCTGCCCGTCCCCTTCCCCACCCCCCCCCCCCCCCCCGCTGAAGAAATAATTAGTAAAAGAAGAAAGTACACCTGGTAGTGTTCCTCTGTGGTCCTAGTGCTGTGACCATTTAATACAGGTCCTCATGTTGTGACTTCCAACCATAAGATTATTCGGTTGCTACCTCATAACTGTAATTTTGCTGCTTTATGAATTGTAATGCAAACATTTGATACTCAAGATAACTGATATCCGACCCCCAAACAGTCACAACCCATAGGTTGAGAACCACTGCATGGTAGTCTCAGGACAGGTTCAAAGAAGGAATTAGAGTCACTGAATCTTTGCCCTTTGATTTGTTCTGGAGAGCTATGGTTAGGAGAGAGATCTTACTCCGTGTCCTTTGCTCAAAAGAGAGGTATATTTTCTACTGAAGTTTGCTTCAAAGGAAAGAGCCTTTATTGACTCCATCATGTGGCTGAGGTTAAAATGAAAGACTTTGGGGGCCAGGCTGTCCCGCTGAAACTCCTGTGTTGGACAATCACTTTGTGACTTTAGCAGTGTCGACCTCTCTCAGCCTCAGTTTCTCTCTCAGTACAGTGAGCATAGTATCATTATTTGGTTCATGGTTACGAGACATGCCCTGAATGCTGAGAAGAGCATCTGGCGTGGTACTCTGTGTTCAGTCTGTGTTAACCATCAACAGTATTACTGTTATAGCCTCTGTAAGCTTTTGGTACCAAAGATGCTCATAGGCGTAGGAGAGCAAAGCCTTTCTGAGTAAACAAACCAGAGCCCTAACATTTACTAATGTGGAGATTTAAATCTTGAATAAACACTGTCACGGAACTGAAGGTATTTTAATAAGACTTAAAGGAGGGTCCCTTGTTTATGTTTCTCAGCTAGCTCCCCCCACCCCCAAGGAGGGCAGCTTGTCCTTGATAGCTCTCTGTTGCTTTGGTACTTTTAAAAGAAGCACAAATCACAGTTGTAAAAAAAAAAAAAAAAAAATCCCAGTTGGATTGCTTCCACAAGCAACTTGTCTCCTTACCTTCTCTCCTGACCTCTGCTTTTTAGACTTTTTTTCCCCACTGTATTCCTCTCGGCTTCACCACCCCTCCTGCCTTGTAATGGTTCCTGAAGGCTGTGGGTAAGACATTATAGTTTACACATGCTTGGTATTACCACATGGCTGATTTATTGAGTTATGTACAGAAGGGATTTAAACAAACTTTAAAGATTTAAGGTATAAACATTATATTTTAGCTTTTCCTTTATAGAGGTTTTTCATTATTTGCTAGTTGTAAACCCAAACGCCAGGAATGCAAAAAATTTTAAAATGTAGTTTTTGAATGCTTAGGTAGAAACCCTAATTTCAATTGATTGTCAAACTTCCTGACCTGTTGTTGTTGGTGTTGACAGTAGCTATCTTTTTAAAAGACTAGACCTTTATAAAGATACTGGGTTTTCTCTGGTCTTCCTTGACCGCTGGCTCTTACGGTCTTCCATGCCTCGTCCTCAGTGGTTCCCAAGACTCGTGGACGGTGTGATAGAGATGTCCGTCTGTGGCTGAACATGCCAGTGACACTCTCTGCACCCTGACCAGTTGTGAGTTTCTGGGTTAACCACCATCTGCATCACAAAGACACTTCTCTCATGAAGTTTGCGAGCTGTGCTAATCTATGGATATGGAGATAGGAATTTAGATGGCAGTCTGAAAATCTGAAACATTTAGCAAAAATAGTAGGAGGAGGTTCACCCCTGGGGTCTATGAACTCCCTAGCTATGAGTTCTTAGCCTGATTTATAGTACCAGGCATGCATTTCCTCCTGTGGGACGGACCTTAAAGCCAATCAGAAGGCAGTTTGTTACCTCCACAGCATTCATACCACCATTGCACCCAAGGGCATCTCTTGCTATGCCTGTCTTTATTGTAGCGTGTCATCGGGGTCACAGCTGGGTATGGCTGTTGATGGCTTTCTCCCAGCAGCCTGCATAGCACTTCACAGCACTGAGAAAGCCAGCTAGCAGGGAAGACGCATCCTGTTCAGTGTTGACTTTGGTCTTCTATGTCCTGTGACCAAAGTATGTGGTGTCCTTAACAGTGTGGTCTTCCCATTGAGTTCTGGTGGGTAAGCAAGAACAGCAATGTCCTGTATTGTTTTGGATGTCTCTAGGACACTTGCGGGGCCTATGGCTTCTGGGGGAGCACTTCCCTTGTGTAGGGTAACTCCAATTAAACTCTTTTATGTGAATTTTCCTAAGGAGCGGTGGGAAACATTGTGGGTGTGACAGGACAGCTGGACTCATGAACTTGAGGCAGTTGTGGTTGACCACACACTCTCAAGCCATCAACATTTCAGTGTGGAGGTGGAGGGGCTCACAAGTCCCACTCCTAGCTCAGGAGCTAGTGACAGTAGGTAGCTTCTGAAGGAGGACAGTTTTCTTTAGTTGTTTGTACCTGGAGATTTACTGTGGTCATTTGGAAGGCCCCACATTCATAAATGTATTGGCAATATGAAGCAGAATGGGCTACTAAAGAAAATAAAAAGGACATGGGAGGGTGTGGGAAAATAAGGGGACAAATATGGTCAAAATATGTAGTATATATGTATGAAGCTCCTAAAAAATTCATTAAAACATTATATTTTAAAAAAACTGTTCATTGGAGGCCAGCAAGATATCTTAGTGGGCAGAGGTACTAGGTCTGATGACCTGAAATAACTCGCTGGAAAATACACTGTGGAAGGAGAGAACTGATTCCCACAAGTTGTTCTCTGACCTTCACAGAGGTACCATGAAGTGTGTGTGTGTGTGTGTGTGTGTGTGTGTGCGCGCGCGCGCGTGTGCGCTGCGTGCACACTTACAAAAATTTTGAAAGTAAAAAGCAAATGAAACAAAAATCGATCAACTGGGCAGTCGTAGTGCATGCCTTCAATCCCAACACTTGAGAGGTAGAGGCAGGCAGATCTCTGTGAATTCAAGGCCAGTCTGGTCTACAAAGAGAGTTGCAGAATAGCCAAGGCTACACACAGAAACCCTGTCTCAAACAAACAAACGACCAGACATTGATGCTAAGTTTAGCTGATGTTTTGCTTGAAGATGCTATGGCGGTTTTCTAAGTGCACAGGAGTAGCACATAGTGTCAGCATGTGCTTATGTAGTTGTTTAAGTAGACAGAGTATCCCTATATCTAAATAATGTATACATGAGAAATATTCAACAACAACGTATTCTATATTTTGCTTAGTGTCTACACAAATGCAGCATGACCCAGCAGTTGGGTGAGGTCATGTAAGCTTTTAGATTCTGCTTCTTAGCTCTTTCTTTGGGTTCAGATACCTCTTGTCTTGAAGTTTATGCCAGTTGAAGAGAGGGGGATGACATACTTTCCAAGATGGATCTCTGATACTGGTGGCTTGGCTGTGGTTAGATGTGTCCACACATATGGGTATACACCCATCTTAGGAATGCTCTGGAAGCCATGCCTCCAACCGTCCTGTCTTGTTTTAGTTATGTTCAAGGCTTTAGACCAAGTTTAGATGAGCTGAGCTTTACTTTCACAAGTTAATTTTTTACCATTTCCAGTGTGGAGCTTTGGCTTTTGTAGAGATTGAGCAAGTGAGAATGCCTGGGAGAGGTTGGGGAGAATGGCCGCTTAGTACCTCTTCCTTGGAAACAAACCAGTTTTCCCAAAGATTTCTGGTTGCAGGGAGAACCTATCATTTGTACTTCTGGACCAACAGGAGGAGGGGATACACATGATAATCGCCGTGTTGTGTAGGGCTCACTTGTGGGGAACGATTGTCATCTAAATTGGGTGATTTCAGGACAGAGAGTGAGGGCGGTACTTACCTGGATGCTTACGGAGCTATCGGGGAGTGTAGAAGGCTGCTGCTCGGACTATGACTAAGACTTAAGTGAGATCATCTCAGGATGACTCTCCCAGTATGACGAAGTCGGGGAAATCATTCAGGAGTTGTGGTGGGTGACTATTGCAGTGGGATAAAGGCAGGAGGAACGTTTTGTAATTTTAGCTGCAAAGGCTTCCTTTTACACTCATATCCCCAATGTGTCGTCATCACAGTAGAACAACTCCAGCTCCAACACACATGCCAAGTGGATGAAGAAAAGCCCACAAGGCTTTGACCATGTCTAACAAACTGTAGACAACTGAAGAAAGCTGGGAAGGAGAGAGGTGGCTTTCCCCAGGGAAGGCTGCACATACCTATTGGTTGTCTAGTGCCAAACAGCCCAGTAGCATACATTACAAGTAACACTGCCTATACTGAACAGGTTTTATTTAGGAATGTATATGTTTGCTCATGTATACATACAATAAGAACTAGCTTTAAAAGGAAGAGTCTGTGAGTTTGAAGGGGAACAGGGGAGAGATATATGAGAGGGGTTTGTGGGAGAAACGGTAAAGGAAATGTAATTAAATACTTACATTAAATTACAGATAATTTCATTATAAAATTGTAATCTTAAATAAATAAATAGATAGATAGATAGATAGATAGATAGATAGATAGATAGATAGATAGATGGAAGATAATAGAGTAGACCCACCAATTGACCTTTTGGGAAGCATTTCAGTATGTGCTCTGTCCTTGGAAAAAGCTTTAAAAGCTGCATCTTCCCGCCCCTGGGTATCTGTCTTAAGCATTGGGAACTGTTCTGCTTACATGGTTGCCCATTTTGTATTTTAAGCTTTTGTGAAAGTGAAAACAGTTGGTTACTTTGATCCCTATGAAAACCCATCGTAATTGTGAAAACTACTAATTGCTACTTAGCACTCTTCTCACACCCTGTGAGGTCACAATGCATTATCATCCTAACTTTGGTCTCTTGGGAAATACCTCTCAGCACTTAAAGAGGGACCAGGGCAGTGCTCACCCTAGCCAGGGCTCCTTTACTTCCGTGATGGGCATGGGTAGGCCCTGTTTCTGCATAGTCCGCCCTGGACCTGAGCCCCATGGATGACTCCATGCTCTCCTCTCATCACCTGGGCGCCCTGGCTCTCTATCTCTTTAGTTGCACATTTTTTCCCCAGGTGGTCATTGTCTGTTCTTCCCTAAGCCAACACCAGCCCTGCCTTCCCTGCTCAGTTCAGTACAGTGCTGGATTGTTGCTTGGCTCACCTTGGTCTACAACTCTAAGCTATGACTGCTCTTGCCCGTGGAATGCGGGTAACCTTGGGGTGAGTCTACTCCCTAGGTTGATGAATAACATCTCCAGTGACTACATAACCTCGATTCTGTGTTTCTGACTACATTGAACAGGCATTAAAGTGCACAGGGCCCGTAAGTGTACTAAGCTGTATGGAACTGTGCATATGGAACATCTAAGTGTTGCAAGAGGGTAATAGACTCTCAGATCATGTTTTTAAAAGCCCTCTAAGGAGTACCATAGTTCCCTTAGACTTCAGCTCTCTCACACAAGGTTTTGTTCAGCTGGAATTGACTTCCTCTACTGGAAAGCAGTAGAAGACATGTGACGTGGATAGCCTGGAAGTCTTTCCAATGCACTAACTACCATTATTAATAATTAATCTGCATGAGGTAATAGAATGCTCCGGCTGCCTGAAGCTCCATTTTTGATGTCCTCAACTTACTGGACATGTGACCTTGAGGGACTCATTTTGCTTTTTTTATGCTTTCTGACTAGTTTCTCTCACGGAATCTCCAGTTTTATGGATCAGTTAATGACCGTAGAAATATCTGAATACTGGAAAATTTAGTGCTATTGTGTCTTAGGTATTTATACAACTCTGAGAGTAATTTTTGTGTTGTTCTTAATAAAATACTTCATAACTTTTACTGAGAAATTGTTTCTTTTTTTCCTCCCAGCTTGTTAATTTCTAGTCTCGAGCACTAACACTTTTCTTCTTTGCCTCTTGCTTTCTCTTCTTGGACAGGGTCTATCTCTGTAGTTCAAAATGACTCCTGGTCTTGACCTATCAAGCCCCCTGCCTAAGCCTCCCACTCTGGATGAGCTTAGACTTATTAAACTATTGCCTGTCAATTTTGAGGAGATTTCAACTCCATTTTTTCTTTCCTTCAAATGCTAGAATGCTCTGACTGACACCCATGCTCCCTTCTCTTTTCCGAGCTATAATCACTTCTTCCAAGCCATTGACAGTTTGTGGGCTTTATATAGTTGTTCTGTGTTCTGAAGGAAGAAAGCAGTTATTTTAAGGACCATAGTAGCTCGCTCTCTGGAAGTTTGGGGGGTGGCTTTTATGAGAACCAGAGCAGTGAGATCTTTGGTGGAAGTGTTGTGCCTGCTTCACTTCTTTCTCCTGCAGTTCAAGAGGTACGAACCTGGGTCTTCTGGTGGCACCATGTGAGGCACAGCTAGTCTTAGCCCATCATTATGAGGCCTATAGGGCACCTTGGATAGGGTATTGGCTGTTGCTTTCAGTTAAGCCCAACAAGAAGACTTGGCCATTTTAATGTCAGTATAATTATTCTGTGCCCATTGAGAGCATTTTGCTAGTAACATACAGCAGAGCCCACATGACTTGATTTCATCCTTCTAGTAACCTTGTTAGATGGATAGCATAGTACCTTACAAAATAACTCACGGCACCTTGCCCAGGGTACCATATCCAAGTAAATGGTGGAACTGACATTGTTAATGATCATCATTAGTAATGGTTAAGTTTCTTCTTGAAAATTTGGTACACTAAAAACTTGGGATATATTAAAGGAATTCCCTTGTGAAAATAGGAAGGACTGAATACCTTAGACATGATTTGTTAAGGATACAGTGCCTTTCTGTATGAGTGGTTATGATATTTTAAGTCCATGATTTTTCAAGTGCCTTAACTGCCTTATTCTTGCTAAGTGCACAGAATTATCTCTTATACTAGTAAGGCCAATAGCACAGACTGGTGATATATCTTTGATATTCACAGACTTAATTGAGTTAAACAAATTCAGAACAGATGTCTTAAAATAAATTAAAGGCTTAATTTTTCAGTCTTGTCAAGACTCCTGTAGCCATAGGAGTTGAGAGGAATTCAAATAAAAAGTTAGTAACTGTCTTGGTAGGTTGCACTTTCTGACTCATGGGCAGTTGAGTTATTGCTGTCCGTATTGGCCAGAAGAGGACAGGAAATTCTTTGGGGTCTCTTTTAGAAGAGCATTATTCTAGTCAGCTTCCTGTTGTAACAAAATACCTGAGGTATCAACTTTAAACTTAAATTTTAAAAATTCATATATGATTACTATATTTACATTATTTCTTCCCATCCTTCTCCTTCCCCCAACTCCTTTCATGTCTCTGACTCTTCCAGTTTAGGACCTTTTCTTTTTAAATTATTAGAGAAAGAGAGATTGTGTGTGTGCGCGTGCATGCACTCATGCATGCACATGTGCAGTTACGCATGCATGCACATGTGCACTTTACTCAGTCCATTTAGTACTGCTTATATGCATCTCATACATATATATGTTCTGGCCTGAACTTTTGGGATTGGAAGGCCTCTTAAGGGACTACTAGCCCCTGGATTCTTTTCTCAGCAGCCACTGATTGCCCGTAAGCTCTTCATCTCCGAGTGTAACCTTGGGAAATTTCCCCAATTATATTGGCATATCACCTCATGTCATTATGCAGGTCTTGTTTAGGCAAACACATTGTGAGATTTCATGAGTGTAGCTTTCATATGATATTGAGAAGACACAGTCTTGAAGCAGACATCCTGGCCCTCGGGCTCTCAGGCAGATCTGGGTCCTGGGGTCCTCCTCAAACTAAGGCACCAGCCAAGGAGAATATAGGCATTAAACTTTGAACCCCTACCAAGACCTAGCCGATGAACAGGATATTCTCCACCGTTGAGTGGAGAGTGAGATCTGACTCTCACGCGAACTCTGGTGCCCCTTTTCTGACCACGTCCCCTGGATGGGGAGGCCTGGTGGCACTCAGAGGAAGGATAGCAAGTTACCAAGAAGAGACTCGATATTCTAAGAGCATATATAGGGGGAGGAGTTCTCCCTCAATCACAGACATAGGGGAGGGGAGGAGGGAAGTGGGAGGGAGGGAAGAATGGGGGGAAACAGGGGAAGGGCTAACAATCGAGATGTAATATGAATAAAATAATAAAATGGAAAAAAATCTTTCTGGCCCCACCCCTTGATTTTCCCTGAGCTTCAGGGGGAGGGGTTACATTGAAAGTTTATTTTCATTCACAGATTTGGAGATTGTGTCTCTGATTGGTTGAGGACATTGTTTGGGGGGACTGTGTCATGTAAATCGCATAATGGTACAAATAATGTGACATTTCAACACCACTGACTTTATTAAAATCTAGAGACCAAAGAGAAAAAACTGAGAAAAGCTTCTTTCTATTCTTCAGGAATACATCTCTTGTGCCCTGAAAATCTCCCTGAAAATCTCCCACTAGGTTCCATCTCTTCAGGGTTCCATTTGCCAATGGTGCCACCCCAGACAACTAGTCTTTTTTTCCCTTTTAAAGACAGGGTTTTTCTGTGTAACCCAGGCTGTCCTAGACTCTCTTTGTAGACCAGGCTGGCCTCGAACTTGCAGAGCTCCACCTGCCTCTGCCTCCCAAGGGCTGGGATTACAGGCATACACCACCACGCCAGGCTCATAGACCTTTGAGGGACATTCGAGATTTAAATTATTGCAGGCCCCAGTCTCACTCATTAGACTGTGTCCTCAACATGATGCCTGACACAATCTTACTTCCTCACGCCCTCACACCGGGCTTAGGGTTCATTGTAGGAAAGTATATTGGCTACACCTGCTTATTCTATTGTAGTAATAGTGGTTATCTCTTATTTGATTTACCTCATTTACCTTTATTTATGATAATAAGCATGTCTAAGCTGATAATTTCAATTTTACTGATTTATATAGTTTAGTAAATGATGCCATTTGACTTACAGTCCTGAAAACACTGTGTGTGCATAGAAACTAAAAGCATAGGACTTGTTTAATCAAGGATTTACTTGTGCACACTTAGGCCTTTCATTACCACTCCTACCTCTGGGCTCCCTGTGTCACCTCTGCTGGCTTCACATCCCGCTCTGTTCAAACTCTTTTGATAGGTGTGATTTCTAGAACTTTATTTTACAGCTCTTTTGAGCCATGAAGGTTAGACCATCCCCTGCTGGCATCCCTGGTGTTTCCTGATGTAGTGGAGGTATATCGTAGGAACACACAGGTGGATCTCTGCTCTCAGGCAGTGGACTGATTAAAACTCTTTCGGTAGACATTGTAATGTAGTAGTGAGCTTGTTAATATTCCATTCATCAACTTTCAACTCTCCCGTTCTTCTGGAGAGTTGTTTCATAGGAGTTTTGTGGCAGCAGTCTAACAGCAAAGAAAAGAGGTGGTGTTGTTAGACAATCATGTTTATAAAATGAATAGTGAAAGACTATTGTAAAAAAAAAAAAAAAACCACATGAATGAATGCAAACCTTTATTTTGGGTTTTGCTTCAAGAGAAACTTTCAGATGAACTCTAACTATGAATGACCATATAGTGTAGAGGTTATTGTAAAACTTAAGACATTTTCTTTTCTATTTTGTTCTTGGAAATACGAGTTTGAAGGCCTCTATTGTGAGTTGAGCAGCTACCAGCCCAAGCCAGTCATTTTTGTTGTCTTTAGTTACTGTTCTGTTGCTGTGAAGAAACACCATAACCAAGGCAACTCATAAAAGAAAGCATCTAACTTGGGGCTTGCTTACAGTTTCAGAGAGTTAGTTTATTGTCATCATGTTGGGAAGCAGGCAGACATAGTGTTGAAGAAGTGGCAGAGAACTACATCCTGATCCACAGGCAACAGGCAAAGAGAGGGACACTGGGCCTGTCATGGGCTTTTGAAACCTCCAAGCCTACCCCTGTCAACATACTTCCTCCAACAAGGACATGCCTACTTCATTCAGGCCACACCTATGGGGGAGGGGTCATTCTCATTTAGACCCTCACCCTTGCCAAGAGTTTTTACTTACATTGTTATTTGCTTTCAATAAGCAAATAAAGATTTATTGTACCCATCAGAATCATAAGGGTTTTATAAACATTGACAGCATATCATCTCTCAATTGTAAGGCGGATGAACACAAATCAAAATAGTTTGTATGTGTTAAAATTTTAATTGTAATGAAAGTTACAAAATAAAGGCTCCCCCCCCCATTTTCTTTTTTGTAAATTCAATCCTTTCAAGAATGTCTGGGTTTAAAAATGAAAATATTGAACAATCAAGTGTGTTTGATTTTCACTCTACTAAAGGGATATGAGAGAAATATGCTTGCCATAAATAGTCACAGGGTGATCAAATGTGATTTTCGGTAGAGTTACTTAATGCCATCTATTACAAGATACGATGCTCTGTGCTGACCCTTGTTCTAGAGTTTTTAATTTAGATGATAGCTGAGAGAGCTGTGAGCAGAGCAATAATCTAGAAAGTTCTCCTACAGCTAAAGCGTCCTTACCCAAGGCTGTGGGGATCACTAAATGCATACAAAACAACGTAAAGCCAAACAGACAATACCCAAAAAACCAACATGTGGAATTTGCCAGCACTCTGAAGTATGGATGGATAAAGTTTAGAAGGAGGATGAGGTAGTTTAGGTATAGGATATTATATTTACAATATGTTGAGGGGTGGGTCAAGGTCTGTTTAACTTGGCTTAGAGTAGAAAGTTTATAGAAAGCTTATACACATGGTACTTAGGAGTTTGATGTTTTTACCACCTGCTGGTAGTTGGCTGGCTGGCTGGCTGGTTGGTTGGTTGGTTGGTTGGTTGGTTGATTGATTGGTTGATTGATTTAGACTGGGGATTAACCTGAACCCAGAGTCTCCTGCACGCTAGCCATGTGCTCTCCATCACTGAGCTACACCTTGACCCCTGCTGTTGGCTTAGACCAAGCAGCACAGACATCAGGTCTCTGAGAGAGATGAGGCCTGGGACCCACTTGGGCATCTTGAATGTAGAGTTCTAGGACTAGAGCAACAAGCCTGGGTGCACTGAGGAAGTTTCCAGGTGATTCCGTGAGCAGTTGGTTTGAGAATTGGGCTTGTGCCTGGTGTGCTAGTGGGGGAGTGCTGGGAGCCCTCTTTCACTGGTTCCCATAGGCCCCTGCCTTTCTCTTCTCTCTTGTGTGTCAGAACCTGGAGATATTCTTCCCAGCTCTTGTTACTTTTCAGCTATGATTCTCTTCCTTCTGTCCTTTCTAAAACCCTAATGGTCTTTGAAGCCCCCAACATTGGGCCATAGCATCCGCTGCAGGCATTAAGAAGCTTCAAATTCCTAGTCACACCCATCTTTCACTAATACATTATCTCTAAGCCGCCTTTCTCCCAAGATTCCTGCGCTTCCTCATAAGGTGAGACTCCCAGTGAGAGTCAAATCAGCCATCTTGCTTCCAAGGTTTTGTGCTTCCTTGATCCAACAGGGCCCTCTCCCTGACCTCAACCCTACCCTCTACTCAGTCACACCTCAGGCTGGTAGGGTTATGAGTATGCTCTTTCAACCTCTTGGCGTTTACAAGTTTTCTTTGTATAATCTTCAGGGTCAAAATCACACCTGTACAACGCCATAGCTTTCCCTCCTGCGCTATTTTGGCATTTGCCCCAATGGGCCAAAGCACTGGTAGGGAGAGCTGCAAGTACTTCCGCACCAAAGAGTGTGATGAGAATGTTGTCCTCATCCCTGTCACCCGCGTGCAGTGAACCCTGCCAGGTTCACCTGATGAAGTTGTAAGCAATGCCATTGCTTTTCTGCGTCTCCTCCCTGAAGAGCTCCCCTCTCTCGTATTTGTCGTGGATAAATACGAGGCACGTGTAACTTTCCTGCCTAGCCATCTCAAGGAGAAGCGCACATGTGAAGATGGGAATTTTGAGCCCACCTAGCTGTGTCCTTCCTTGTGTGGCACGCGGTTCTTACTGGCCAAAAGAATAGGTTCTGCAACTGAGGCACTTGGCACACATTTTCTCAAAAATAAAGAACTAAGGTTGTCACTTCAAGGAAAAAACAAAAAAAAATTTTTTTTGAGGAGGGTGTTGCCTATAGTACATTTAAGCTTTCACCTGAAAAATGAAAGTTTGGAAACCTTTATCTATTAACCAGGCTTCCCAGCTTCTCTACTTAGAATGATTTTGTTTTGTTATTTGTTTTCTTTTTTTTTTTTCTTTTTTTTTTTCTTTCTTTCTTTTTTTTTTTTTTTCTCTTCCTTGAGGTATGAGCTTCTGGAAGATCTGAAGAAGTCCAGATGACTAAAACAAGATGTCACAGAGTCGTGCATAGACAGAAGGGCCATTCAAGTGCAATGCCAACTGACAAGACTCGAGGGCATAAGAATTTCCTTCATATGATTTCCAATTCCAGCTGTGACCAGTTTTTAAAAGAAATTATTGGTGGTTGCGTTTTGGTGTAGCGTTGAAGAGTCCCTACAAGTATCTTAGAGGCTAGGGAATAACTTGTTTGTTATACTTCAACCTACTGTGCTGGACAAAGTCAGAAATAGATTTGAGAATATGGATGCCTTCCTTGAAGCCAAATATCAAAGATATTTGGAAAAAAAACATGAAGCAATGCCTTTTCTTTTACATTTTTAAATACAGAATTTTTAAAAGGATATTATGGTCATAGGTAATGAATTTTTTGATGTCTTATCTTAATGTCTAATATGGTAAATAGTAAACATATCACCATAGCTTTATGATAGATAGTGTCAGTCAATAACCTTCTAAAGTGTTCCAGAGCAACTCAACTCAGTACCAAGAGGACACACCTCTACCATCTTTACCAGAATTTTCATTGTCTAACCTCCTCGTCCTGACCCTTTATTATTCACTTGTTCTTTAAAACCTATAGCCCACTCGCTATCTCTCCATTTTTCTGTCCACTGCTTTTCTGATGGCCTGGCTTGCCTCCTGACCCAACAAGTTATTTTTTAAAATTATGTTTTGTATGAATTAAAGAAAAGAAAAAATGTCTTACATTTCCTCTCTCGGTAGGTTGGATTTAGGCTACCCTTGACTTGGTAGAATCCACACAGCCACATTTTCAGTACCTATAGTTGAGTATTAGAGAGAGTAGCTTCATCAGGATCACTGGCCCAAACTCAGCACAGCTATTGCGTTTCCCTCAGTCACTGGGATGACTGTTCACCTCTGTTCTCTCTTCTTGACCTGTCTCATGGCCTTGCCCACTCCTCTCCACCCGACCAGTCTGTGATGTTGCACCCTTGCTTTCCTTCTTCAATGGCTGCTTTATCCCTTCTACCTGTCATTCTGGCCATTCGGCCAGGGTTGGGCTTGTACATGGCTTGTCTTTAGTTCTCTTTTCTTTAAGAAATTTGGCTATCCAGCCCTTGCTTTTATGCTCCATTTTGGAACCAGTGCTATGGGCCTCCCTCATTTTTAACTCCAGCCTGGGTATTTCCTGTGAGTTCAGGTTTGAGGCCCACTTTGA
Organism: Acomys russatus; assembly: GCF_903995435.1. NCBI lineage: Eukaryota > Metazoa > Chordata > Mammalia > Rodentia > Muridae > Acomys > Acomys russatus. The sequence goes on along the minus strand of NC_067166.1, from coordinate 23,923,691 downwards.
TCTTGAGCAGACATTTTAATAAGCAAAATAGAGTTGGTAATTGGCCATCTCTTAAGTAACACCACCATGAACTTTCAGATCCCAAACCGAATCATTTGTTTCTTTTGTGTTCTTTGCTGCCACTTAAGTCCCACAGGTTCTGCGGTCTCTGTCTTTGAAACCTTCCTTCACTGCTAGACACTAATCCAGGACACCCCCTTTGGACTTTTGTACTTAGTGGTCTGTCTTCCTTCAGACTTTCTTTCTTATAATCTAATCTCCATCAGTTATCTTGTGTCTTGCTTAAGGCATAAACCAGGGCTGCATCTCTGCTATGCTTAAGGTCTGCTAGGACCACCTGATACAGTTAGGATCAGGGCATCTTTGTGCCACATCCTGACTCTGTGGGACCCGACACTTCTGCCTCATGCCCTTTACTCCTCCAGCAGAGTCTTCACAGCCAAACTGCTGTGCTTCCTCCTCATTAATACCCACCTCCCATATCACAGCCATTTCACTGGCTGGCTCTTCTTGTCAGCGCTGTGCCTTGGGTCCTGCGATCAAACCTCCTCGTCATTTCTCAGTCAGATGTCCACCTCTTCCAAAAATGTTCTGGTTGGCTTGGCTAAAGCAACAGCCTCGCCATAACATGTTGCCTTGTTTTCTGATCTTCAGAGGACCTCGGGCCCTGGGCTATCACAATTTGTATCCATAGTCACCTCTTTCGCTTGACGTAAATGGGGGTTCCAGACAGTCCTGGTCTAAGGCACCGTTCCATTCAATGTAAGTACATAATACTTTTTTTTTTTTCTGTCATAAATGAATGATCAGTATCACTTGGATTGTGAAGCTAAAGCTCTGATTGATAGAGGCTGATGCGGCCAGTCATTTGCAGTGTTCCTCCCCTGGCCTCATAGGTGTTCCTTGTGGTTGGCAGACATTAGGACCACAGTGGAAGCTCCGAATTACATTACATTACAATAAATAATGGCAGTTTGAGGATGAAATAATAATAGTGTTTCATTTCTTAAATTCCACATCTACTTATAGAAATGTGTGTGGTATGCTATGAAGGAACATCCAGATAGTTTACCTCTCTCAGTAGGGACCCCGAATGAGTATTTGTTCTCTAAATTTGAAAACTAAAAATTATTCAAATACCAAAAAAGTATTCAAATTGTCTATAATTTTGATAAAATCCTTTAAGTCTTAAATTTTGATATGATCTGAATAAATGTTTTGAATTAAAATTGCTCAGATATTTTAAGCTTGAGTAGCCTGTTGGAATTGTATAAGCTGGAATGTCACAGAGACAAAATGGCCGTGCACAGTGGAAAGCTTTATTCATCATTAAGGAGCACACTATGTTTTCTTTTCCAGCTTGTGCATGCAGTGCTTGTAGGCAGGCTTAACCTTTGGGAGTGTCAGCTCTTCCTAGAGTCACGGTGTTCCTGCTAGGAGGCACATTTCTCCTCGTGGCCATTTCCCTCTCTGGGCAAATGAAACCATAGAATAAAACAAAACAAATACCTCCATTTGGCCATGGGCATGTATCTCCACACCCAAATTGTTAGATACATTTCAAAGCATTTGACCACTTGCTAAATAGGGTCTTATACTGCAGCTCGAGTTGGCCTGGGGGGCTTGCTGTAAAGCCCAGGTTGGCCTTAAACTCATGTCAATTCTCAGTCTCCCAAGTTCTAGGATTACAAGTGTGAGACATCATGCCTGGCTTTAAATATTCTCTTACTTGTATAAGGTAAATTGTTCAATATATAGTGCAGTAGATCTTTAAATATTAATATTCTGAGAAGTAGACCATGGGCATGATTTATGATATGATGATCAAATGTTTTAAATATTTGCATTTTAAATGTGGTTTATAGTTATTGAAGCTACAATTCATATCCAATTAATCATGAATAAAGTCACTACAATAATTTAGTAATGACGAAAACAGATATTGATTATCAATACTGGTGACTAATATTGAAGCCTCCACTGGTGTATATATTCTGAGCATATTTCAGGAAATGGTAAGTAACCTAAATTCAGAATCTTAGTAACTGACCAAGCAGGGCCTGTGTAGGTTGGATGTGCGTGTGGTGATTCTGGTGATGACCTTAGAGGTAAATTATGCAACTTGTTGTTCTACAGCTGTATCCTAAGTACATCCCAAGGGGTTCTGGCTCTGAAGCAGGACCTCTAGAAGTATTTGGGTTTTTTTCCCCCCTTCTTCTTCTGGGAGTGTCCTGCCTCTGCTCCTTCATCATTAATGAGGCACATGCTAGCATCTGTCTGTCGGAGAAGCCTGTGCATCCTATTGCTGGCTCACTGTGTGGTTTTCCTGCTGTGTTCTTGGTCTCCTGCTAGCGAGCACTAGGTGCCTTTGCCTCTTTGTCCTCTGCAGCATGCGAAGCTTTGATTGCATGATCTGGCACCAGGGAGTTTTGCAAGGGTTTGAGAGCACCGCTATTTAGGTTTATGCTTTTGTATCCAAGTCTTAACTTACAAGTCAATTTTTCCTGTTTTAGAAACTTGGCTTTCTATGAATATGACAGGAATAATGGACAGAGCCATGATGAACCTAAAAAAGGAGGAGTAAAGGTCATGTCCTGGTGCCAGAAGTTCATGGCCTTTAACCTTTAACCCCTTGTCTGTTCTTCCAAATGGAAGTGGTGATCACACTAACCAACCTTGTAGGCTTATTCTTTCTTTTTTTTTTTTTTCTTTTCTTTTTTTCTTTTAATTGAAAATGCCCACAAACATACATTTTTACTTCTCAGGGACCTTTTAAAGTACCCAAACTAGACTTCTCAGGCCAAAACTTTTAAAAATGAAATTGCAGTTTGGATCGGTGCGATGCTTATACACAGACCTTTACATTCATGTTTGTTTTCGTTCCTCTGTCACTGGGGGTGCTCTGGGGGATCTTTTGGAGGGTCAGTGCGTTGGCCCAGATGGTTGTGGGTCACGAGTAAGTTATCTCGGGAGCAGGCTTGAACTTTCAAGATTAAAGAAGGCTCTTCTGTTGTTGCATACCTTTGCCCTTTCCACTTTCTCCTACAAGGAAGTGGCTGAAAGGACTGCTGGGCCCACTGTGTGTGTGTGTGTGTGTGTGTGTGACTGCCTGTACAAAGCACACTATCTGCATCCTAGGGGTCTCCTCCATTCTGATACATGTCACTCTTGCTTCCATCCATCCAGCCCCTACTTTTTTAAATGAACCTTCCATAGGCCATTATCCAAGCTAGTCTCAGGAGATACTCGTTCTTCTCCTGGAGGTGGCCACTGGGTACAGGGACTGTAGAGCCCGACACTACAGCGCACACATGTGTGAGCGCAGAGGAGCAGAGGGGGCATGGTATGGATATGCAGCTGGTACTTTAGATACGTTGGTCAGGATTGATCTTGGGTAGCTTTACAATAGAGTGGAGGCAAGAAATGGAACACCAGCTAGAGGCTCTGGTATGTCTGTAGTAGGAGAGAGCCTCAGGCAGCGGAACAGCAAATACAGAGCCCAGAGTTAGGGCTAGTTGGATGTGTGTGAGGCAAAAGACATTGATGAGGCTGGACTATAGTGAGCACAGGAGGAGGGACAGATGGTAGAGTAGATTGGAAAGATGGTGGGACCCTCACAAGGTCAGGGTTTGAAGTTACGATCAAGACTTGCCTAAGTGAGTACCAAGGGACTGGAGGTTTTGGTCAGAGGAACATTTTGAGAGGGTTCTGGTAGTTTCTATATGGAGAGTCAACTCAGGAAACCCAGGACACCAGAGAAGAGGGCGCTGGAAGGATCACCAAGGGAATAACTGTGGCTTTGGTGGGAAGTGGTGAGATACTATCAGTATCTAGACACATTTGAAGGATGCCCATTTTAGAATTTGTTATGTACTGAACGTATATCCTTGCAGCTTCTACAAGATGGCCAGCATAGCACTGATCAGATCAATTCCTGTCCTTCGGGCATATCTTCCTCACGGTTGGGGGTGGGGTGGGGAGACCATGGCCAAGGGGGTGAGGGTATCCTGCCATTCCAGAAATTTTTTTGAGGCAGGCTTCATTTCAGCAGATGGGTTCAGAAAGACCAGGGCAGTGGCAGTTTCAGAGTTCTGACTGAGTTTTATGTTCGGTCTATAGATGGCATTTGTTGTTAAACATGACACTGGTCAAAAGTAATTAAAATGCTATGATAATAATCAAGGTCCTATATGACATCTGTTATCATTCTTTATTAGTGTTATTTATATAAAACTGTGTTTGTTTCTCAGTTTCTCTCTTAACCCAGCTATCACCCAAATAATCGAGAGTCACTTGTTTTATTTTAACAAGCTTCACAGCACAATCCTGAGCAGTATTAATTCTATTCTTAACCCTCTAAGCTAACCTGGCTTCCTCCCAGTGTGCATCCCAGAGATACTGGCACTTTGTGACTTTCCCTGATCCAGCACCTTCTCCTAATGTCTCTTGGACCTCTGCCATGCCTGAATCCCCTGTTTCCTCCTCTAATTCCTCCTCCCCTGGCTGGCAGGAAGCCCAGTCCTACTCTCTCCCCTGTTCAGCTATTAGCTGTAAGCTGCTTTATTGGCATATCAGGGGACAATTGGGGAACAATGTTTATACAACACTGAGACAGGAGATTCTCAGAACAAGGATTGCAGCCAGACGTGGGAGGCAGGAACAGAACAGAAATCACCATTTGAGTGCCACCAGGTCTCCCCATTCAGGGGACGTGGTCAAATATGAGACACCAGAGTACGTGTGAAAGTCATACCCCACTCTCCACTCAACTGTGGAGAATGTTCTGACCATTGGCTAGATCTGGGTAGGGGTTTAAAGTTTACGGCCTGTATTGTCCTTGGCTGGTGCCATAGTTTGAGCAGGACCCCTGGGCCCAAATCTGCCTATCATAATTTTCTTCTTGTAGGTTTCTAGGATCCTCTAGATCCTTCAATACAGGCTCCCAAGAAGAGACTTGATACCCTATGAGTATATACAGGGGGAGGAGGTCTCCCTCAGTCACAGTCATAGGGGAGGGGAGTAGGGGGAAAATGGGAGGGAGGGAGGAATGGGAGGATACAAGGGATGGGATAACCATTGAGATGTAATATGAATAAATTAATAAAATAAAATTTAAAAAAAAGAAATCACCATTTGAATTACAGAATAACCTTATGCCTACAATTCTTATACAATTGCTTTATGCTTTAAGCAATATCTGGGGTTAAAAAAAAAAAGAACCAGTGGTTGGAGATTGTAGGATTAGAGAGCTGGCAACAGCAAGACCAGATTTTTTTTTTTTTCATCAGACTGTAGTCCTGTCATCACAGGGTGAACTCTGTGTTTGCCTATGTTCCTGTGTGAACTCTTTATGCAATCAGAAATGTATGAGATGTCTTGGAAACTCAAAGACTGTCCTATTTTGAGTTAAAACTTTAGCACATGCAGGTACCCTCAGCTTGTTGCCATTTTATGCAAAGTGGTTGGGTGTTACACTCAGGTGGGTTGTCAGTATGTTGCTAGTGGTTAGTAGGGGAGAAGAAGGCCAGATCGATGCATTTTCTTCAGCGTTTTAGTTTTGTTTCTGGCTTGATTTGCTCCAGTGTTTAATGAGAACAGGGGTTTCTGGGCTCTCCTCCTTTTCCCCCATGGTCATTTCTGTCTCATTGTTTGAGGCTCACTCGTTCGTTCATCAGCAGTGCAGCCCGCTGCTGGTCACACCTCCTCTTCTTTCTACTCCTCTTTCCATTCCTGTCTTCTCATGAAGCCTCTCATGCCGAGGCGATAGAGAAGTTGTCCATATCACAGTGAACTCTGGAGAACCTTGTCATTCAGTCCGGCATCAGGGCTTTGGACGCTGCTAGCCTGGGTCAGCCTAGGGATGCGTGAATCTACAGAGCCACAGCAATGGCTAGCTTTCCCTTAGTCATCCCCGTTCAGTGACCTAGTTCCTGGTGGAGAGTCTAGAAAAAAACCTCAGAAGCTGCATCAGGGGAGCAGAGGTCAGAGGGAGGCAGGTTTCCTGCTTTTGTTTATGTATAGTTAATTTAGAATTCTGCTTGCACAGATTCGTTAGAGATCATGTAAAGATTAAACTTACTGTGTGCTGTCTGCATTTCCCTATAGCTTCCCTTCCCTCTCCCCCGCTCCTGCATTTTTTTTTTCTATTTTTAATGGGTAGAGCATGAGCATGTTTAGAATGATAATGGCAGAAACCTCACTGTAATTAAATACATGTGCAGCTTCAGGCCTACGGGAGTCCCAGGTGTGTTTCTCATTCTGTTCCACTAGTACGTCAGGATTTTTTTTTAAAGATAAAAACAAAAGATATAAATGATTAAAAAAAAAAAAAAAAAAAACCAAACTGAGCCAAATTCATAATTATTCAGATGAATGCTGTGATGTTATATTGGGCAGTAAAGTCAAATCATGTTTCACAGGAACGATTGCGGGGGGGGGCGGGGCAGGGTGTCCCCCGAGCCAACGGTGACACCTCCATTTAAGAGGGAGCGAGAATGAAAACCTAGTTGACTGCAGAGCTGTGCTCTTGGAGCCATGCGCCTGCATCTGTTGTTGAATTTTAGTTTAAAAAAAAAAAAAAAAAACTGAGTGCCCAGAGCTGCATGGTGTGTCACCGGCAATCGTGTTCCCCTGCCTCCCTTGGACTCATTCATTTTGCTGTACTAGAAGGCTAATCACACGGCTAAAGTTAATAGATAGAAACGCCTTTTTGCATATTGGAGTAATAGCTGGCAGTTTTCCTGAATGCTTTGTGCTGTGCAGTGCACTTGAAGGCATGCTCATTCAGAACCTCTCTGGGGGGGGGGGGGTTCCACTGTCATTTCCTCATGCTTAGGTAGAGTCAAGGCTAAGAGGTCAGTGGCTTTCCCATGGTCACAACCGACTAAAGCTGAAGCCTTAGCAGGCTCTCCCAGCTGCTGTGAATGAGAGCCAGGCAGCCAGTTGGATTAGTAGGAAGGCTCTGAAGACTTACTCGAGTCCAAGTCTATGCGCAGCTGGGGAATCCCCGTTTTAATAAGCCTCGTGGGTACTTGATCTCTGCAACTTGATCCAGGAAGTTAGCTCTGAGAGCCACTGTCTGTCTCCGGGAGTCTAGCTTATCCTCTGCAGTACGAGGGACTCCAGGAACCCATAGAGCTGAGGCGAGCTGTCCACGTGCTTGGTGATGACTGTAACCTACACCCAGGAAGAGAGGACTGACCGATGACTCTTCCTAGGTGAACTGAACAGAGCCAAGCCCCAGATGTCTCCCACTCATAACAGCGCAGGGGCTGATGGAGTGCAGCTCGGTATTTGACATTGATTTCATGGGCAGAAGAAGCAGGATGTGAGTGTGATGATAAGAAGCACTGTTCTGTTTTAGGCCACCATGCCCAACCCTGTGTGTTCTTTGAAAAAGCATTTATTCCTTCTTATAATGAATGCTGTCCAGAACCTTTTGTTGTTGTTGTTGTTGTTGGAAAATGTGTGTCATGTGGGTGTAATGGTGGAAGGGAAAAATGGTAATTGTTGGTATTTTCTTAAAATAATCAGATAAAAATCAAAGTAGCAACCCCCAGGCATTCTTCCCCTCCAGTTGGGTCACTTCATTCTGTGGCTCCTCTGGTTTTGAGTCACTGCCATTATGTGCAAAGAAAGATTGGCCTCTCCAGTGACAATCCAGACCTCTCAATTTAGGATTTTTAAGAGTGACACTGGATTACTCATTGTTTGTGAAATGTTTTGTGGATAAAAGCTGTGTCCTTAAGTCTCATATGAATGTTTAATGATAAATGTGGTAAAACAAACAAACAAACAAACAAAACAAAACAACAACAACAAAAAAACCAAACCCAAAAATCTCTTTATACCCAGCCATATTGTTAGGAAACTGCAAGTGCTTAACTATGAAAACTGGGGTATTCTTTGGCTTTTATATGGTGAGGCCCCATCTTCTGTGTCCTAACTTGCTTCTTGAGGGACAACCCGAGGTCACTCCCACCCCTACGACACAATCCATCTTCAGAAGCTGTCATCCTGAGACCAATGGCACATTCCTGCCGCTGGTTTCTAGGACTGCTTTGTGGAGTCATGTTGCAAATGCTGGGAGGTACTAGGCCCTTGTTGAATTGAAAATAGGAAAATGTCAGATGCACAACAGACCTCAGCATGCTGCCCATTGGCATCTGACTATTAGCCTAACCAGTCTTTGGGTACCACGTTCAGTGACATGGAGCCCTAACTGTGTGCTCTGTTCCTGGCCTGCAAGTAAGGATGAGAGGTTTCCCTGAGAGATATAGACAACTTGCTGGGTGCTGTTAGAAGGAGTTCCACAGAGTAGGAGCTTAAACAACAGGTAGTTGACCTTGACATGGTGTGTGTGTGTGTGTGTGTGTGTGTGTGTGTGTGTGTGTGCGTGCGTGCAATGAGACACACTGCACATCAACAGTAGAGCTCAAAACAGACATCTAATCCTCCCTCTAAAAACATCAAACTTCACCGTCTCTTGGCAAATCACCTCACAGTGAATCTGCGTGCAGCCGCACTGTTTGGATAGCTACAAATGACTAAACCCAGAGCAAACTGAAGCCGCTCAACCTCAAGCAGCAGCAGAGGCATCAACGCAAAGCTGGGTCACTCCAGCCCCACACAGGAAACACCCAACCTCAGCAAAGTGGCGAGAGGTATGAAAGGTCAGCAATGTGTCTTCCCTTTGGTTACAAGAGGCCAGCTATCACATTGCCCATTTGTCAGCTAGAAAATACAAGCTTGTGAGGCATCCTATCCAAAAGCACTGTACCACTGTGCTAGAGCCCTTCCCCTTATCTACAATATGGGTCAACGAGTTTCATGCTCATTCTTGTGAATATCAGAATGGATGTGTCAAAGATCTGACACATGTGGGGCCCCAAGTGCCATTATTACTGATGATAACACAGCCTCTGTTCTCATAAGAACCTTCACACAAAACAGGACTAAGTGTATACTACACCTCATGAGATCCACCTTGTGCAGGACCATCATTTAAATGAGGTGTTCCTATAGGCTCATGTGTTTGATCCCCAGCGAGTGGCATCACATGATGATCAAGGCAGCCCAGTGTTAGAACTCATGACATATCTGGCTCGGGAAAAGCACGGAAACATTCGGTGCCTGACTCATAGTAGCCGTTGTAGACTGTGCGAAGCCCTTTGTTGGGCCTGACTTTAGAGTTGGAGTCCTGTGTTGTCCAAGTATGGTCTTCCACGTTCCATTATTAGAGTACCAAGTATTTATTTCCCCATGGGGGCAGTGAGCAGTAACATATTTCATTGACACTGAGGTTTGGCTGTGCTATTTACACTCGTTTAGTAGCTATTATCTTGACCCTTCCTTTCCTCCCTCCTTCCTCTCTCCTTCCCTCCTTTCCTCCTTCCTTCCCTCCCTCCCTCCCTCCCTTCCTCCCTCCCTCCCTTCCTCCCTCCCTCCCTCCCTCCCTTCCTCCCTCCCTCCCTTCCTCCCTCCCTCCCTCCCTCCCTTCCTCCCTCCCTCCCTCCCTCCCTTCCTTTCCTTCTCCCTCCCTTCCTCCCTCCCTCCCTTCCCTTCTCCTTCCCTCTGTTCCTTCCTTTCCTTCTCCCTCCTTCCCTCCTTCCCTCCCTCCCTTTCCTTCTCCCTCCCTTTCCTTCTCCCCCCTCCCTCTCTCCTTCCCTCCCATCCTTCTTTCCTTCTTTCCTTCCTTTGTTTAGAAAAGGTTTAATGTGGTCCAGGCTCCCCTTGAAATCACTGTGTTGTAAAGGCTAGTCCTGAACTCCTCGTCCTTCTGGCCTTGTCTCCCAAGTTCTGGGATTTTAAGTGTGCACTGGCATATCTAGCTAGACGTTGATCTTTTAAAAGAACAAGAAGTCCATCCAAAATGTGGTTTCAGGTTTCCATGAATTACTTTGGACCATAGATCAATTTCCTAGAGTGGTTGGCAGTGTATCCAAAAATATAAGTGATAAGGGCGGAACATCATATTAGAAAATACTCAAATTCCAAATTAATGGGAAAAACATGTTTAATTACAATGAAAAATTTTTGCTGGAAGGTAATGTTGATCTGTGCAGATAGAAAGTATGTGGGCTTTTTGTTAGGCCTTCCAGTGGTTTGAAGCCAGGGCTTCTCTTTTCCCACATTTGCTACTTCGTAATTCAGTGGTACCCAGAATGTTTTTTATCAAAAACATCACAGATACTATGTATACTTACCTATGCTTACTTATATTGTATTTTTCTGTTGTTTGTTTCCATTGATACATTTTTCTGGCCTTTGAAGCTTAAGGTCTTCAGTATTATACTTTCTCGGCATCAGAGAAAGTAGATTGGGGCTTTGGTGGTTACATTTAGGGGTTATTGAAACATTAAAATAAGTTTTATGGCCAAATTGACATTCTAGCTATGTAGCTTTCTCTTTGTCTTGATAATTATAACACTTACTTTATTATCAGTTATATGGGTTCAATTAAATCCAGTTACCTATAGTGTTCTTTTTACATTGGCATTTTGTGTTTGTGAAGCATGAAACCAAGTTCCAAGTCTACCTCAGAGTGCTGACCCTGCTTCACCAGCAGCAAGATGCTCTGGTATGCATCGCCAGACTGAAGCCCCGCCCCTTGACTCAGTAGCTTTGTGACTCATGGCCTCTCTCTTGAATTTCATGTAGAGGTTATGGATTTTGCAGGAAGATTTTATGTTTTGCAGAATGGAGGGTCCCATTAAACTTTGGTACCTTCTGTGTAGGTGGATTCTGAACCCTTTTAACTTTTGGATAGGATGCCTCACAAGCTTGTATTTTCTAGCTGACAAATGGGCAATGTGATAGCTGGCCTCTTGTAACCAAAGGGAAGACACATTGCTGACCTTTCATACCTCTCGCCACTTTGCTGAGGTCGGGTGTTTCCTGTGTGGGGCTGGAGTGACCCAGCTTTGCGTTGATGCCTCTGCTGCTGCTTGAGGTTGAGCGGCTTCAGTTTGCTTTGGGTTTAGTCATTTGTAGCTATCCAAGCAGTGTGGCTGCACGCAGATTCACTGTGAGGTGATTTGCCAAGAGACGGTGAAGTTTGATGTTTTTAGAGGGAGGATTAGATGTCTGTTTTGAGCTCTACTGTTGATGTGCAGTGTGTCTCATTGCATGCACGCACGCACACACACACACACACACACACACACACACATACACACCACGTCAAGGTCAACTATTAAGACTTTTACTCTCTGGCTGACTAGACTGCCAAAGAGGAAGACATGGTAGTGATACCTTGACCATCTTAAGGGCCTGAGATATTTTTCTTGATTTCCCTTTATCCTGTTTCTTACGAGTCCACAGACATGCCTGCTTTTTCCCTAGCCCATAGCCTCTTCACTACTACAGTCTTAGCTCATTTTTATTAGTATAAAATTTGATTTAAAAAATAGAATTCTGAGATAAAAGTATTTTTCTTCCTTTTTTTTTTTTTTTTTTTTGTTGTTGTTTTTGTGAAGTTTTCCATCTTCCTTATGTTAGCATCATTGGCTGAGTTTTGCTTGCAAGAGAACTCATTATCTCCTTTCCTACTAGAGAGGCACTTTGGGCTATCAGGGGACAGAACATCTTTGTTTCTTTTTTTCAGTGTGTGTGTGTGACCAGGCCAGCTTGGGATTGCTTCCAGGCATGACTTTCCCAAGGGAGGCTTATATTGTGAGTCACTTGGATATAATGATTAAAAAAACAAAGTCAACAGTATGGGAAAGATGTGTGTGTGTGTGTGTGTGTGTGTGTGTGTGTGTGTGTGTGTGTGAGATACACGTATAAATGCATGCTGAATTTTTGTGGAGTCCTGGTAAAGAGCACCTGTTTTAGAAGAAAGCTCTAGTTCCAGTGGTCCCCTGACCTCCTTTAAGTCAGCACATCTTCCAGGAGGTAACCACTGTGGCCTCCAGCTCTGTGAATTAGTTTGGCTTGCTACTGAACTTGATATAAATTGCCATCATTTATTTTCTCGACTGTCTGGTTTCCATTGCCAAAAATCTGGGAGAATGCTCCTTGTGGTGTGGAGCGATAGGCCCCTCTTTCTTATTTCTGTATTGTTACCATACTTTTCTACTTCTAGTGTAACAAATGCTTGTGAATTATGTGGTTTGAAAGGATACATATTAGTTCCTTCTGAGCTCTGGAGTTCAGAAGTACAAAGTGAGCTGCATGCACTGAGCTACAATCCAGATGTCAGGGTTTGCTCCCCTGGGCAGGTCAAGGGCAGGAGAATCCAGTTTTCTTCTCTTTTCTGACTTCTGGTGGCTGCCTGTATCCCTCCCGTGGTGGCTTCTCCATCCTGGAGGTACAGTGGTCCAACACCCTCTAACATTTCTCATAACCTCAGTCATCAGAGCCCATTGCTTCACTATGGAAACACTTGTCATCACACTGAGGGCCCACATGGGTAATCCAGGTCATTGTCACCATCACAGTATAGAAATTAAAATTCACAGACTGAGGAGACAGGATTGCAGATGTGGTGGTGGTGGTGGTGTGGTGTGTGTGTGTGTGTGTGTGTGTGTGTGTGTGTGTGTGTGTGTTTTCCTGCCCCCATACTCACTGTGTGACTCTACTGCCTTCACCTATACTGATGGCAGACCTTCTTCTGTCTGCCAAGCATCATAAAGGACTGTGCCATTTTCTCTTGTGATTGGTTATCCATGGTGTCCTACTTCTGGCTGGTGCTGCAGTTCAGGATAGAGAATCAAAATCAGGCTGTCTATCAGCATTCAGAATATGGCTTTTCCTGGATGCACACCACACTGGACCATCAATAAGTTGTTGAAAACCTTGATTGGATCACTGAAATGACTCACATGGTCAGGAACCATTGGTATCTAAGGAAATACGTGGTTCAACCATTGAATACAGGAAAAAAAAAACAGTTTTCCAAAGTGGTCCTACCAACTTACACAACTCCTAGCAGCATGAGGGCCAGGATGTTTAATGAAAATTATATAGCATATTTGGACCTGAAAGATTTTTTTCACAAAATTGAACTCACTGACAGCCCCCATATTTGACATCTATACACAGTCTAGGATGTTCCAGCATGTGTTTTTGTGGAGTCCTGAGAGATGCCGAGGGTGAAGGTGCTTCTTTTATCGAGTGAGCTAGGGGAATTTGAGTCTTGCCAAGAGACTCACACCGCAGGTACCATGCTCACAGTTCTAAGTCTCTTTGGCTTTTTCTATGCTTGCCTTAAGTCTTACAGATGGATTTAACTTTGACTTAATTTCACTCCTTTGAGGTCTCAGATAAATAAATAAAGTTCCAAGGAATAGCTTTGAGAACCTTAGCATAAATCATCACTCCAAATAATCTCTCCTAAAAAGGCATTAAGAGTTGTAGGCTTTTTTACGAGAGGAAAATCATTAGCCTGCCTTTGAATGCTCTTTCCATAATGCACCCCAGAGATGTAAAGACTGTGGTTAAATGGGTCAATTTTGCTTGTCTTTACTTTTCCTTTACTGAAGCCTGTACTTTGGGGGAAATTAATTTGCATCATTGTATTCTTAAATTTTTGTACCAAGGAGCCCAATATAAAAATACTTCCTGTTAATTTAGAACGACATTGATGAGATATATAAAAACAAATGCTCACCTTTGATGCAGTTTTCTTATGTATCTACATCTCTCTATATGTCCCCTTACTCCTACCCCTTTTGTTTCTCCAAACAAACATGTAACAGTTAGAAAATTTCACCTCTGATTTCTTCTTTCTCTTAGTAGAGCAGGGAGATGCTGGGACTGATGGAATGCACTGGTTGTGGCTACAGTTGTGTGGAAGAGAAATAGCCAGTGTATGTGTGCCCTGAGCATTCTTTACATAGTTCTTCATCCTGCCTTGATATTGAAGAGTTATCTAGGCATGACATGGAATACATCCCTCAGGAGTATTTTCACTCCGAGGTTTGGGGTAAACGTGCCCTTCTGTTTCCTCTGCGATGATGAGCAGGATCTTCATTGGAACTTTGGAAACACGCTTTAGCATCTACTTAGTTATTTATTGCAAATGTTGCCAATCATGGAAGAAAGGGCTATTTGATGGTATGTGGCAATGGTGTGTGAGTGGAGATTTGTCCACTTTGATCCCTCCCTACAGTGACTGTGAAGTCATTGGAGATTAACGTGATGCTTCCAACTGAGTTCAGTGATCTCAGCCTTAGCCTAAGGATTGGAGTGGAGCCTATACCTGGTAGCCTCTTGCTGTCTCTACTTTCTTATTCCATTAGAGTGTGTGTGTGTGTGTGTGTGTGTGTGTGTGTGTGTGTGTGTGTGTGTCCTTTCTTTCCCCTTCCACTCTCTTCTCCTTGGTTCCTTTTCCCTTCTGCCTTTTCCCCCCGGCACCCCCACCCGCCCGCTTCTCTTCATGTCCTGATCTCTCTGATGCAGCCTTGTGAATTAAAAGAGTAGAGGTACCATGACAGAACAACTGACTTCCATTATGCAACTACTCAAGGTAGAATGAGCACACTTTAGTTAACCCAATATGAGGAAATCATATTTGTCCTTGGTGCCTGGGTGACTCGGAGTCTGTAGTCCCTGGCTATGTACCATGTTAGCTGGGCGATTGGAATCAACCCACCAGGTTTGTGTTGTCCCCAACACCCCCCCCCGCCCCTTTGAGAACACAAGATGGAGTTTTCTGGCATTAAAAAATCTCCAAACCAAGAAGAATGTTCTACTGGTAGAAGAAAATAGAAGGAAGGAACTCGGTGTGTGTGTGTGTGTGTGTGTGTGTGTGTGTGTGTGTGTGTGCGCGCGCGCGCGCGTGTGCACTAGCATCTGGTTCAGGCCTTGGCCACCCTACAATGAGGCTCATAGTCTCAGTCTTCCTTCTTGGTCTGTACCTCGCCTCAGCCTGCATTTGGTCTTCCAGATGGCATCCATTCTGCTCTGCTGGCAAGCTCTACTGGAAATGACATCTCCATATTTTCAAAAATCTGAAATCCACCTATGGTGAAACAACTCGTCACTGTCATCCCTGTGGTTGCTCTTCACCTCTTCTCCTACGTCTCACTCTGGACCATGCCCTACTGTCTTCCTGCTCACTCGCCCTGCTTAGGTCACTAGCAAGTCACTGCTTTGTGGTTGGGTCCTCCTATGTCTACTGGGCTTGCTCTGTAATCTGTGCCAACACGGGATTGAGTACTCTGCCTTCAGTCTCTCCCCTGGTTACATGATTCCATGTCATCCACCTAGAGACCAGCCTCTGACATCCTAGTCCCTGAAGTCGACAAATGTAACTCTGTGTCACCTGAGGTGCATGATGACGTTCCAAGTAGGCCTGGGCCCTTGAAATGCTGTGCAGATACTTTGAGTCTCTGTGTCATTCTTTCTTTTTAAATACAGTTTTTAAGCATTTCATGAACATGTGCAACTTGTTTCATTATATCTGCTTGCCCTGCCCTCAACTCCTCCTGGACACCCACAAGAAGTCCTCTTCCCAACTTCATGTTCCCTTAAAAAAATATAGATAGATAGATATAGATTAGATATAGACATAGATATATACAAATTCTTCACTGTGAAAAATTTGAAAATAAAAATGTTGTGCAGTGAGATTAACAAAGCCATTCAGACAAGCACATGGTCAGGTCCAGAGTCTGTGCACAGTAGTGAGCTTCTATACAGTGAGAAGAGCCATTCTAAAGTGGTAGTGCTTTGCTATAGATTTTAAATTTTCACTAGTATATGTTTATGTACTTACCCAGACTTTAAAAAATTAAGTCCTGTGGTACTGTCCCTATAAGTATGAATGTGGGACCATCCATTCAACCTCCTGGGAGCCTAAGTCTTGACAACAAACAACTCTACCCTCCCCCAGTCACCATCGGCTGCTAATAGCTCCTTAGCTGGGGAGGGCGGGACTCTCATGTGCTCTTCTCCCATTCATGTACATTATTAATAGGTTTTCTCTACAATGAAATAAGCCAATTCAAGCCTAATTAAAAATTAAAAAAAAAGAAAAGAGGATAGTTTACTGGGGACAGCTGTTGGGTGGGTTCACTGATTCCAAGGAATAGGCCAGGCCATACAGAGAGACAGAGAGGCCTGAGATAAAGAAAGAGCATGTGCATGCAGGGAGAGAAATGCAGAGAGAGAGAGAGAGAGAGAGAGAGAGAGAGAGAGAGAGAGAGAGAACGCGCCTGAGAAACAGACAGAGACAGAGCTCGCAAGTGCAAAATATCTGGAATATCTGGATTATGTAGGGAAGAGCCTCTGCAGTAGGGGAAGCCCAGCCCTTGGCTCCTGGGCTGGAAAGTTCAAGGTAGATGCCAGCCATACCCTGTAGGGACTGAGGCATGCTGGGAGAACCTAGAGGCCAAGTTGGCTTTGAGATATTAAATAGGTACCTCAGCCACTTGTCCCATGTCTGAAACACAACATCTCAGCTTTTCGTTTATAATAAATGAATAAGTGGCAATGTAATTGTCTACTACTTCTTCCTGTTGTTACAGGGGGCCTAGAAAGCTGGAATGTTGGCCATTTAGGAAGAGTAGGCTGTTTCACTTCCTGTCCAGGCTCTGTATGAGCTCCTGCAGCTAGACATGAAAGCCACAGTTGGAGCAGTTTGAAGTCTTTGATTGATCGGAAATCTGCTCGAACAGATACATATTAGGGGTAAGAGGTAAAGTTAAGGAGGTTAGGGAGAAGAACACTTTACAGTTGAAACTTTTAGGCCCATAGTCTTGGTAGGTGGGGGGTGGGAAAAGTCCTAAAACCAGGGAAAGGCGGAAGCGATCCCACCCTCGGGAATAGGCAGCAAGGATACAGGCTGGTGATTGACAGACAGTCCTTATCTGTGGTCCATCGAGTTGTAAGAGGTGGATCCAAAACGATTCTCTGAAGGTTACAAGAATTTTCTTGTTAAGTTTACAAAAAGACATTAACATTATCATTGTTGTAATCTATACTGAAACTGACATAGAAGAGAAGGTGGCAGACTCAACACCTTTGTGTCACAGTAGAGGGTGTGGAAAGAGCTCAGGGAAGACAGAAACCTTCTGTGGAGCACAAGAGGCAAAAGCTCACTTGATCTTGATTTTTAGTATGTCTACCAACTATGAAAGAGGAGCTTCTTCCGTCTCTCCAGAAGACTGGATGTATATAAAGTCAGTACAATGAGTAACAGTTTTAAGTCTATACTTAGAAGACAGCCAAAGGAAATTTAAAATTCTGACCTTGTGACTATGATATTATCAGAACTCCATTGATCGATGTTAAGACTCTGAACTTTGTGGGGGGGGGCTGGAGAGATGGCTCAGAAGTTAAGAGTACTGGCTGTTCTTCCAAAGGTCCTGAGTTCAATTTGCAGCAGTCGTATGGTGGCCCACAACTATCTATAATGAGATCTAGTGCCCTCTTCCGGCATGCAGGTGTACATGCAGGCAGAAGGTTGTATACATAATAAATTAATAAATCTTAAAAAAGAAAAAAAGACTCTGAGATTTGAAGTCTTCATATTGTAGTAGCCTAGTGAGGGAAAAGAGTCTGAAGGGTCTTGGATTGCTTACATACTCTAAATCACTTTCTTAGCACCATTTCAGCCTTCAAGTCCTCCAACCTTCACAACTTGCATTTACCAACCTTAGAAACACTTTCTTAGATTCTCACAACTTAAGCCTCTGCATCCTCCAACCTTACATAAACTTTACATTTTTTTCCTATCCAATTATTCACCGTGAGACCCAGATGGTTGATTACTGGGAGCAGTCACTGTAAAGCGAGTTCCTTTGGATAAAGGAATAGGAAAAAAATTACTTTGGAACCTGTTTCCTGAGTCTGGTAGGGAGGTAAACTGTGGCTAGATATGGTAGTGGCCGCATCAGAGACCTGGGAAGGATAATTACACCTGAGTCAAAAGGAAGTGCAGAGCAAGCAGCTTCCGGGTCTATAAAAATGACAGAGACTTAGCAGCTACCTGGACCCCAGGTTCCTCTGAGGTTGGTGGGATGTCAGTCTTCCCCCATCAGACCCAGCAGATCTGACAGACTTTTCTGTGAAGCAGGACTATCCTATCTCTGTCAGTCACTTTCCCAGTGTCCTATGTCCACAGTTTGGACATTGTGCTCTCAGCAGTCAACAGACAGGGCAGTCTACTGCCCAGTGGCCAGCATTGCCACATGCAGGTGGAGGGTCTTCTGTGCCCATCTTCTTTGGGGGAGATTATGGGTGCTGTCAGGAGCTGGCATGTCTATCACGAAAAGCTTTTTACTAAATATTTTAAATGCCATAATCTACAGATCTCTGAAGTCTTTAAGAACCATTTATCAATATAATTTGAATAGACAAACTTTGCTGGTTTTTAGTTGCCTGTTCCATGCTTGACCTTGAAAACATATATAGGAAGCTAGATAAGGCTTTTTCGTGGAATTAATTAAATTGATAGTCACTGTGGTTACAAATATAGTTTTGAACATATTCAAGGATTTGTTATTTATAGGGTTATTAACTTGCATTTCTTAATTATCATTAACAGTCTACAATAATTCAGTAGCTTTCATAAGACTAGGACTTTTAAGTTTATCCCTGTTAGGTTTGAGCCTTAAAAATTATGATTTTGAATTGAAGCTCTTTTAGTATCAAAGCAAAACTTTTTTTCCTCCAAGACAGGGTTTCTCTGTGTAGTCGTGGCTGTCCTGGAACTTGCTCTATAGACCAGGCTGGCCTTGAACTCAGAAATCAGCCTGCCTCTGCTCCTTGAGTACTGGGATTAAAGGCTTTTGCTACCTTGCTGGCAAAATAAAACTTTTAACCAAGATAGGCTCCTGTAATCCCAGCACTGGGGAGGCAGAGGTAGGCCCATCTCTGTGAGTTCAAGGCCAGCCTGATCTACAAAGCTACTCTAGGACATCCAGGGCTACACTGAGAAACTCTGTTCACGAAAACCAACAAAACAAAACAACAACAACAAAACAAAACAAAAAAACAATCAAAGCAAAAAAACCTTTCAATCATAGATAAGGTTGATAAAGAGACTGGCAACTTTCTGATTCTGAAAATGGGTACAATAAAGACACCAAAATAGCCATTCCATGGGTAACAGGGGGAAAAAAATCTATTCTAAACTGCCAAGGCTGGGGTGTGTTGGGGTGTTGTGACCTGAGGTGCAGCTTGTGCACAGGCCCTGAGAGAGCCTAGTAGCCTTAAGTTGACAGGCTAAGAGGCACCACGGCCATATGTTAATGGCAGGGCCAAACGTTTCTTTTTTTTTTTTTTTAGCAAGCAGAGATGTTCTTCAATCCCCTGAGAGAATAGGGGCTTTTGTTTAAATGCCCAACCTTGCAAAAAGGACTTTCCTACGGGACCAGACACACCATTATAGAATATTGCAGGGTTTTTTCTTTCTTTCTTTCTTTCCTTTTTTTTTTCTTTTTTTTTTTCTTTTTTTTTTCTTTTTTTTGTATGGTTGAGTTTTTCCAAATAGCTAAGGCTTAAACGACAGAGAAGCCAGATAAGCATTACTGTGAAGCTCATTAGGCCTTAGGAGTTTATTGAGCTTGACTATTAAATATATCTTATTCATTAAACATATGTTGCTACTCATCTGAATTTTCTAGCAGCATGGTGTTGAGCAATTAGCAAAGACAAGAGCTAGACACACATCTTAACTTAGCTTTTGTTAATCTGAATAGACCTTGGTAACCTTAAAATTTCATCATCACATACAGTATATTTTGAATTAGAGTTGATCACATATACAGTGTGTTGTAGCAAATATAACCTTAAGTTTCTATTGTCATCACACAAAAATCTACACCAATTTTAAGTATTTGAGACTCCTTGTTGCTTTCTTAGTTGAAAAGGAGATATGATAATAAGCAGAGTTCATTATACTAAGAAGTTTTACAATTATTACTTCATACCATGTGGTCATCTTAAGATGATGAAGTCACATGGCAGGTTGCAAACCATGTGGCTGTCATGGCTGCTATTTTTTTAAAGTTTTTCTTTTTCAGTTTTTCAAGACAGGGTCTCTCTGCGTAGCCTTGGCTGTCCTGGACTCGCTTTGTAGACCAGGCTGGCCTTGAACTTACATCAATTCTGCTGCCTCTGCCTCTCAAGTGCTGGGATTCAAGGTGTGCACCACCACACCCGGCATGGCTGCTATTTTAAAATATTTGTTTTCCTATCTATTTATCTATCTATCTATCTATCTATCTATCTATCTATCTATCTATCTAATCTATCGAGATAGATACATTTAAATGAGTTGCATCTAAGTTACATTCGCACACACATATATATGGAGTTAAAAGCAAGTTACAAGTACATATATATGGAGTTAAATCCAAGTTACATGTACATATATATTCACATATATATATATATGTATATTCATGTATAGTTCTTTGTTGTTGTTTTGTTTGTTTGTTTGTTTTGGAGACAGAGTTTCTCTGTGTATCCTTGTCTGTCCTGGACTCACTTTGTAGATCAGGCTGACCTCGACCTCAGTGATCTGCTTGTCTATACATCCTCAAGTGTTGGGATTACAGGTATGAACCATGGCACCCGCCCCATGTACAGATTTTTAATTACAAGCTGTTTGTTATCAATTTAAAGCCAATTTTTTTGTTGCAGATTACATAGATTTTAAACCACGGGCAATTTGCAAATCCTTAGAGAAAGAGTTTACAGGTCAATCCTAAAGCAGTTTTTGTCTTCTTTTAGAGAGCAGAATGCAAAGAAATTAGAGCTATAAGACTCCTGAGTAGGAAAGTAGAACCTTCTGTGCAGAGCAGAGAAAGTTTAGGTATACGATATTTGTGACTCATGTGTCCTGGCAGTGGGAATTTGTAAATCAGGTGTGCCAATTTCTGGCCATTGAATGAAGCTAAGCTATTGTAATAAAATCTGAGTCCATGAAAGGAAGAGAGAGAGAGAGAGAGAGAGAGAGAGAGAGAGAGAGAGAGAGAGAGAGAGAGAGAGAGAACACACTTAGCACAGGCTGGCTGCAGAAAGCCAATGGTGTCATCCACATGGGTAGGCTGTGAGAACCAGTGCCAAATGGAGGACACAAAGTGGACTGAAGCGTAGGATTCTACAATTTGGAGTCAAATTTACAGACAAATGATTTGTACATACCTCAGGAGGGGCAGATCAGTAGTGGGCAGGAGCCGGTGTGTATGTGGATCCAAGGTTTGGGATCCAAGTCCTTGGAGGCGAGGGGGGTCTGCCACCATGACCATCCCTACTAGCAGGGCTTGAGATGAAGAATATTGGCTATAGAGCAGAGGGACAAAAGTGTTCCCCCAAAACTAGAAATTTCCCAGACGCGCTTGGGGTGTCTGGTGATCAGGGTTCAGATCTGGTGGTGCCCATTATCCTAGCCTGTGCAAGTTGACTCAGAAGGTACAGAGTAGCCCAGTAGCCTGGGGTCAAGCAGTGAGGGTTGGGTAGCCTCAGAGAGGACATAGCTGAATCCAAAGCCTCCCCAGAATGAAGACTGTCGTTATACCAGAATGGGCTTGCCCTAGCATGGGATGGCTTGGCAGGGGATCCCAGGGGCCCTGGACTCCAGAAACAGTAGCCAGGACTTCTTAGACAATAGCTGGGAATGGGGAGTTGGGGAGGCTTACCAAGTCCAAAGTCAGCCCAGACAAAGATAGGAGAGGATGAGGAATCAACTGCTCTCAGGTTTCTGCACCAAAATAATGGGTTTTCTCTGCCAATTCAAGCCAAGTTAAAAGTTAACATTGACAGCTTTATTGGGGGCAACTCTCGGGGGTGGGGGTGGGGGGAGTTCATAGGTCACCAAGGAACCAGGGCCAGGGAAATCACCATGCAGAAAGCAAGATGGAAATGTGGGCTGTGGGGGAAGAGAAAGAAAGATCCTGTGCAATCAGGGAGAGAGAAATGGAGGGGAGAAAGGAGGGGGGGAAAGAGAGAAGGGAAGAGAGGGGGAAGAGGAGGGAGAAGGGAGAGAGGGGGAGGGCAAGCCTAGCCCCTGGTCTGGAAAGTTCAGGGCAGAGGGCAGGGTATGCCAGCCACACCTTGCAACAAGTAGTGACAGAGAGGGATGCTGGGAGAACCTGGAGACCTGGTCCCCTTTGATACGTTAAATAGGTGCCTCTGTCACTTGTCCTGCATCTGAAACCCAACAATTATTTCTTAACATAGCTTTGCCTAAGACCCGACACTTCTGTGTTACTACTGTAAAGATCAAAGTGTGGTGTGTGTGTGTGTGTGTGTGTGTGTGTGTGCTGTGGTGTGTGTGCGTGTGTGAAGTTTATGTAGTGTGTGTGTGTGAAGTTTATGTGGGGTGTGTGTGTATATGTGCTGTGGGGTGTGTGTGTGTGTGTGTGTGTGTAAGTTTATGTGGGTGTGTGTGTATGTGTGTGTGTGTGTGTGTGTAAGTTTATGTGGGTGTGTGTGTACGTGTGTGTGTGTGTGTGTGTAAGTTTATGTAGGTGTGTGTGTATGTGTGTGTGTGTGTGTGTGTAAGTTTATGTGGGTGTGTGTGTACGTGTGTGTGTGTGTGTGTGTGTAAGTTTATGTGGGTGTGTGTGTACGTGTGTGTGTGTGTGTGTGTGTGTGTGTGTGTGTGTGTGTGTATGATGTAGTGGGCTAAACCTAGGGCCTCTCTAGTCCTATGAAACAATCTACCTCTAGCACTGTTATCATGAGCTCTCAGCCATCCCTACATCTCCCTCTCTCTTTGCTGTGGCAGACATTTTGTTTTGTCAGAGGACCTCACGGAGTTGCTCTGGAGCCCAGCCAGGCCTTGAAACTTACAGCTTTCTGTCCAGTCTCCTGCATATCTGGGGTCACAGGCCTGTGCTGCCATGCCCAGCTCTGCTTTGCTCACCTGTATGGCGCATTGCCGCTCAGAGTTGAGCCTTTTTTCCTGGAGGAAGGATGCCAGATCCAAGAACACCCAGAATATCCTTGTAGTGTTGAGAAAGGGACAGATGTATTAACGTGGGAATTAACCTCTTTAAAATAGAGTTGAAGGTGACTCTGAAAAGATTGTTGACAAATACTAACAATAATCTAAGATTTTACTTAATAACTTTGATTTGAAAGGCAGAAATGTAAGGGCCACAAATAATTAAACACTAGTGATACAACACTTCTGTGCTTGTCAGTTTATTTATATGAGTAAGGTGTTTTTAATACCAAAAAAAGAGGAGGGTAAGGATTACTGTGGGAACATTCCTTATTCTAGTAGGAAAAATACTCATTGATATTTGAATCAATTAGAGAAAAGATAACATCCTTATCTAGCACATTGGAAAAAACATACATTGCCAAAAAATTATGTATATGCTTTATTACCAGGTCTGTTAAGTTGCATTGTGTTAAGAGTTTTGGTGATACCTAAATCACATGAAGTTCACAATATTTAGAACCATTTGATCATAGGAAATAAAACAAAATTAATTTTTCTAACTTTTTATTGCGGAGAAGTATGATAGCATGATCAATGAAACCTCAAAGCATAAAAGTTTTACATTAGGGTAAAATTTTGTGGTAGGAATGGAGTGAAAATACACATCTGAGAGAAGAGGAAACTGAAAACACCAGAGCGAAAGAAAAGGTCACTCATGTATTTTTAAATATGGGTCACAGGTACCAAACCACTGTGATATTTAAATAACAATTGACATGTTTAAAAGCTTGAGGAAAAGCAGTTTCATTTTTAAATGTCAGTATTTACAAGATGACAGAAGCCAGACTCCACGCTTCTCTTTACACCTAAGATGAACATGTTGGGTATTAGATTGGAACATCATTAGGGCATAGCTGCTGTGAGCTAAACTCTTCCATAGACCGGTCTTCCATAGACTCACGTCATCTGTTTCTGTTTTGGGCCATCACTTTGACGTCACTAATCAATCCAAGGGAAGTAGCCTGATCAGAACTGATGTCACCTTTATTGGTTGTGCTATTCTCTTATATTTTGAGGCAATTCAAAATAAGCCAGCTCTCAGTCAACAAGTAGTTGGTTCTTAGTGTAGTAAATGGATCGTCACAAATGAAGAGAACATTGTCCCTCCAGGAGAGACGCCTGCAGGGCGCGCCATGATGCGAACACTAAGTCTGAGGGAAACAGAGGTTTCCAAGGCACATTATACCCTTGAAGACAGGAGCTTTCTCGGGGAGCTTGGACTGTGAACCTTAGGCTGCACTAGACAATATAGCCGGGTGCCAGAACAGTCTTCTCTGTGCCTGGGCTTTGAAGCTAGCACCGAAGAATTCCCTTCTGTACAAATGGCTGACGCTCAGATGCAGAAAAAGCTGTTTTCTATACTTTGGGAGGATGTCAGGGGTGGGGTGCGTCCTTCTATAGTTGTTTAAATGTTTCTTTAAATGATTTTCTTACCTAGGCCAAGGACAATGTGAATATTTTAATATCTCACAGTAGCCGTGGATGCTCACATCCAGAAACCAAAGGCTCCTTTGGCTGCTTTTAGTTTTGATTTTTTTTCCTAGTGAATTGTGGGTGAGTAGCATATCCGATGAATTAACTTTGACACGCGGTTACACCCACTGCAGCCTCAGCCGTACAGCCTCTTGGGATTACAAAAGCATAGAGTTCAATTTCCCACGTTGGAAAACTGCCTTCAGAAACAAATTTTTCTCTCCACTCTGAGTGACTGCGCTGTGATCTCCCTGGGGAGGTTGCAAGGCATTTAATAGATCTTCTTAGTGTTCCAGTTGGATGTGCCCCCCTCCCCGCGCCTGGGCCTCAGTACTGTGGAGGCTGATCCTCAGTCTCCCTTGTTTTCATGTTTATAAAATGTGGTTTCCGTCTTCCTGCTATGATTTGCATTACCCTCAGGTTTTCCTTTGTTGAACCAGGGTGCTGCTAACTGACCGAGGGAAGCCACGAGGCCATGAGACTGTGTGTGTAGGCTTGGTTCTCACCACCTCCCCACAGCTGTTCACCCTCCTCTGTCCGTGAGCACTTACTGGGACATAAGGGACAACATTTCAGCTGAAACAGTGTTTTGTTGCTCTTGGCCATTGCACAGTAGTTCACATCCGGTGTGGCCTTTAAAAATGCTTTCAGAGACTCTCAGAATCTCTGTTTATGTGGTATGATACAGACACAGGATGTGTATATATATGTACGTGTGTATATGTGTGATATACATATACGTGTGTGTGTGTGTGTGTATATGTGTGGTGTGTGTGTGTGTGTGTGTGTCAGCAAACCTGATTAGAAAGCTGTAGAAAAAAAGAACATATTTGGAGGGGTCCTTTTTTTTTTTCCAGTTTTTTTTTTATTAATTTATTCTTGTTACATCTCAATGGTTATCCCATTCCTTGTAACCTCCCATT
The DNA here is from genome assembly GCF_903995435.1 of Acomys russatus. NCBI lineage: Eukaryota > Metazoa > Chordata > Mammalia > Rodentia > Muridae > Acomys > Acomys russatus. Next base: position 23,898,389 of record NC_067166.1, on the reverse strand, counting down.
CTTCCCTCCCTCCCATTTTCCCCTTACTCCCATCCCCTATGACTGTGCCTGAGGGAGGGGGTCCATTTTTAAACACACTCTCTGAAACTTGCCTTTAAGCCTACATCCCTGTGTTACGGGGTTTTTAATGTCATTACCAATGCCATCAAACTAGGTTCCTGGTCTCTCACTCATCTCCTGAGTTTGTTTTGTTGATTATTCTTCTTCCTCATTTAAACACAAACAAACAAACAAACAAACAAACAAACAAGGACTTGCCTTAACCTTGGCATCCCCCTTCCTCAGTCTCGGGCTGCTGGTATAACAGACATATGCCACTATGTGTGGCTTCAGAGTAGTAGCCTTTTTAGTATTCACTGTAAGTATTTACTGAGCCTGAGGCCCCATTAGGGTCTGGGACCAGTTAGGGTGTAGAGTAGATACCGAGGCACAAGACTGATTGGCTTAGTGTGAAGAGTTCCAGTCCTTAGTGAGTGTCATGGCTGCTCACGCTGAAAGGCTTACAAGACACTAACCTGGCTGCCCTGTCTTCTAGCGAGCTTTTTTCCAAGAAATGACTTAAGGGTTTGACAAACTACCTTAAAGCTGCCGATTTCATAGCTGCACAGTGTTTAGAAATAGTAACATGAATTGTTGTGCAAAAATATTGACTATGAGATTTTTGTCTAATCCTGTGTTGCCAACTTTGGATGTGCCATGTGCCATCCCTGGTGTTTTAGTTTGACGTATGGTGCCATTATAAAATGTCATTCCACGTCTCCACTCTTACATAGTTCAAGACCCTCTGCCTAAGCAGTGGTGCCACCCACAACGGACTGAATCTTCTCATATTGACCAATAGAATTAAGACAGTTGTTGACCACAGACATGCTCACAGGCCAACACAATGTGGATAATTTGTCATGGAGACTGTCTTCCCAAGTGATTCTAGGCCCAAGTCTAGTTAAGGAGGCCCAGCATCACAATCGGTCTCTGTATTTGAGGTCTTCCTCTTTCTCTGTTACTCTCTCAGTGCTCTGCAGTTTCTCTTTTTATGCTTCTTGCTTGACTTCCAGTCCTGTTTTTCGGTGCTTCTTTTCATTTTGAAATATTAACCTGGAGTGAGTCTTGTTAATGTCTTCGTATGTCTTTAACTGCCTAGACTTCACTCTTTTTTTTTTTTTTTTTTTTTTTTTTTTTTTTCTTTATCACCAGTGGAGGAGTTACTGGGGGGGGGGGGGACACAAGAGGCCTTTCAAATGTAGAGTGGTTGGGTGGGTTATGGAAATGAGCTGCTTCTCTGTGACATTATTCGTGGGGGGACCTGAACATATGTACTCATTCCAGATAGGGAACCAAGACAGACCAAAGAAGATACAACAAGCGTCCAGCTTGGTGAGCAATGAGCTTATTGGAGTTATTTGAAGGTCTATGAGTGAAAGGTTGTGTATAGGAGCAGAACTGACTCAGACAACTAACTACATCACCAAAGTTCAACCCAGCATGGTGACAACTCATAAAAGCTGGAAACCTGGAGCACGCTTCACAATGCAGGCAGCTAGCAGATTCGGAGAGTGTTCATTTGCACTCAGTTTGTCTTCAAGGCAGCTCTGCTGGTCTCTGCTTCTTCCAGGCAGCTCGGCTTCTCTGCAAGTCTTCTTCCCAGGTTAGCTGGCTATCCAGTGAATTTGGTCAGTTTCAGGACCTTCCTGAAGCTATTCTAAATTGACTTCCTTTTAAATGAACTTCCCTGTGGGATATAGCAATCCAATCTGAGGGGAAACTGCTCTACAGTAGCTGCATGTGTTGAGGAATAATTTTCCTTTAGGAAACAAAGACGGCAACCACAGCTGACAGCATGGACTTGCCTCCAGAAGGAAGGGACTACCTTGAATATTTCCTTTAGCTTGGCAACTGTAACAAATTTTCTCAAACCTGAAGAGTCCTAAGGAACTGAAGGTTAATCTTGGCTGCCCATTTGATTGCATCGGGGAGCACCAAGGATGTTAGGAAAGCACAGCCCACGTCTATGGGCATTCTAAGAGAGTTCTTAGTTAATTACCTAATTCCATAGATAATTAACCAAGGGGCAGACCCACCCTGATATAGAGGACACTATCCAATAGGCTAGGAGCCTGAGTGAAATAAAAAAAAAAAAAAAAAAAAAAGGGAGAAAGAAAGAAAGCTATAGAGTGTCAGGTCTCTCTTTCCTGATTTCTAGTCATGTGGTCCCAGCTGCCCAGCTCCTCACACCTTCCCAGCAGAAGTAGAAGCCTCTGAGAGTGTGAGCCAAGGTGAGCCTTTACTCCAGTAAGCCATTTTGCCCAGGCATTTTACAAAACAAAAACAAACAAACAAACAAACAAACAAAACCTGATTTACACACTTTTGGAGACCAACTAACTTATGCTCAATGCCTGCACTGAGTAGGAAGGCATGGGAGAAAAATAAAGCTGGGTGGAGCAGGGGAGCTTTAACAGTTGCCATTTTTTTCTCTGAGCTGAAGATTTTCTAATTTCTAAACTGATAATGAAGTGGACACTAAGAATAAATGTTTTTAATAGGTTATTCATCACCCCTCCCCGAAAACTGTTCACAAAATAAAATGGAATATTCTTGTCTCACTGTTTACTCTTTGTATAAGTATACTTTCTTGACCTATAGAAATTGGAACAGACATCACAATCTGCTATATAGTTAAATTGCAGTTAGGCCAGAATTACTGTTATTTATTTATTTATTTATTTCTCCTCCTCCTCCTTCTTTTTCATGTGTGTGTGTGTGTGTTTGTGTGTGTGTGTGTATGTGTGTGTGTGTGTTATAGTCCAGAAAGATTTGTAACCTACTTGCTTGGTTTCACACTCCAAGATGTTCATGACTAGTCACAGTTATTATGCAGTTATCTGTCTTGAAAATTGGAATCACTATTTCTAGAAACATAAATATTAGGAGTAGGAGTAGATAATTTGGTTTGAATGTAACTCTAGTTATAATGCAACAGCTGACATTAGTGGGCACTTAGAAATTATGTTTCACTTCTTTATTTACATTGTTGCAGGGAGCATGGTCACAGGACAACTGTGGGTATCAATTCTTCCCTTCAGCATCCCAGAGGAAGGGACTAAACTCAGGCTGTCAGAGTTGGTAACAAGCACTGTTCACCCATGGAGCCACCTCGCCAGCCGCTGCTGAGTTCCGTTTCTGTGTTTCTGAGGGGTTCCATTTGTGTGAAATAGGATCTCCGACATCTGTTACGTGATCAACATGGGTTAGCATGTATTTGTCAATTGTTTTAAATCAATAATGATTACTTTTTTTTCAAACTGACATCTGTGTGATGCAATTTTACTGCATGTGATTTGGTAATTATTTAAGGATTTTTAAGTGTGTGTGCGCGCGCGCGCGCGCGTGTGTGTGTGTGTGTGTGTGTGTGATGAGTTACTATTTCTTGTGCTCTTTTTTCAAATTATGATATTACAATTATATAAATTGTAATTTATATAAATACAATTATATAAAGTGAAACAACAAACTCCTTAGTTTTCTATACTTTATAAAATTTAAAAATATTCGTTGTTTGAGGATTTCATATATGCACATAATGTTATGATTAAATCTAACCCCACTCTCTCACCAAAGTCTCACCAAAGTCCTTACTCCCTCCCACCCTTCTCCAACTTCATGTACCCTTTTAAAAACTTGCTAAATTTGCTTCGTGTTGTCAGTGTGTGCATGGAGTAGGGGTACCCACTGGAATGTGGACCACCTTTCAGGGCACATCCCTGAAGAAACCTGACTTTGCCCATATTTTAAATAACACAATAATTCTACTTTTCAAGATCTCAGGTCTTGTTTAGGCAGCTGAATTATTGAGGTATGGCTTCCCTGTCCTATATAGAAGGTCATTTGTTAGCATTGTACTTATTGTTAACATTGTAGTTACTTAAGTGTTTAGAGCCTACTTGAGTCACTTTTGATAATTTATATTGTCTCATCTCTCTCCTGCAAGGTTCCATAATTTTTTTTTGTGTGTGCAACACTGTATGTATTCCTTTGAGCCCATGTTAAGTCTCCTTTGTTTCTTTGACTATATTCATTTCCTTATTTTTGACATTGTGAAATTCTATTTTCTCTCTTTAATGAGCTTTGCAAGAGATTTGCGTAGTTTATTGATCTTTTCCAGGAACAGCTGTTCTCCTCTTTATATTCTAATCCTTAAATGTCTTTTATCTTTTTTAATGATTCTTTTGCTTCTCTTAAGTTTATTTAGCGGTGGCTCTTTTTTTCCTCACCTGTTTAGTAGAATAACTTAACTTTCCCTTAGCGTGTGTGTGTGTGTGTGTGTGTGTGTGTGTGTGTGTGTGTGTGTGTCAGAGGTCAATCTCAGGTGTGGTTTCTCAGGAGTGTACAGAAGCTTACCATATAGATGGGACTGGCCAGCCCCAGTGGTCCACCTCTTTCCATCGTCCTAGCATTGGGATTATAAATGTGCTCCACTGTGGCTTCTTTATGTAGTTTCTGATGATCACAAAGGGAGCCGCATGCTTGTGTAGCAAACAGTTGCTGGCTGAGCCATCTTCTCACCTCTCATTATCTCCCCCTTTCCATTTTTATTAACATTCATTAATTGTACAAACTAATGTGTTGTTTCTAACATGTATATAACATACTTTGACCATCTGCCATCCTCTACTGTCAACTTCTGCCCCCATTCTCCTTCCTCTACCATCAAACCCACCTTATGCTTTCATGTATTATCACATCATTTTCTAATTTAATTATAATTGTTCCATGTGACCATAGCTATATAAATACAACCTGCTCAGCCCATTTAGAGTTGCTCCTTTGCTGCTGACTACTTGGTATTGGAAAGCTAAATATGGGTCTCATCCCTAGGGAAGACCAATTCTCCCTCTCTCAGAAGTCATTAATTTCATATAGCTCTTCATCTGAGGGTGGGGCCTGGTGAGATTTCCCGCGTTTGCACTAGCATCTCAAATGGCATTGTCCTTGTTCAGTCTTGTTTAGTCAGCCACATTGTTGATATTTCATGGCAGCCGTTTCCCTGTCCTCTATAGGAGACTCTATCTCACAGCAGATGCTGTGATCTTCTAGCCGTTACAATCTTTCTGCCCACTTTTCTGTGATGGCCCCCAGGGTGTGGCTGTAGGGATTGTGTGGTAGATGCATCCATTGGGGTTGGGCACTCCTCAGACAATGGCTCTTTACATCTTGACCAGATTTGGCTTTCTCTTAAGGTCTTCATCACCTGTAAAAGGAAGCTCCCTGGATGAGAGGTGAGAGCTGTACTTGTCTATAGCTAAGGATCTGTATTTAGAACATAGTTGGGAATTATACTGGTTTAAGAAAAAGGCAGAAGTTGCCTTTTCCCCCCCCCCCCCCCATCTTTTTCTCTCTCTGAGTTCGAAGCATTTCTCTTCTCCTTTCCTCTTGGCTGATGAAACTGATTTGGAGGTCTGTGAGAGTCAATCAGAAGGGAACTTTGAGAAATTGCCCTACTTCATCTTCCTATCACTGTGATCTTTTCTCCCGTCTTTCCTGTCCTTGCTTGTTACCCCAGGTGACTCCTCATGCTCCTGTCTCGGTTCATGCCCTTCTTGCGTGTCCTTTCCTGCTTTTGCTTGCCCAGTCAAAATATAATCAGATTTCCCTTTCTGATCATGTGTCTACATCTTCCAGTAGCCCCCATGTCCCCACTTTCCCACAAATGAGCACAATTTCATTGCAGTTGAGTTCCTCCGATGAGATCTTTTTAACTCACCATCTCAGATCCTTCAGCTCCTAGATCAGCTGGTCTCTACCTGAGGGCTGTGACCCTTTCAAGGAGGTTGCATATTAGATATCCTGCATATCAGATATTTACACTATGATTTCTAACGGTAGCAAAATTAAGGTTATGACATAACAACAAAAATAATTCTGTGGTTGGGGGTCACCACAGCATGAGGACTTGTATTAAAGGGGTGCAGTGCTGAGAAGGTTGAGAACCACTGCTTCAGATTATCGGAAGTTTAGGCTTTAAGATTTTCATCCCCCTTCTCCGTAGAGTCTATCTTATCAACTTGTGACCTTCCTCAAGTGGCCAGTGAACTCTGAAAGACAACCAAACCAGTTCTCAGAGAAGGTTTTACATGACACAGTTAGTACTGGCTCTTTTGTCCTGTGTGGCTCTCCCTCGGTCTTGGGAAATCTCAAAGTCCTGGTAGACATCTAACTCACTGTGTGCTTAGTCTCACTTCCCACTGCTGCTTTCTAATTTCCTTCCTAATCTCTAAATGCTGAAGAGGGCAGATGGATAGTCTTGTATATCTCCACCCATCCTATGTGACCTCATTTAGTAAAAGTCACATCTATTTACTGATGGCCCTCATGTTTGCGTCTTTAGCCTTGGCCTGTCCAAGACTCCAAGCAAGTGTATGCAACTATTTACTCAATGGTTTTACTTGACTGCCTCGGAGGCACCTCCCAAAAGGGGCATCCTGAGTTGAGCCTCCCAGTGCCATTCCACTGATGTCGTCTATTACTGTGGCACCAGCTTCCTTTGTCCAGATTCTTGGACAATGTTGAAATCATCTTTGGCTTGTCTTATATTTCATATCCAAACCTTTGCATAATCTCTTGTTTCTTCACCCTCAAATACAGTCAGAAGCTGGCAGCTTCTGATATTCTCTGCTGTTCCCACTATGGTTTAGGTCACAATTACCTTCTAGGGAAAATACAGGTTGAGTAACTCATCCAACATGCCTGGACCTTTACTAGTCAAGGTTCTATAGAAGAATAGAACCAACAATTGTGAAAAGAGATTTATTGGACTGGCTTATATGATGGGGGCGGGGAAGTCCAACATAGGCTATCTGCAAGCCAGAGAGGCAAAAAACGGACAAAACCTGGTTACTCTCTCAGTTTAAGAAACTGGCAGCCTCAGATCATGGGAGATCAATGCTGTTATCCCACTAAAACGTTGATACCCCACCCCACCCCACCCCAGTTCCTGGAGAGTCAGAGGTGTGAGACTGCCCTGAAAGGTAGAAGGAACCAGAGTCTGATGTCTGTACATGGATGGCCACAGTAGCAGATGCACTCTTAGGGAGAATGGAGCTTGTGGGTGCTGCCTGGCTTGCTTTCTTCTCTTCTTATTCCATTCAGACTCCAGCCTCTTGGATGGTGCTGTCCATATTCAAGTTGAGCTATTCTTCATTTTTTTTTCTCCCATATGTTAATACTCCCTTAAAATGCCTTCTTAGGCACACCCAGGAGTATGCTTCGGTAATCCCCTAAGCGTCTCTCAGTCCAATAATTATCACAAGATTACAAGACCAGAAGTATGTTGGTTTTAAAGTATTCAGATCTTGGTAACTTTACTTATATAGGGAGATACTTTCAGAAGGAAACACATTGTCTTATGAGATTCATGTAGTCTGCCTGTAATGTTAAACAATGTTCTTAGTGCACTTGGTTTGTGATCTGTCACGTAAGGCCAAGGGTGGAATTTTCAGCTGGTGCCATGCATGCCAAAGACTTACAAGATAAGGCTTTTGCAGCATTTTGGATTGGGGCTTTTCTAATTAATCATCTTATACTCCTGTGGCCTCTTCTCTGCCCCATTGCCATCTCTCCCATCCTCACACCATGGTTTACGGCAAACAGAGCGGCCAGAAGGATCCCTTCAAAATGGCAGCCAGGTGGAACTCAGTGAGAGCCAATGCCCTCATACAGAACTTCTGTTATCTTTCTGTCCTTAACTCCACACCAATCAGGCATGTCCTCCTTTTCAATATGCTGAGACTGTGGTGCCTCGTGGGTGTTTGAAGTTTCACTTAAAGTCTTCCCTAGACACCCAAGAGGTTAATTCCTTCAGCCATTCTAAGATTTCATTGTATACTGTTTTCTTGTGGGCCTTCCATGGACCCTGCTTGCCTGGGTCTAGGTATTTTTTTTTCTTTCATTTGCGTGTTTGTATATACTTAATTGTCTATGACATTACATGGTTTATTATTATTTGTGGAGTGTCTGTCTCCTGTATTAGAATGCTAACCCCAGGGAGCAGAGATCTCTGTCTCTGGATTTTGTTTTTTAAACCAGCGTGTCCTGAGCTTGTAGGCTAGTGCCCGGCAGTTCCGGTAGAGGGAACTCAGTGAACGAGTGAGTTAAGGCCTTGGCTTTGTTCTAAGAAACACTGGCTGCAGCTCATAAAATTTGATCTTCAGCATCCTCACTGTGCTCAGCTTCTGACTAGTTTTCTGGGATCAGTAGAATCTCAGAGTGGATGGAGATAGCCATTTGGGAGGTGCTCACCGTTGCTCAGGGAGGGAGGAGCATTGTGGGAAGTGGGAGCCCTCATTTCCCAGCTCAGCATCTTAGGCAGAGAGTGCAGCAGGTGCCAACTATTTAGGTAGAAAGGGTTGCGTGTTCATCAAGGAAGTGGTGGGATTATGAAGCAATGTTTTACCACCTTCAGTGAAGTCTACTACGGCAGAGCAAGGGTGAATAGGTCATGGCTTTCCCTCCTTCTTTCCACTCAGTAGAAAGACTGTGTGTGTGTGTGTGTGTGTGTGTGTGTGTACATCTACTCACCTCAGAAAGGGAAAACAGAACATACTAAAGTAACAGTTGCACCAAAATCTACCTTAGTGAACCAATATGTTTTGGGGGTTGGGGTTATTAACAGGGATGTGGGTGAGGTGTTGCCCCCCGCAGATCTGGAATGACAGGAAAGCAGATACATCACTGAGAACCCCACCCCAGCATGGATGTACTCACAGAGGCTGCAGCCTTGGAGCTCTCTGCACAGACTGAAGGCAGCTCAACAGTCTGCTGAGAAACCTCTCCACACCTCTCCAATGATTCTTCCAAGCCTCCCCAAGCAGGATTTGTTTAGCCCCTGTGTTTCATGATCCCCACCCTCCCCCCACCTGAGGTGGGAATGTTTCAATTCCAAGGAAACTGCTGTGCAACAGGCGTCAAATGTGTGGTGTAATCAAAGATGACTGTGCACTGTTGGTCCTTCTGCCTTTATCTTCTAGGGGTGTGGATTACAGGCACACCCTATCACACCTGGCTTAGGGAGTACCAGGAACCAAATCAGGGCTTTATGCACGCTAAACAAGCACTGTAGCCACGGAGCCACATCCCAGCCCCTGTGGGTACACTTGTACCATTTAAATCACATCAGACATCTTTGAGATTCTAGCAAGAACTTCTGTTTTCGGCAGCCTGGGCATGAGATATGTAATAATACGAAGATTCTCTCCTCTATAAATCTTTAACAAGAAACTGGGGAAAAGAAAATCAAGAACTTAAGTAGATGACATTAAAAATACCAGATCTCTACTAGTTTAAATTTTTTTTTTTTTCGTTTTATAATGCTTGAGAAACTTAGAACCTGCTGCATGATTAAGTATGCACCCTGTCACTGAGCTATGCCCCCCCCTAAACCAAGAGACACAATTTATGATGTGAGGTTTTGGAAGTTCTGGCCCGTTGTTTGTGTATACATGGATATGTCCACATGTGTGTGGGGGTGCGTGTATCTGTGAATACATGCAGGCCAAAGAAGAGTGTCCTCTGTCATTCTCTGCCTTGTTCATTTGAGGCTTCTTGACCTTGCAGTTTGCATTTTAGGCCAGCCAACAAGCTCTAGAAGTCTTCCTGACTCTGCTGCACTCCTTGGCGTGTGGCCTGCACAAAACCATTCTTGCTCTGGGATCAGAATTCTGGCCCCCATGGTTGCATGGTTCTTATACTCCCCCATCTCAGCCCCTGAAAACTTTGTTGCTTTTTAAACCTCGCATACTATTTTCCCCATTTGACTAGGGCATTTAAGGGGAAATAATACAATTTCTATGCCCTATGAAGCTGCCTTTTTAGATGAACTCCTCCCCTATTAGGTGAACATTTTAATGGAAATAATTTTAGAAAGAACATTTGGTAATGGTAAAACTTAAAGTATGCAAATTCTCCCCCAAAGCAGTCACATCTCGTACAACCTACCCCTGTTGCAAATGTATGGCTTGGTTATTTCTAGGCTTGGTGGGAGAGAGAGAGGGGGGGGGGAGGGAGGGAGGGAGGGAGGGAGGGAGGGGTAGGTTGATTTAGTAAGTTTGACTCACAGATATAAAATAGGAAAACCATCACTTTTGGCACTTACTTCATTTCCCCGCAGATACAGAGCTTTGCCCGGGTTGGTACATAACAGGTTAATACCAGCTTCCTTTGTTCTTGATGCCTTTGTGAGTTATACTAATGTTGGATTCTTCATACTTTGGGTACAAGTTTTTGATTTTAAAATATGACCTACAAGGTCTAGTGCACAGAAGCAGGGCTTTATCTATTGGCCCGTCAACACTGGTTGCCCCACATGTTACTGTGAGGTCGGGGGGGGGGGGTTCAATACAACATGCTCAGGAAGTTGTCCAGGAGAAATGTGGTTGGGGGTGGGGCACTCTGGGGCAGGTCTGAGTTTCCCTCGCTTCATCTAGGTAGTGGAGAGAGTGTGTTTGTGCATTTTGAAATGTAGTGTTCGAATGGTAACAGAGGGAGGTCATACGTCCTGGGTGTCTTTTCAAGCTGTTTTGAATAAAGATGCTCACTAGCTGGCTTGTTTAAGAATTCGGTCCCATTGTAGAGCATCTGTAGAGCATCTCTGTCTGTCTCATTAGAGGTTCCTGTCTTTTTGGTTTGAGGATGTTGTAAAATTTGAATCCTTAGTTGCTCACCTAACAGTGCCTGTTTCTTGCTGAAATACTGTGATGTTTTACAGAAATGCCCATTTCTTTTTTATAATAGTTTTCTGATTTCTCTGTTTTTATACTTTTATTTTCTGCCAGTTTTGTTTGAAGGACAAAAGGACGTACATTTTATTATACCATCTATATTAATATTTTGTTTGCTCATAGGAAACTTTTACAAGGGCATGGCTTTTTTTTTTTTTTTTTAGTTGCTAGTACAATTCACAAATTTGTGTTTTAGGAGAAATTACTTAAGTACATGTGTGAGATTTGGTTTTAAAATTCAAGAGCATATGCATATTTTATCATTCTCCTTACAGTCTTAATTTGATTTTTTAAATGGTTATACATATTTGATGTGCTCACGGCTTATTGTTAAGCAAAACTTTTCTTCCCCCTCCGAATTGAGGTGCTTGATTGCTCATTTGTTTTAACTGTCTTTCTTTGGAGTTTATGGTCCTAGTATCAACAAAAAAAATGAATGCTAAAAATATAGGTATTGAAAGCTCTGGACTTCTACACCATCATGCCAAGAAAGGATTTTTTCCCCAAAAGAATAGTATTTAATTTGGAAATATCTTAGGGGAGGGCTAGAGGGGAAAATAGCAGGGTACAGGTCATATGAAGGGGGAAGTAGGAAAAACTGAGAAGGGGGCCTTTAATTGGGGATGAAGGAGGGAGCTCAGTACAGAAGCAGAGTCAGGGCATAGTAACAAATTACACTAAGGATGCTTGATAGAGCCTCAAGCAATCATATTGTTTTATAGTTACCTGAAATTATTGGCAATGTGTGCAAGTGTGTGCATGTGCTAGTGTGTGTGTGTGTGTGTAGCTTTTTGTTGTTTTATTTAATTTTTTTATTATGATACTTTTTTAATGTATATATTTGTATTATTACATATGAATAAAATAAACTACATACAGCAGGAAGAACCACGAGACAATCAGGAATTATATAAATGTCGTGTTCATAGTGATTGGGGGCTGAAGAACAGATAGTTTAGTCTTACAATTAAGCTTAGTTGGTTAGGAGTTAAGATGTTTTTATATCAAGATAGATGTTACAAGTTAAAGAGATGATAGATATTGATCTTCATTCAGAAATTTAGACCCAACAAGATAGGAAAGATATTTACTTCAAGTTTGCCAAATGCAAATAGCCAAATCACTATGAGTGTGTGTAGCTTTTATGCCACTTGGGCTGACATTGCTCCCCTAAGAGCCATAAACTATCTAAGGATACCTCGGTGCCAGGCAGGACGATCTTCTGTTCGAGTTATTCTGTCGAGGTAGGTCCAAGTGACTCCCAAAACAACATATACAGTGTTACTGTTGCCCTTAGCTGCCCTCAGAGGGTGAAGGGAAGTCTCCGTTGAGACCTTGCATGTCAGACGCAGGACTCAGAGGAGCCTAGCTGAATCCAACGAGAGAGTCTAGTCTCCTTCCTGCAGTCTAGCTTTAACAGTAGCAGATGCAACAATGTGAGCTGGCCAGCTAGGGAAGCAATCCGTAGTAGTATCTCGCTGTGATGCTTATGTACCAGACCAATGACCAGCATGGCAGGACATCTCTAAAGGTGAGGCAGTGACACTCATATCTCAGCAGTAGCCAATGGCTGACTAATTGGGCTTAAAGCCCACACTCCAGGAAGGTAGTCACGACTAGGACTAGAAACCTAGCTAAGTTCCTGGGGCCAGTGAAGTCATGGGCAGTTCTAATGGGTCTGTGAGAGATGTTGGCATTCCCAGCATGTGGTGTGTATGAGGAAGGGTCAGAGAGGTCAGGAGAGACGGTACAGCATACCCACAAGAACCTGCTTGGATGGGAGGCTGGAAGATGAGAGGGGTCAAACAGCTTTTAGCATTTAGTAGTAATTCTGTGTGTGTGTGTGTGTGTGTGTGTGTGTGTGTGTGTGTGTGTGTGTGTGTGTGTTACATTTTCCACTTGCTCTGAAGCAGTTTCAGATAGCAGCATTTCACTACTAGGTGTTACACACTGGTACTTTCTGCTTTATTCTGTTTCAATTTCTTTTAAATGCTGGCACTGACTCACCAGATTCCTTTCCACGCTGTGCAAAACACCCGGTAAGCTTCCCTGTTGGACTTCAGTGGACAAGCTGTCCCCTCCGCTGGAGCGTCCTTGTGGTCAGTCACTAGACGCTGTCTAGTCAGCAGAAGGGAGCAGGGGAAGGGCAGTGCACAACACACTTTCCAGACACAATGCAGGGTAGAGATATTTATGTCAGGAAATACTGTGCTGACTGTTTGAGCCAAGTGATTCCTACACAGTACAGTGAAAGAGGCGCAAAAAGCAAGCGCCTATGCCGAGATACTGCCTCTGCTGAGAGGTGGTTAGTTGTGCTGGGGATAGATTCGTCTTGGCCTGTGGCAAGGGACAGGAAGAGGGTCCTGTTTTTTTTCTTAATTAATTAATTCAAAACATAGTAAGAACTTAGTAAAAAGTGCATTAATTAATTTGTTCTTCTTTCATCTATCACATCCCAACTGCAGTTCTCCCTCCCTCTTCTCCTCCCAGTCCACCCTTCCCACCTCCCTTCTCCCCCACATCCACTCCTCCTCTCTCTTCAGAATAGAGCAGCCCTCCCCAGGGCTATCAACCAAACGTGGAATAACAAGTTACAATGGGACTAGGCACATTACCTCATATCAAGGCTGGACGAGACCACTCCCACTCTTAAGAGTCCTACAAGGACCCCAAGCTACACAACCAAACCATACATGCCCAGGGCCTAGGTGAGATCCATGCGGGCTCCCTGACTGTCTGTGAGCCCAGGTTGGTTGAGTCTGTGGGCCATGTTCTTGTGGTGTCCCTGACTCCACTGTCTCTTTCCTCCCCCTCTTCTCTGGATTTTCTGAGTTCCACCTAGTGTTTGACAGCCATGCCACCCTAAGCATACCTGATCTCCTCTTGTTTTTTTTTGTTTTTTGTTTTTTGTTTTCTTCTTCTGTGTATTCCTTTCTTTACTAAAATACCTGCCCCAGCCCCCACCCCCCGAATACACAAGGGCAGGCTGTCAGGTGCTAGAAAAGCTATGCTGTCTTGAATCTGCAGCAAGTTATCCAAACTACTGGCTTCTGCGATGTTGCCTGAGATGTCATTATAAGTGCTGCTAAGTTTATATTTTGCACATGGGTCCTCCTCTGTGCGAGACTCCATGACCAAACATTGCCTTAGCTTTGGCGTTTGTCTAGTTGGGACCATGACGAAAACCAATGTTGATTTTCTCCAAGTACATGGTTTAGTTTATCAGCAGGAGAGGACGCCATCTGCTTGGCCTGGTTGCTTCATGGAGGGCATTTAATGGTACCATAGGTACAAAGCACAGTGTCAAAGTGGTGTCCACTGTTATTTTCTCTGTGTTGCTAAATTACTGGCATCAGGTCTCTTTGTTCGTTTTATTTAGCAGTAGGAGAGATGTGGGAACTCTTCTGAGTCTCAGATATAGAAGGAACTAAAATTAAAGCTCCTTTCTTGGTGTGTGCTGGAAATTTTAACAGAGTAGAAATTTCCATGAAAGAATAAAGCTGCATTTGGGTTGAAGAAGAAAGAAGACGTTAAAGTGACATCCAAGTTGAGACAGTTATGTGGGTGGCTTCCGAGGGGCAGCGGTTCCCTGCAGTGACACAGGAATTTGCTTACAGTGAACAGAACTGCTCAGCAATGCTGGCTTCCTGCCCCTGTCCGTGACCGTTGAGTATAAGAATCTTGATTCTTTTAGCTTCTCTTTGCTGTTGTTTTCATGGTAGGTTCCCCGTGCATTGCAGATAACATAAGTTCAGTGTTATGAGCGTGAAGTTTGCTTTTTGAGTGATAGAAAACCCGTAACTGGAAGAGGCTGATTCTTTTAGGACAGTGGGCGTCAGGCGGCAGCTCGGAGAAGTGATTAGTGGATGTCGATGGAATTAAGCACAAACAAAGGCTATTTCCATCAGGAAAAATTGATTGAGACACATTTCCCCATTCACTCTCATGTAAAATGTAGGAGACAAGATTATGTGGTGTGATTTTTCCTTTGGAGGAACATGCCAAATGCTCCCTAGTGAAATTGGTGATGCCTTTCTTTTTTTTCTCTCCAGTAAATCCCAGTAAGTGGTAAATATAACTTTCTGAAGAAATAACATCGAAACATAAGTCCCCTCTATTTGGAGGCAACAGAAGGAGAACAAAGCAGATTCTTTGTCCCCTCCGGCCTTAGAGGGGAATATCACCTATCTGGAAAATTTAACTGTTTGGTAAACATAATCCTCTAGTTTCAAGGAAGTTAATTGAATCAAAACTCATCATAATATTTAGCTCCTTTTGTTGGGGAGAGGGAGGGAGAGCGAGCTGGCATAGCATTTAATTCGATCCATTTAAAAGGAAGGATAGGGTAAGTGTATGTTTTATTCCAATGTGCACAATGATTGCACAATTAGGGGTATTTAGATATGGATTTTGCGATGTAGTCCGTAGGAATCCTATGGCTTTTATTGATGCTGGGCTTTGAGGTGAGGCCTCTCTAATAAGTGGTGGACCGTTAGAAATCAGGTGCTCAGGGCGCACACAGGGGCCGGTGTATGGGTAATGTGGACATCTGAATAACAAATGAGTATTTGAGGGGACTTTACCAAGTGAAATGAAAGACGTGATGGTGTTGACTAGCTCCATCCCTTAAAATTCTATGCATTTCAACACTTTGGCACATGCTTCCCTTCGTCCATTGCTCTGCGTGCCCAAGCATTGGTGTGACTGCCACGTTCTTTTTTTTCTTCTTCTTCTTCTTCTTCTCATAATGGAATGTATATTACCTATGCAGCCCTTTCACAGAGCAGCGTTTTAATCATTCTCTATTGATTTATACATCAGTTCAGTGTTGCATATTGAAGGCCTCTTATTCTAAGTCTGCTTTACCCAGATTCTCATTCAGCCTACCTGACTTGCATAATGTTGTGGGGCTGCCTTAATTCCCCTGTCCCCATGGGAAGCAGTCAGGGTTAGGAAAGCACAGAAGGTCGGGTACGGCTGTCGCCTCCTCTCCGCCTTCTGAGGAGCAAAGACGAAATTAATGGGCTTAGAGAAACATTGCCATTGTCCATAACTGATAATAGGTATCAGAAGTAAGTTAAAATTAATAAATGCTGAGTTTTAGGCTTTGGCGTGGATCTGAATGATTTATTGCAAGCTGGGGATGCCCAGTGAATGTTTTTGCATTAGCTGAAGGAGTGGGGTAGTGATGAGAGGAGTCTTGTCAGTCAGGGCCTGGCTTTCTTGCAAGAGGAACAGCCTCACAAACAGTGGTTGTTCTTTGAACCTGGGGTTGTTGCTACAAGCTGGCCGATACAAATGGGAATATTTCCTTTTTTTTTTTTTTTTTTTCTTTTGTTTTAACGTTGATATGAGTGAGAGGAAGTGAAGACATGGTTGATGAGCGGGAAGGTTGCTTACATGGTGGACTGGAATTGATAAGCGGAATCCCCGGCCCCTCCCCCGCCCCAACTTAGAATCTCATTTGGGCTGAGAGACCAGAGCTAGGCTTCACATAGGAGGAAAGTGTAGCTTCCTTCATTATTATTCATGGTCGAATCCCCAAATCTCCTCCCTGAAGAGATGTATTCTTCCCAGCAAATTAAAACATCTTTTTTTTTTTTAGAGGCCCAAATGATGATGGTGTCAACTATTGATGAAGATGAATAGGGAATTGTCTTCTCAGTTTATAAATTCCTTCTCCCCCTACTGTTCAGGATAGGGTCTGTTCATTTAAACCAAGATCCAATATTTCATTTACTCTCTCCTCTCTGCAGGTTGTATGCATTGTGCAAATCTCTTGGCTAGGTAATGGAGGAAAATGTTTGAAAATGTGATAGCTTATTATAAGGACGTTTGACATCAGCATATTTGCTGATGACAGATTGCCGATCGTTGGTAATTTAAAGGGATCCTGAGCAGTAGTTAAGGCAGAACATTTTCCTCACATTAATCAGCGCGGGGCAGGATAGCCTACATTACAAATTGCACTCAAAGCCTCTGTAAAATGTGGATGTCAGAAGGCAGCCGTACAATACGTAAGGTGACTGACTGTACATGTGCCTTATCCTTACTGCAGCTTTGTTTCTCCTTAACTATTATAAAAGAAGATGCAGACTGATAACATGTCATTTTTCTTTAGGGACTTAAGTAAAAGAAAAGACTATTGTAAAGCACATTGTTGAGAATGAAAAATAAACTGGAATGAAACAAGATCATTGGCTAGAAATTACATTGATAATAGCAACAGCTCTCAAATTTTATTCCAAGTAGGTTTTGGAATTTGTAGTCTAATCTGTCACTAACCACACGTACAGTTTAATATCTTACATGTATTTATATGATTAGTGTGCATGCATGTGTGGGTATGTTTCCATGTGTGCATGTGTATACAGGCCATGATGACCTCCTGGAGGGCAGAGAACAATTTAGGGTTGTCCGTTTCAGCCACCATGTAGGTTCCAGAGATGGAACAGAGATTGTTAGACTTAGTGAGAGGAGTCCTAACCCACTAAGCTATCCTCCTAGCCCCATTACCACTTAAAATAAGCACTCACTGTGTAGGGGCCACGTGCCTGTAATCCAAGTACTCCGGAGGCTGAGGCAGGAGGATCATTCCCTCAAGATCAGTATGAACAAAGCAATAAAGAACTCCAACTCAACAAACAAAACAAAACAAAACCAGCACTGATGCATGTCTGGAGAATTCTGGAGCTTTGCATTATAGAAACTTACCATGGAAGGACCACAGATGAGTGATGGATGAGAGGGAGATTTTTGACCTCTGATGAGAGCCACAATTACAGCCAAACACCTATCATGGCATGCTTTATGGCAAATGGCATTGGGTGCAACTTGGCAATATCCAACCTTCAGAACAGCTGTTCTCTGTGGGGTCCGGAGGGGAGGGGCGCATATCTGTGAGACGTGAGCAAACAGAGCAAGGTCCTCTGTGAACATGCCATGACAGCTTCATTGTGTCACCTTCCCTCGGATGTTGCTTGATTCACCATTGAAGAGCATCTAATGCCATGGCAGCCTGTCATCTTTTCTTGCCTTAACAGTCTTTACTTGCTAGTTAGGTTACGTCTGTTCATGTGTAAAACAGCAGTGAGGGAGTGGGATGAAAACAAACAAAAAACAAAAAACAAACAAACAAACAAACCACCAACCGTGTGCCCCTCACCCTGCTCTGACTTCCCTCTGGTGTTTAACTTTGTGTCTAACACCACCATGACTTCACTTGTAGCTCTGCTAGGTTAGAAAAGTCTGTCTTCCTGCGGCTTTTCCTCTTGTATCTGTCCCCTTCCTTATGCTCTTTGCTTACAGGCTCATTTCATTGACCACTCTCTATGTGCAGACAGGCTGCTTCTGCCCCGGTTTCTCTTCTGTTCCTCCCAGCCAGAGCGCACCTGCTAGCTCATCTTCAGCTAAGTTGTTTATAAACACCTTTTCCAATGTGCCTCAGATCTGTAATCCCAGCAACATGGGACCAGGAGTTCAGGGCTTGTTTTGGCGCTACATAGTGAGACCCACTCGTCTTAAAACACAAACCAAACCAAATCACTATCACTGGGTCGGGGTGGGGTGGGGGTGGGGTTAGGGATGTGTGGAGAGATGGTTCAGCAGTTAAGAGTACTGAGTGATCAGCTGCAGGTTTAAGTTCCAGCACCCACATGGCAGCTCACAACTATCTTTAACTCCAGGATCTGATCACTCTCACAGTGACATACATGCGATCAAAACATCAATGCACATTTCAACAAAACAAAACAACAAAAAAACACTATCACAAACAAAAATCCCAAATACTCAAAACCTAAAAACAATAACAAATTAACAAATAAGTTTGTGTGTGTGTGCGCGCGCGCGCGCGTGTGTGTGTGTGTGTGTGTGTGTGTGTGTGTGTGTGTGTGTGTGTTTGTGACAGGGTTTCTTTGTATCCCTGGCTGTCCTGAACTCACTTTGTAGACCAGTCTGGCCTCAAACTCACAGCAATTGGCCTGCCTCTGCCCCCACTCCCACCCTGAGTGCTGAGATATCAGGCACACGGCATGTCATTTCTCCTCAATCCAGGTCATTCCTGCTCCCTCCGTGAAGGCTCTCATCGGGAACATGGCTTCATTGTGCTCTGCTGTGGGTCCTGTCCAGCAAGGCACACTTTCTGACTTCTGGGGCGGCTGCTTCCCTACCTCCTGACCCTGTGTCCTCCTATGCTGGCTTCTCTCACTCTCCAGTTTACTCTAGACCGTGGCTTAGGTGGTCTTTGTTAGGTATCTCTGACTTGCATGTCAGTCTTTCAAACAGTTGTACCTGATTTGTTCCATGTCTTGGATTTGAGATGCAACTTGCCCTTTGAACATTCTTTACAGTGTCGTCTATAAACTGGCCCCATCCCAGTGTTCCTGCAGTGCCTCTCTTTTCTTTTTCCTATCTCTCAGTCTCTCCTCAAACTCTCTTTCCTAGTCTTACTGTATAATCTTTCTATATACCAGACCCATTCAGGCTTCCCAGCTCTATGTAGCAGAAGCCTAAGTAGAAAGGCTTTTTTCTAAACATCGATTCTTCTTTCTAGAATCCCATGCTGCCCCAGGCAGGTATCTTAGAGTATTTTCTGCGTTCCAGGGCACTGTTCCCCTCCAGAGGCTAATGCTGATTCCTTGTGCTGTGGTGGTGATTTGCTTAGCAGGCGACTTTTAAGAACCAAGATTTCTTCTTCTTTTTTTTTTTAAATTTAATTTATTATAGTTTATTTAGATTACCTCCTGATTGTTATCCCCTCATTTGTATCTTCCTGTTCCTACCCTCCCTCCCTCTTCTGCCCTATTCCCCTCCCCTAGACCTCTGACAGAAGGGGACCTCCTCCCCTACCATTGGACCACAGCCTATCAGGTCTCATCCACGTAGCCTGCTTCCACTTCCTCTCTGTACCCTGGCCTCCCCACCACTGGGAAGTGATCAAATTGGAGGCACCAGAATTCATGTCAGAGACAGTCCCCACTCACCCCACAACTGTGGAGAATGAGCTGCCCATGGCTAGATCTGAGGTCTAGGTTTACTGTGTGTACTGTCCTTGGCCTGAGTAAGGTAACCCAGACCCAGAAAGACGCACATGGTATATACTCACTTATAAGTGGATGTTAGCCCAACATAGATATCCTCTGAGAGACTTCACCCAGTGAAGGGAGGGGATCAGGACAGATGCTGGGTCTCACTACTGGACTCTGGGAGGAGTGAGAAGAGTGTTATGGAAGAATGGGGGTGGGGCAAATGGAAGGACCCAGAGGGTTAAGGAGACCATCAAGGCTGGCGGATCTGCACCCAGGGGGCCCTGCACAAACTGTTTCACCAAGATTTCTTTCTTTCTTTCTTTCTTTCTTTCTTTCTTTCTTTCTTTCTTTCTTTCTTTTTATTTTTAGATTTATTTATTTAGTACACAGTGTTCTGCCTGCATGTAATACCTGCAGGCCAGAAGAGGACACCATATCTCATTGTAGATGGTTGTGAGCCACCATGTGGTTGCTGGGAATTGAACTCAGGACCTTTGGAGGAGCGGGCAGTGCTCTTAACCACTGAGCCATCTCTCCAGACCCGCACCAAGATTTCTTAAGGCTGGAGGCATTCTCAATGGTATTTGTACATCTGGCACTCTGTAGGATGTCAACACTGGGATCACTGAATGGAAAACAAGAAGGTTGATGAACCCAGATGCCTGCAGATGGCTGGGCATCTGGATGGGTTGGGACCCTGACATATGATTTTGGCATGGTCAGGCAGTGTGTTCCAGCTGTGCAGAAAGAAAAAAAAATGGATCTGATGAGACAGTGGTGGTTTGTGGGCCTGATCAGCTTCCTTCTGTTCTTTGCCAGCTAACTTGTTCCTTTCATTAACTTCCTCTGGAATAATATTGTTCCATTTCCAAAGCTTTTCTTGTCCCTGTGACCACCCCCATCCTCACTCCTCATGCTTATGCATATACATAATTTCCTAATACCAATTTTACAAAAATAGTTACCTCTTTTCAGGTAGGTCATTTACCAATTCCTAATCTCACAAAAATTTGCCTTAGTCAGTAGTTGCCTACAACCTGTAATTAGTTTAAAGGGTCATAACTTATATTTGCCTAATGAAGTTATCATACAGATTATAAAAAAACTCACATTAGAATAAAATTAAATTATTGGAAATGTTTGCTTCAGTGGGATGCATACCAGACAATAAATTATCTTTCTTACTGTAATTTTTTTGGTTAAATAATTGTTAAAAGTACGTAAGACCAAGTTTCTTCAATTTTCCTGTGACATAACCTCCTTCGTGATCCCTTCTATGACAAGATAATAAGTGACATCTAACCTTGTCACCAGGCTTTCCTAGCACCTTCCTTTTCATCAGAAACGTAAACAACTACAGCTCAAACTTTGCTTGTTCTATTTTTGTGCTGTCACCTTTTCATGTTTGATTTTAGTAAACAGCTGTTACTTTGTTATCTTCTGTTTAGACACATTCCACTTGCCAGTTGGTGCCTGTATGAGGCACTTTTGAAGCTCCCAACTGGATTCCAATCTCTTGAGACTACAGAGCAATCTGAGGCATGAGGTTCAGTAGTCACATCGCATAGACCCAAAACGACAACAGACTTGGATGATTTGTCCAGTTCCTTAAGTTTTCAAATGAAAAAGTGAGGATTTAAAAAAAAAATAAATCACATTTTCTTTCTTCCTCCTTTCCTCTTCTTTCCTTGACCAACATTCCTTCCTTCCTTCCTTCCATCCTTCCTTCCTTCCTTCCTTCCTTCCTTCCTTCCTTCCTTCCTTCCTTCCTTCCTTCCTTCCTTCCTTCCGAGATGGAGATCTTATACGGTCCAGACTAGTCTCTACTGTGTATATATAGTAGAGGTTGACCTTGAACACTTGATCCTCCTTCCTCCACCTCCCACTCCCCAGTGCTAGGATTAGGAAAAGGTCCACTTGAAAAAGATCCCATATTCAAGGAGACTTTATCTTCAGAAGCAACAGAGGAATGAAGAGGCATCTTATGAAATGATTCCCAGGAGAAGATAATCCTTGAATGGTAATCAAAGTTACCTGGGGTAGTTATCTGTTGTGTCCCAGTTTCCTCTGGGGTTAAAACATTGTATCTTGCTTGAAGCCTCTTAAGCAGGAAGGTAAACGACTCAAAATAGTTTCCAGAAGTACCTGAAATTGATCAGATTCTCTAGGTCCCTCCCTGCCAGAGTTAGCAGTAAAAGCTCGGTCTGTCTCCAGAGAGCAAAGCCAAACTGCAAAGAAGACCCTCCCCCAGGCCAGCTGCCTGAAAGCAGCAGAAATCAGCTCTTCTCCCCCCCCCCCCCCCCCAGGCACCTGGAAAGGATGCTCTCCAACCCGGTGAGGGTGGGCTTTGATGATGCAACTGTCTTTGAGTCATTTCTGCTCCTGTAAGTTACCCCTCACCCATATCCCCACATGTGACTGACCCGGATAAAACTCATTGGTTCACCACGTTGGACTTTGGTGGAATTTGAGCTTTGTTCTGTCGCGGGTTCCTTATCTGGGTTGAGTAGGCTTTTGTGTTGCGTCCCTCAGGAAACATTTTTGCCGCACAGCACCCTCAGGTGCTTGTGATCAAAGACATCATGACTTTAGTGTGAGGTCATGGAAAATAGGCAGACGAGAAACAAGCCTTGTGTCTGTGTTTTCTTCCTCTCACCTTCCTATGTTCCTTGTGCTCCTACCCTCTCTCCTTCCTTGCTGAATTCCAAAAGGCTGAAACATGTCGTCTTATTTTAAAACTCCTTTTCTCTGCAGGGCCCATATAACCATTAGAAATCAAGAAAATGTTGTCACTGTCTGGCAAGGAAGAATAACCCCGGGACTGGAAACACTGCTTCTCAGCTGAGACGCAGGGCTGCATGGGCAGCACCTTGTAGCTATGGGTCATTTCTTCGTTGCACTCAGAAGTTTTGCTCTTAACTGTTTCCCATCTTCTTTGTCTCCCTTCATCTTTCTCTGTGAATAGAAGAACTTAGCCAAAGGTAATTTATCTCTAAATCTCTAGATTTTTCTGATCAAGACTAAGGAGCTTCAGAGTCTTGGTATTTGCAGGAGACCTGCAGTGCAGCCTCTAGAGACAGTGGGAATACGGAGAGGGTGGCATATTGTGTTCCGCAGTGGTCCCACCCACCCAGCAGCCACTAGCCACATGTGGCTTTGTGCTCCTGAGATGAGATTGGTGCAATTGAGAGCTGAAATGTTAATTTAAAGTTAACCAGCCACATGTGGCTCACTCAGGCTCTTGCACTGGACAGAGAGGTTGGGGGGGGGGCGGGGCTTGAAAATGCATTGCTTTGTGTTTCTTCCACTCCTGTTTTCTGTGTGTCCTAACTCTGCCCACCCACCCACTTACCCACTTCACTGCTATTCTTTGCTCCTTTGTTTGGGCCATTCCTCAGCCCGTCATTTGACACCTGTCAGCATTCCATGCCTTAGGAGAGTCTCTGCACTGCACCTAAGAATTGTTTCATGGGAGACAGTACAGAATGTGTGAAAGTTTTTTTTTTTTTAAATCCCTGATGCCTACTTCACTTGTCGTTCATGTTTTCTTTCTGAAAGTATAGATACAGTTTATCTAGAGCAACTGAGCCTTTTTTAAAAAGGAAAAATCGAGTTTTTTTTTCCTACTGATGATATTATAACCAAAAATTATTTATGTCATTGAAACTACCGAGAGTTCTCAGCTTGCTGTCTTGAGACTGCAGAAAACTTTTATATCCAGAATAAATCAAAATAATATGTATAAGGAGTGATGACAGAAAAGTTAGTGGGTATAACTTTTACATGATATTAGTATTGTGCATATGCGTAATTTGTCTCCATGATTTTTAGCATTTGATGAAGGTGAAAATGATCTTTGAATCGGCTTCAAGAGAGGCTAGCCTAGTGTCTAATGTTTCAAACAATATGCTGTACTTCCGAAGTATAATTTTCCATTTTTTAGCTTTCTATTTACCAAGGCATATTTGCCCTAGGAGCTACAGACCTTGACCACTTACACAGTGACACAATAACATGAGTCAAGTATTCCTGTGTGCGTGTGTCTGCTTGAGCAGAGAGGACTGCAATCGTACAAGACTTACAGGGCACCTGGGGCCTGTGAAGGTTAAGTCACTAGATTAAGACAGTGAGCCATGTTTGTCTGCTACTCCATGCTCATTTAATGTCTTCACGCTGAGCAAGGGCTTCAGACATGGGTTCGGAATGGAACTGGAAACAGTCCTTCTGTGAGTGTCACACGCCTCCTCTCTTTTCTGTAGACAAAGAGGCTCATTGATGACCCTTCTGTCCTGTCAAGCTTCTGATGTCAGGTTTCCACTCTTGCTTCCAACCTTCAAGACAGGGTGACAGAGAAGGCTTCACCTCAGCATGAGTGAGAGGGGCTGGGCAAATCCTTTTCCGTGCTTGTCTTGGCATGTCCTGTTCTCTGCCGGGCATGGCTTTCCTACTTTAGCATCGTCCCATCCTAGCTACACCTTGGAAGTATGTCATTGTCCCCTAGTTTTGGTTTCCTCATCTAGGATAGGCTCATGACCCCACCGGCAATGTTAGGGAAGTTAAACCTTGGACCAGTTGCTGACCTTTCCCCTTCTATCCCATGTACCCTACTTGGGAAAGAGCAGAAGCTGGCACACCCACACTTGGAGAATTCGGGGGCCCCAGGAACCATTCGGTGTTCATTTGTTGTCGCTGTTTTGTGTGTGCCTTGGCTTGCGCACACACAATTGGAGATAGAGTTTTACTCCTGTCAGTTGCTAAAATGCTGTTTGTGACTAATAAATTATTTAGAGACTGAGAGATACAGGATCTGATGAATTGAAATAAACTGATAAGAACCACAGTGGGCCAGTGATGGAGAGAGTGGTGCTGCTAGGGCTATTGTTAAGTCTTTTTGGGAAAAGAAGTAGAAATGAATAAAGATTAAAGTATTCTTTTTTTCCTTCATCAGATAAAATCTGTCTGTTTTTGTTAGTATTTTGGTTCTTTGAGTGTGTGTGTATGTGTGTGTGTGTGTGTGTGTGTGTACACACCATGATGATGGAGCCTCATGAAAGGGTGTTATAAAAGAAATGAAACTGGTTTCCATATGTGCATAAGTGGAAGTCAGTTTTCAAAGGATTGACGCTGAAGCGAAGCACTGTTCTGAGAGGGATTGCTCTTCCACCCTTAAAGATGATGAATGAGAAAGCAAGGTGAGAAGCAGGAAATGTGGCAGTTGGTTGGGCGTGTTGGCAGAATTGTTGTGTGGTTAGTTGCATGAAGTCACCCTGAGTATGTCACTTATATACCATAAATATACATAGACCAGAAGGCACCTGACATATTAGTTACTGTTTGTTGTATAGGGAATTATTGTCCAAATTTAGCAGCTTCAGATACCCAAACCAAAAAGTGAATATCCATCCGGGCGCGGTGACACACAGCTGAAATCCCAGCAATCAGGAGGCAGAGGCAGGTGGATCACTGTGAGTTTGAGGCCAGCCTGGTCCACAAAGAGTTCAGGATAGCCAAGGCTACACAGAGAAACCCTGTCTTTAAAAACAAAAACAAACAACAAACAACAACAACAACAAAGTGAGTATCCAAAGTTCTTGAGGGAGTAATTCCAGAGTAAATTAACAGAGTGTTTCTTTTCCATGTTCTTGAGGTCACAGCTAGACTGGGGCTGGAGAGGGCTCTTTCAAGATGGCTCCCTCGCACTGTAGACACGTTGGTGCAAGCTTTTGTCGGCAAGCCTCGATTCTCCAGTCTTCCTAGGTGGACCTCTCTGGAGGGCTGATTGAGCGTGTGGATGACATAATCCAGCCTCTTCTGTATGAATAAGAGGCAGAGGGAGCTCAAGTGTGAGTCCACAGATGTGAGTGGAAGTATGGACACGGAAGGAGGGGGCCTTTTATAGCCATGCCGCAAAAGTCACACAGCATTTATGTATGTTCTGTTCCTTAGAAGCCAGTCCTGAGCTCTGGCCCACCCTCAAGAGTAGGCTGCTAACGTCATCCATAAAGCGAGATATAGCACAGAGTCTGTTGATAGAAGACCATCACCCCTGAGCAGCGGAGTCTCAGCTTAGTGTCGTATCCCCTTTGGGCATCGTGATCTCTTCATCTTCTGCTTCTGGACCCTTTCTGTGTCTTCAGCATCCTGCCTGGGTTTCCACCTCGGGAGACTGCTTCGCCGGGGGGACTTTTTAAGCCTGTTAGAGGATTCTGCGGGAGCAGCCTTTCTTTTGCTGATATTGATTCCTCCTCACAGTGTAACTTCTAAGTCACTCTCTTGACTTTGATCAGGCCAACGACTCTTCAGAAAGGCTTGAGGCAGGAGGGAGCGCAGCAGATAAAAACTCTATTCTGCCTAGACTCTATGCTTGTCATTTGCATTCTTTAAGAATAGAGATCTGAACTAGTACCAGGGGGAAGGAACGCAGATCCCCTCAGAGCGCATGCTGTAGGAGTCCTGCCTGGGGAATAGACATACTTAGCCATATATTTTATCACATACCCACTCCATAAGCCAAGAGGGCCACTTAGCTGGGCTCTCTCGGGGGCTTCACATGCATATATTTCAATTCTTTCTTGTTCATGTTTCATAACTGGGGCCCAGCTTGGTGTAGTCCTCACTCTAGGGTGTGCTGATGGAGCTGCCCGGCATCCAGAGCAAGCAGTTGCTGAAACAAAGATTGTGGGAAGGTCTTGTAAGGATGTGATCAACTGCTTTGGCCCTGGCAAAGTGCACATCGGCTTTCTTCTTACTCACTGGGCATCTTACATGACTGTTTTGTATCTATAAGATGGAACATTCAAAACCTTCTCTTCAGCACTCAGGGCTCCAGCATCTACTATGTGCAGGCACTCTTCCGGCCTCTGAGGATTTACCAGAGAATGACACCCACACTCAAGCTTCTGACTTTGGGCATAAATCAGGAGTGGGTAAAGAGTTCAGGTGGGGTGGGGTAAGGTGAGATGGGGTGCAAGTAGGGGTGGGAGGAACCCCTGTCCTGAGGCATATTTTCCTGTAGCTCAGCGTAGGTGATCTCAATCCGTTCTCTTCCACAGTGAAAATGTTGTGACGCAGATGTGTCTTGTGTGTGTGTGTGTGTGTGTGTGTGTGTGTGTGTGTGTGTGTGTGTATGAATATGTTTATTCATGCATTGGCAGGGTGCGTTGTGTGCGCATGCTCCTGGAGGAGAGACATCCATCTCCTCAGGTGCATCCACTCTTTCTGAGTCGGGGGTCACTTCATTGCCCGGGGGCTCATTGTTAGGCTAAAGCTTCTCCCCCGCAAGCCTTAGTGAGCTACCTGTTTCTGCTTCCACTCCCAGAACCATGTTCACAAACATCCTGTCACACTCCAGAATTAGACCGTGGGTCTGGGGTTTGAACACGGTCCTCCTGCTTGTGTGGTACCCACTTTTCTGAGGGAGGAGCCCTCTGGGGTTTGCTTCTGCTGAATATTTTGGTCGCTTCATTATCCTTTTCATCTTAACTTCTTCAGCCTTTTGTTTCAAACTTGATTAAATACCGTTGTTGTTGATTAAATGTTGACCATGAGAGATTGTGACTGCCTAAGGTTTGGAATTATTAAAACCCTTGAAAGGTTTCAGGTAGATGACTTCCCTCTCGGACGAGCAGTTATTGAGTTCTTGAATTATTGATGCCTTCATTGTCATCTTCCTATAGATCTCATTCTTTTTCTTTAATTAGCTACAATGCCTTATTAACAAATGAAAAATGCCACCACTTAATTGTGTTCGTGTGATTTGTATAATAACCATTTCTAAGTTTTCAGAAGTAATCCTCAAGGTTGGCTTTCTCACTTTTTTCCTATTCTCGTTTACTGGGGAAGGAAGGGCAAGTGTTTACATATGGCACATTTACTTCGCATTTTGCTGAAATGTCATTTATGTAACTTGGATGTAAAATTATCTCATACTCCGAGATAGATAACCCCGTCCTTCCTTGAGGACGCTGGACTATTTAGGTCCATCCTGTTTCATCTAGGCTGGGATTCTCATGGGAGAGGAAGTGACAGTGGTTCTTCACAAAGGCACAGTAGCAGGTGATAGAGACTGGACCCTCCCCAGCTCAGCGCTAAGGAAGTGCGAACTAGCCAGTGATTTCAGTTTCTGTGGGAAGGGGCATTGCACATTTATTTCTGTCCTTCCCTTCTGCCTCCATGGCCTAGAGTGTATCTCTTTGATCCTTGGGGAATCTAGGATCCTGAGAGAAGGGGGGTGAGGGGGGAGGGAGAAGGAAGAGGGAGATACAGAGAGACAGACAGAGGGACAGAGACAGATGGACAGAGAGACTGAGACTCATATGACGAGTTGACTATACCTGCCATTTGGCTGAGTGCTGGGGCTACCAGTGAGAGATGAGGCCTAAGCTAGGTAGTGACCCACTGACTAAATTTTTCCACACCAAGTGCCCAGACCCAGTTGTCAGTGTAGTATTTCACCATTTTTTCTGTCGAGCAGGCTAGGTTCCCTCCCCCCATCATGCCCACCATTTTTGGCAGTTCTGCTTTCTGTAGGTGACATCTGTGGAGCTGTTTGTCCTCTGGTCCCTGCTGCCATATCACTTTATTGGGAAAGATTTGGAGGTTTCTTGTTATGACAAAGTTGAAGGTTACACTTGTGAATTCATCCGCATGTCTGTCTGGGGAGCCACAGGAAATTGTGACGAGCCACCAGGAGTCTTAGTTGGTTGAGGACCACTGGGTGTGTCTGTGGGTGAGTGTTCCTTTCGGTGTAAGATAAATGGCTCTGGTCCTGTGTGAACACTTGAGAGGAAAGCATTAGATTGGTGGTTCTCAGCCTGTGCATTCCAACCCTCTTGGGGTTGCATATCAGATTATTTAATGCCATAATTCATAAGAGTGGCAAAATCACTGTTAATGAAGTAGCAATGAGATAAATTTATGGTTGGGCGTCACCACAACATGAGGTACTGTATTAAAGGGTCGCAGCATCAGGAAGGTTGAGAACCAGTAGAAGCTAATGTAAACTCTAAAGAGAGACAGGAGGGGAGGGCACCGGAATGTGGGAGAATACGCTTTGGAGCAAGGAGAAGTGGGAAACTGCTGCGTTTCCTGACTCAGCACATTGGGTGGTGATTGGTCTCGAGTTACAGAGTGCAGGACTCTGTACCATCTCTCCATCTCTTCAAAGTCATGAAAGGTGCACTTTCCCAGCTGGACCAGCCACATGGTTGTGGCCTCATCAATCGGAGCTGTGCTTCCCATGGTGTGGGCTAGTTTTTGTTGATTTTTAGATAAACACATGACAAGAAAGCCATTGTTTAAAATTCTCATATCATATATATATATATACATATATATATGTATATATATATTCGAGTCATTGTAAATTCAGGTTCTTAAAATGACTTTTAATTAGCTCATAATAATTACAGTGTGTTTATATTGTGATATTAAAGTACATGTGTACAGTGTGTACGGATCAGCTCAGAGCAAGTGGCGCAGCTATTACCTCAAACAGACATCACTTCTCTGTGTGGAAAGCATTTAGACTCCTTACTGGCTAATTAAAACTATAAAGTTAAATACATTGAATTACACCTAAAGTAAATGTACATTAGAAATCACTCCACCCATCAAGTGGCATCCATCAGCCACCCTCTGTCCATTCTCCCGACGTCCCCGCCCCCTTCCACACCCCAGAGCACTAGATTTGTTGAAACGAACACTCGTGTGCCTGCAGAGAGTGCAGTTCTGTGCTCCCAGGCAGATTTCAAGTTCAAACCTGCAACTTTTTCTTAGGCTATCTTTTGATTTCAGCCTTCAGATACACACGAGTTCAGCGCAGAATCCTCTCACGGGTGAGATGTGAGCGAGAAGGGAAAAGTGTAAGACCCAGAGCATGGAAGCCGGAGCTAGGTCAGAGGCTGTGTTTAAGCGGTTGCGTGGCTCATCTGCCTGAGTCTATTTTCAGACTCTTGTCAGATGTCAGTGTGTTCACACTTTCCAAGGTAGGGACTGGCTGACACTGCAGCTTGTCAGCGTTTCTCTTTGAGGTTCCTGTTGCCCTGACATGGTTTTGATTTTGTCCTTTACGGGGAAAGAAGAAATAGAATTCTCACTCTTGTTGCCTAACAAGGTTTTAAAATAATGGTTCATGACCAATTGTTTGTGTACGTGTGGGGGTGGGGAGAAAGCCGATGATCAACCCTCCAAGCTCTTTAGCCTTTCCCCAGCAGCCCTGTTGGTCTTATTTATGCAACTCTCCCCCGTCCTTTGGGGCTACTTGGAGAACTCTAGAGACTCTCCACAGTGAATTGTTTTCTGTTTTCACCATCTGGCAGCTCTGGTGAACACTTCTTTTTGTGGAGGTAAGAGCTTGCACCCAAAGCAAAAAGAAGTCTTTCCCCGCCCTGATTGCGTGTGGATGCTGAAGGCATTTCAGTCTGCCTCCCTGCTCTTGTAGCCTAGAGATGCTGTTCTTCCTGGCTGACTGAGCACTGGTCCTGTTGTAGACCCCCACCTTTTACGGAGGCGAAGTGTGTGCGTGTGAGAGTTTGCTTCGTGGCTGGCGAGCAAAGCAGGAGTTCGTCCCGTGTGCATAGCCCGGATGAAGGGTCGGGTATGAAGATGCATCTTCCGTGCCCACCAAGCTGCTTTTCCTTTTCTCTTGCCCGCGCTTTCTTTCCCATACCCTCTCTCCTTCCCCCTGCATACCCTTCTGTTATTTGCTTTTCTCCAACTCTCCAGTTCGTGTTGGCCTCACTGTTATGGACTGGGAGTGCGAGCGGTGTTGGGCGACTTGGGGTTCAGCCCTCAGATGCTATGCACTGCACACAGGAAAGCCGGATGTCAGCGTTACTAAGCAGAGTTCTATAATGAGCCCTAAGTGGCGAGGGAAGCTTTAGTGGAGGCAGGGCAGACACATGGGCCATGGTGGCGGGATGGGGCAGTCCCCAGTTGTGACTGCATTTCAGAGGCAAGAAATTACCTTGTAGTGCACAGACCTCAAGTACTGGGAATGTAGGACAAGTAGTGATCAAGAAGCAAAGAATAAACTCTAGGGAACCAAGGAGACAGCGAATGGGAACCAGGCCCGCTGGAAATTAGGCTGGAGGTAGCATTTGTGCTAAACTGAGAAGCTGCTGCAATTTAAAAAAAAAATCATTATTTAAAAATTTATATTTGGTTTTTCGAGACAGGGTTTCTCTGTGTAGCCTTGGCCATCCTGGACTCACTTTGTAGACCAGGCTGGCCTCGAACTCACAGCAATCAGCCTGCCTCTGCCTCCCGAGTGCTGGGATTAAAGGCGTGCGCCACCACGCCCGGCTTATTTCATAATTATCTCAGCCTCTTATCCAGTTGCTGTGATAATTGTGACGAAAGCACTCAAAGGGGACAAGGGTTTATTTTAAGTCTGTAGTTTAAAGTTGTAGCTCACTTTTTTTCAGGAGAACTCACAGTGGCCGACCCTTAAGGGGTGAGGGCCCCCTTGCGCCTGCAGTCAGGAGGCAGAAGTAGCGTGATGCTTGCGCTCAGCTCGCCCTCTCCAGGACTCAGCCCATGACGTGATGCCACACTTCCTGCCTCAAAGCAGACAAGAGAATCTATCATAGGCATGCAGGCTCTCTTTCCAGATAATTGTGTCATGTCGACAAAAAATTAGTGATCGTGATAACATGTTTATTAAATGAGCTAATAATATATGTATTAACATTAATTTTCTTTTTCTCTTTACTAAGAGAGAAGCTGGGTTTTTTTTTTTTTTTTTTCCTATCCCAGATAGCCAAGTGAGGAAGGTGGGAAACTCTGGGTGACTGGGAGGCTGGGAGCACATGGGACATTTGCTATGTTTTCTGAATTCTTAAAGATTTATTTATTATGTATGTATACAGTGTTCTGCGTACATATACACCTGCACGCCAGAAGAGGGCACCAGATATCGTTATAGATGACTAAGAGCCTGTTTTCTGAATTCTTACTGGTCTTTCTTTTTCTCTTTTCTTTCCTGTTCTTTCTTCCAATTCTCTGGTTATTTTCCTCCCCTTAAGGAGAAAAGAAGCTGATACAGGCAGTCCTGGTACCCTCACTCTGGGAGCTGTTCACTCACTGTTGCCATTTACCACAGCGGCCTCGTGGGTACCTGCATGCGCACACACACAAGGCCACACTTACACACAGATATGAAAATAAGGTAGCTCTTTAATTTTCTAATGTTAGTTTTAACCTGTGATGCCCCTGGGCTCCTGTGTACTTGTGACTCATGATTCTAAAAGACATTCATTTTGCCTTTTGGGTCAGAGTTCAGTTTTCACCTCTGTGAACTGCTGACTTAACTCAAAAGCCTATTTCCTTTTACTGTGAAATTTGAAAGTGAGTATTTATTTAGAGGTTTGTTTTTTTTTTTAAGGGGGGTGTTATTTCACAAGAGGAGTTGACTGTGATTCCCACCCAAAAATAAATAAATGAATGAAACTCCTATAAAGCTTACTTTTAGTTTTGTGGCTGTGGTGGGAGAAAAGTTCAAACACTGACAGAAGGGATGAGCCTCGGGATGGGTAGGAAGAGTGGCAAAGCACCAGCACTTAATTGCTTCATTGTGTTATGCTCTGGGTTTAATATTGATCCATAAGAATCCTGCAAGGAGGATGCAGCAACTTTTATTTTATTTTTTTTAATTATTTTATTTTTGTACATATGCAGTTATATTATTACACATATATACAATAGATTACCTATGGCAAGAAGAACCATGACCCATTCAGGAATTATATAAATGTGACATTCTTAGTGTTTTGGCTATTTGTATTTGACCGCCTTGAAGAAGACATCTTTCCTATCTTGGTGCATCTAAATTTCTGAATGTAAATCAATGTCTATCACATATTGTGCTACTTTTATTTTATGCATGAAATTTAAAGACTAGTTTGCTTTTAGAACTGGAGAGCCTGCCCAGTGGTGAAGAGCCCTTGCCACTCTTGCGGAAGACATGAGAGCTCAGTTCGCTCACCCACACTTAGCGCCTTATAACTACCTGTAACTCCAGCTCCAGAGGACCCACTGCCCTCTTCTGACCTCCGAGGGTACCTGCACATACACACACACAGGCCACACTTCTTTGGAGTACTGACCTGTTCCCATGTCCTGTCCCTGACTCCGTCAGGAAATAAGATGTGAGCTGTCAGCAGCTCCTGAGGATCTGGCCCTGGGGGAGCAATTGATGGGGAAAGAAAGATCAAAATTTAGGAAGAAACCCAAAGTAGCAAGTCTTTAGATGCTATCCCATGCCCCTTCCTGGTCTAGCTTCCACAAGTTGCTGACCATGATCTATTTGAGCTAAGGCAATGTGTAATGTGGTATTAGTTAGTAATTGATAAGCTGCCAGACCACCAACATGCTTAAAGCTCTGTCGTCCTGGCTACCTCTCTCTGTGGTGGTACCTTGTTCTGTGGTAGTAGTTCTGTCTGTGGACAGTACTGTAGTGTTTTGTATCTTTAGTTCTTAGCCATTGTCTGTCCATAATAGGCATTTGGATTATTTTTTTTTTCTGACAACTTGGGATCGATAGAATGTACATAATTAGAGAAATGTTGGGGATCATTTAAGTTGGTTATAACAGCAGTAACAACACATTGGGTTATGTAGAGGCATCTGGAGGCAAAGTACACAAGGACTCACAGTGGGATCTCCAGTAGCTTAGGTCTAGACACTTGGTCCTGGTCTTGAATCGAGCACCAACTACCTTTGTATCTTGTGAGGGCCTCAGTCTTGCAGTGATACCAGGAACTCGGATTATATACATTTATTTCTGGCTGTTCTACACTGTTAATGCATTGTGATTCTTGCGTGCTGATCTGAAAAGCCACCACCTAGGGTTTAGTTGGATCCTTTGTGCTTGCTGACAGCAGGATTTTAGCATCCGGCTTTCTCTAGGGAGTATTCTCAGTTGACTCCCCAGACTTCTGCACTCTACCATGGTAGCCCCTCTCAGGAAGATGCTTTGGGACAATGGAAAGAATAGGGTCTTGGAGTCAGGGATACAGGGCTTGAACCACGAGGTAATCTCCTAGTGAGCTGAAGATGTCAGATCCTTCTGTATCTGTTCCCTCGTTTGGTAAGTTAGGAATGTTAATACAACCTAACTGAGAAAAAGAGGAAGTGGGCATGTAATTCTAGC
Organism: Acomys russatus; assembly: GCF_903995435.1. Classification (NCBI taxonomy): domain Eukaryota; kingdom Metazoa; phylum Chordata; class Mammalia; order Rodentia; family Muridae; genus Acomys; species Acomys russatus. The sequence goes on along the minus strand of NC_067166.1, from coordinate 23,864,436 downwards.
TTCTGTGGTACCACGTGAGAGTTTTCCATTCTGGCTTATACTGAAGGAAAATAACCCTGGGGGAAGCATTTTCTCTTCCTGCTTGTTAACCAGGGTCAGATTTTTTAGTTCTATTGCTGGTGGGGACAGGATGGTATCCAGGGACTTTAATGACTTCAGATAAGTAAACAACCACAGGCATAGATTAGATCCCTAAATAAAGGTCAGGGGAACATCCGGAATATTAAGATGACAGGAAACCAGGGGATCCATATATGCAAAGTCACGTTGTATGTTCCCTGTGTTTATCCCAGTGTCATTGTTCCTAAACCAAACTTTGAGTAGCAGTTAATGTTCTGAAAAGTACATGGGTAAATGTCATGTTTTAGGGATGCCAAATAATGTTAGCTCTGTGTTTTACATCCTTCAGTGATTGTTCTTCCTGCTTAATGGTCGTGTCATACTCAGTTGCAGTTAAATGCTTGCTTCATAGTAGCCTTCCGTGTGGCTGTGGCCATGTCTTCTCACTGGTAGTTGACGTGCATGAGTTTGTGGAGATGTTCACGAGCAAAGGAATTAACCTTCTTGAAGCTGAAGCTGATAGGCAAGCAGGGTAATATTATCAAAATGCTAATTTACATATTTCACTCAGAAGGGAGGAATGAAAATCAATGTGCTTAAGCAGTGAGCCACGTGGTACAGCTCTGTTTAGGTGAATGCCATTGTAGTTTGATCTAACGCATTTTTGGATCTTTCTAAAACTTATTTCACATTGCGAATTGAAGATTGCCATGCCGGGAATTAGTTAAGAAATCAAAGATGGAAGCCAGGCATGGAAGATGGGGCAGGTGGATCTCAAATTTCCGGACTTTTTCCTCCTGACAGATATCAAAGATAGAAAATGATATTGTTATCTAGTAAACTTTCCAGATAAATATACTCTATTGATGCATTTTTTTGAGATAAGGCCTTTCATTGAGAAAATGATCACAATACACAGTTAAGTCATTTGAGTGAACGAGTTAGGGCTTGAAGAATTGTTGGCTTACTAGACCTTGTAAACATTTTTTGCTGACTTTATTCTTTTCTTTCATTCTCTTTTTGTTCTCAAAAGGTTTTTATTTTTTGTTTTGTTTTTCTTAAGATGAGTCTTGTAGCACAGGCTGGCTTCAACTACTATGGAGCAATGGCTAGCCTTACATTCTCCTGCCTCCACACCCTGGGTGCTGGGATTGCAGGCATGTGTCACTATGCCCAGCTTGTTCTCAAAAGGTAACCTACTACAACATTTAACTTAGTAAGGGGATTAATGTTAAAACAAATGAAGACAGGCAGGAATAAAGCAAGCATAGAGCAAAGGACCTCAAGAGTGGCATTTTGACCTACAGGTCCAGTAAGTCTTTGTTGTTGGAGCTGCCCTATGCTCGGCAAGATAAATTTAGTAGCATCTCTGGGGTCAAATGTCACACTTTGCCCAAATTGTGAGATCCAAGAATGGCTCCAGACACTGCCAGTGTCTTGTATGTATATGTTTGTGTGTGTGCGTGTGTGTGTGTGTGTGTGTGTGTGTGTGAGAGAGAGAGAGAGAGAGAGAGAGAGAGAGAGAGAGAGAGAGAGAGGGTGGGGGAGTGAGGAGAGAATGAATGTGTGGGTAAGTATGTATTTGGATATGTGTGTGGTGTGTTTATGTATGTATATATGTGAGTGTGGGTGAGTACGTATGTGTGGATATGTGTATATTCGTGTGTACATGTACATTTGTTTGTGAGTGTGTATGTGAATGTAATGTGTTTATGTGTGTGTATATATAAAGACAAAAGTCTCCATAAACTGAAAATCCCACTCCATAAGATAAAATGAAGTCTGTCTGCATAAAATTTTTATTGGAGACCCAACCCATTGCACTTCCTGATGAGGAATCAAAGGCTTTGCAGGAGGTGTCTAGAGAAACATAGCAAGGTATGCAGTCCCCAGGAAGAAGCTCACCTACAGCCCAGCAGCATTGACACTGGTCCCAGGGCTGAGACCTGAAAGCGTCATTACAGTGTCTCTCTCCCAGTCTTTAACGCAGCTCCTGGTCAGTTTGTATTGTTTGCTGTTTGTTTGCCTCCTCCTGTACCCAGAACAAACCCTGGTCTCATGTAGCTTGATGAGCTGGACACAGATGTGCACAGCTGCCTCTGTTCTAGTACTCAGAAAGCCAAGGCAGGTGGATCTTGAATTTGAATCAAATCCTGGATAGATACTGTTTGAAACAAGAAAACATTAACAACAAAACTGCTTAATGAATACATATTCGCAAATGGAGATGAGTGTTGAACTGGGCCCAGAGCTATGCACCCCTCTTTCCACACTATGGCTCTGAGCAGCTAGATTTGTTGGGATGTTGCCTACAGCATCATTAAACGGAAGCCTGTATTCTGAGGGGAATGCAATCCAGAATGACTGTCAGCAAAATCAATGAACAGACCCAATATGGCATGATCAGGACTGTCACCCTCCTGGTGGTCTGGCAGGTCAATACTGAAGACATTAGGAGGCAGTGAGAGGACATAGCACATTCTTTAGGCTTAGAATAAGAAGTGTTTTCTTGTGCACTTGAGAAGTGCAGAGCAGAGGTAAGGGTGTGACTCTGACAGGCAGGTGAATAAGGAGCCATGTGCATTGTCAGCTGGCTAGGGCAAGGAGCAACTGAGCTGATGAGCCTCGGAAGACAGTGCCAGACAGTGAACACCAATGTTTTAGGTTATGGATTGCTTGGATGTGCTAGTGCCTTTCATGCATCATCTGTGTGTCCTCACTGCCTCTGAGATCTATTCTTCAGACAGAAGTAGCTTGCCTGGGACGTGACTTTAGAGTTCTGTCCCTGAGCATTTGGATGGATTCAAGGCTCCTCTTAAATGTGATACCATGGCTGACGGCACACACAAGGACAAGAAAGTGGGCCTTCTCATGAGTCACGCTCTCTGTGCTCCAGCCTGGGATCACTGCATAGTAGATTAAACCAAATTCTCACTTGTGCTATGCAAACAAGAAACAAAGTCCTGGGTAAAGTTATAGCAGGTCTAAGTCCCATGTAGAAATGTTCACCTGGGTGATGGAAGAGGTAACTTTATAAAATGGAAAGTAACTGCTGCAAATACAAGTCGTGCACTTTCCATTTACTGAGTGTGCAAGTGTACAGATGTTTGCACTTTCTATTTACCGGGTGTGCAGGTGTGCACACATTTACACTTTCTACTTACCCGGTATGTACGTAAGTATGATTGTTACTAACATTCTGTGGGTGAAGAAATGGTGCATTAAGAATTAAGTGCTTTAATGGAGACACACAAGTGCCAGCTCTGGTCTGAGGACCTAACCAGTGCAGGATTGGTGTGAATCCTGTAATGACTGTCTCAGCCATAGGAGGGTATCCTATCAGGTTTTAAAATATTGACTTTAATAGGCTTTGGCTTAAAAGTAAAATCTAATTTTAAAATAAAGTCGAAGCATTCCAAGTGCCTACTTGATTTTTTATTGGGTGAGAGAGAGACAGAGACAGAGAGGAGAGAGAGATAATAAATGTTTAATTGGAGTTGTAAGCAAGGTCTAAGCAGTTTCCTAATTCAGGTATATTTTTGTATCTTTGGTTTTGATTTCTTAGAATATTTAATATCAAGAAACAGAATAACTGAGGAGTATTTTCATAACCTACATTACTAGTCAATCCTTTTCTCTGTTTTAAGCACATAAAAGGACTCTAGCAGAGGTTCCATTATGACTGCAGGTGACATTGGTGATCCCTTTGAACTCATGAACTTTGGCCTTAGGGCACTTGCATTCTGGATGGGTCTTTAAAATGCATGTGTCACATCTTGGGAATGAATGCAGAATTACAAAAAAGAGAAATGGTGCAGGGAGAGATTGGATTGATGGACACAAGTGAATATGCCAGCAGGGATACAGTTAAAAGGTCGAATAATTCATTATTTAGGAATCACCTTCACAGATAGCCCTGTTCAAAAATTAGCATTCTAGTTGAGTCTATATGAAAGACTCTTTTAAAGGATGCTATTTGATATGACCTAAGGCTCTTCCCATACATGAAATGCTCCATTTTGTCAAAGTAATGAGCATTCCTGGTAGCATTGCACCTTGATTACATTTGATGCCATTAAAATTTTTTTTCAATAATAAAGGCTCATATATTCCCTATTTTTGCTATTATATTTTAACTAAATATCCCTGCATATCAGACATTACAAACTAATTTATTCAGACTCAAACATTTCTTTCTTTTCTTAATAAGCCCTATTGTAGGGGTGAAGTGGAAGAAAACAAAACAAACAAACAAACAAAAAACAGACTTAGAGAATTTCTTGTTACTCGCACCATAACAGAGGAAGAATGACAAGAAACAAGCATAAAGGATCTCGATCTCAGATGTGACATGGCAGTAGATGCTATAAAGAAAAGAGAAGGTGAAAAGTAAGGTGTCTACAGAGTTAGCACTCTCCCAGAGAGACTCTTACTCTAACAGAGCCTTGCAAGTGGGAGAGGCCAGCTAGCTAAGAGTGTCTCCCAGGAGGAAGACATGCGCAGGAAGATGTTCGGAGCCATCACAGACCTGCAGGCGGAGGAGGAGGAGGAGGAGGAGGAGATGTAAGGAGAGCAGTGGAGAGTGGTACCTGCTTGTCAGGCAGGTGGTGAGACCTGGAAGGCCAGAGTGTAGACACTGAGCTTGTTCTAGGTGAATCAGAGTCTGGGAAAGGACTCCAGTAGACCAGCTGGGACATCTGCCATCTGCTTTAAAGTGGACACTGGCTACTCTCCTGATATTAAGAGAGAAGGCAGAAGGAACCTTTGGGAAGTTATTGGAGGAGGGATCACCATGGCAGTGACAAAGTGGTAGGTAGCAGGAGAAACAGGGATGTGATTGGGTTTGGAGCTGTATCTTTTTTATTTATTTATTTATTTTTTTTTTTACACTTTTTAAAAAAAATTAATTCATTCATTTTACATCTCAATAGTTATCCCATCCCTTGTATCCTCCCATTCCTCCCTCTCATTTTTCCCTTATTCCCCTCCCCTATGACTGTGACTGAGGGCGATCTCCTCCCCCTGTATATGCTCATAGGGTATCAAGTCTCTTCTCGGTAGCCTGCTATCCTTCCTCTGAGTGCCACCAGGCCTCCCTATCCAGGGGATGTGGTCAAAAATATGGGGCACCAGAGTTCGTGTAAAAGTCAGTCCCCACTCTCCATTCAACTGTGGAGAATGTCCTGTCCATTGGCTAGATCTGGGTCAGTGATTGTAGAGTCTTTGGCTGGTGCCATAGTTTGAGCAGGACCCCTGGGCCCAGATCTGCCCATCATAATGTTCTCCTTGTAGGTTTCTAGGACCCTCTGGATCCTTCTATTTCCCCATTCTCCCATGCTTCTCTCACCTAGAGTCCCAATAGGATGTCTTCCCATCTGTCCCACTTTCCTGGTAAGTGAAGACTTTCATGGGACATGCCCCTTGGGCTAGTATGCAGATATAAGTGAGTATATACCATTTGAGTCTTTCTGCTTCTGGATGAACTCACTCATTAGGATCATTTCTAGTTCAATCCATGGTGGAGCTGTATCTTGAAGGATGTTTTGGAGTGTGGGCTGTGAATGGGAAGCTAGGACTGTCTGTAAAGTTCGTGTGCCTTGAAGCTAGAACAAATATACGTTATTCTCTAATGTCTGAGTCATTGCTCCCCCCCCACACCCTCCCGTAAGATCCTCATACATATTGTAGAAACTATGACTGGAAGAACTGATGTGCCTGGCAGTGCAGTGTCTTGAAGATCGAGTGAGAGAAAGGAAGTGCATTGTGTGTGGGCAGTTACTGTGTGCGCTGTAGAGGTAGGAAGGTGGCACCACGGCAGAAGGGGGTTCAGCCCAGGAATATGTGCCCATGGTTCGTCTGTGCAGCTGTGGCTGTGATGGGGGAAGGCAGAGGAGTCTGAAGATTAGATGCTTTCATAAGCTCCTTCACCTGCCTGTATCCATCTCGGCACATATCATCAGAACGGACCATGTGTCCCTCAGCTTTCTGCCAGACAGCGACGAGGGAGACAATTACAGAGAACATGGATATGAGACTATCACTTGAATTGGATGTGATCAGGGAGTCACAGTAATTTGTGAATGTTCCTTCACAACTGTACCAGATTTCTCTCATTCATGCAACGCTTTTGTGATTCCCGGGATGGACTTCCAGCAAGAGTAACTGCCTATATTTGACATGGAGTAACATACTGCACCTCTGTCTGAATTCTGAATTCAGAAATGTGCAAATGAACCTCTCCCTAGTATCCTCTGGCTCTTCTGTGAAGTGAAGGACTCTGAAAACCAATGTAGGGAATTTCGAGGAAGCCTGGTCACCAGAAATCAGAATTGATTGATGGGTTAAAAGAAAGTCATCTCTTCAGATGCCCTTTCTCAATACCATGCCTAACAGCATGCTAGGTGACAAAGAAGTGTAGGGTTGAGCAGCCTGTAGCTTGCTGGAGGAGGGACACTGAAAATGCTCAGAGTGAGCAAAAGCCATGCCTCAGTCAGTGCCTGTGAGCCTCGGGAGGTGGGGGAGGAGGAGTAGGGTGTTTAGGACACGCCCTGTCTTCAGTTAAACTTGTAGAGTGTCACCATCATTGGGGGCGTGGCGAAGTAGAAAAACATTTAATGGGAGTTGCTTAAATGGCAGCATCCAAAGTGACAAGCTTGATATGTACTGTCCGCTCTAGGGTGAGGTGAAGCGATTTTTAAGGGATTCGTGAATGTTGGAATCCAGGCCAAAAAAAAAAATAAATAAATAAATAAAAAATAAAAAATAAAAATAAAAAAATAAAGTGCCAGGCAGCAGTGGGCCATTTTGAGAAGCTTTGATTAATTATTATAGGAAGACTAAAGCCACTGACAATGCAGAAAATTTGGAAAAATGGTATGTTTAGAGAGAGCCCTGGTGGGAGTGTGAATTGATGGAGGAAGGAAATAGGATCTTGGCGCCTTGCTCTGCTCATAGGTTTTTCTCCTGTTCTTGAGACATTTTCAGCCCTCACTGTTCACTGCCTCAATTCTCCTGGGTCTAAAATAGTAGTCCCCTCTTGGGGCTCTCACTCTGATGAAGGAGGAAGAGGAGGGGGAAGAGGAGGAGGAGGGGGAAGAGGGGGAGCCTGTGGACCATTGGCTTATGGCTTCATTTTGTGATGGGAAGAGGAAGTGGCTTTACTTTTTATGCTCCCGCTTCCTCTTTAATTCCCTTTTCTTTCTTCTACATCTACCCCATGCCATCTGTGACTGTTGAGACTCTGTAAGGAGACGGCATCGTTCCTGAGTACTTCCTCCCCCCGCCCCCCCCCCCCCCCGTTCTGCTTCTCTTCTACCCCCTGTTGATTTGTGATTGAACACTCTTTCTCCAGAGTAATTAATTGTAATTCTGCAAGCGAATGAGAAAAGGATAGCAGAAGCCGATGGACCTTAAACAATAAATATCTGTATTTTATGCAACTGCCACTAGTAATTAAGAGAAAATAACTAAGTAGAATGGACCCGTGCCCCACTCGATGGCTTTGAAGGGGCGGTCACTCATTCTTGGTGCATTTACTGACAGGAGCTAACATGGAACATTTTGCTGAATGTCTATGGTACATTGCCACCTTGTGGCTGCAGTTTTCCTAGTCATGGAAAAGAGCAACTTAATAAGATGAATGCTACATGATAGAGCCTTATTCTGCAGTTTCCCCAGCTTTTTCCATATATCCTTAATTCAGAAGATTAGATATATTGCTTAAGAATATATAGATAGAATAGATAAAGGTGGCTCACACCTTTAATCCCAGCACTCAGGAGGCAGGTGGATCTCAGTGGGTTCGAGGCCAGCCTGGTCTACAAAGCAAGTCTAGGACAGTCAAGGCTACACAGAGAAACCCTGTCTCGAAAAAAATAAATAAATAAAAGAGTTTACCTGTGCTCTTAAAAAAGACATGCTAAAGTATTAATGAGGAAAAGTCTTATCTGCAGCTGATACTTTAGTGGGGGTTAGATGAGGACCACACATACATGTAAACAGGGTGGGGAGTTAAGCCACATGGGGAAAGAATAATGTTTGTTCCCTGGCATGAAGACAAAGGATGGCTATTCCCACACTCATTCCATTCCATGTTTCCACAGCCACAGTTTTCTTCTGAAAAATTTCAATAACGACAACAATACTAATAAATTGGCAGTTTAAAAAAGGCACATGGTGAAGACATACAGTGGTACCAACATTAGGGCACCAATAATTTCTCTGTTGTTTGATAGTCTGACTGCAAATGAGTCTTGAGTTGTCTGGTTGCTCATTAGTAATGGTTCAGGCACTTCATTGTAGGATTTAAGGGCAAAATGTCTTAAGGTGGAATGGGAGTCTCTCCTTGAGGCACCTGTAAGTGGACGCTTATGTCATGAGCAACAGCTGGCTGACATCTTCAGATGCCTACAACCCCTTCTCTGAAAGGGCTGTTTCTTTGAGAAGTGTGCCCCCTGGGATCCCTTCTCCTCCTGACTTGATTTGGCTTTGATCCTGGAGCAGGTGGACTGCTCATTCTTCAGGGTCCTCTCATTAAAATACCAACTGGCAACAAAATGCTATAAAGATGTGAGTGCCTGGGAGTTGGAGGCGGTTCTTGTTAAGGAGTGCTTGAAATCCTCCATTGCGTGTTGCTAATGAACACAGCTGAGGTGAGGAGAAAGTTCACACCTTGTGGAACTAAACTTGGGAAGATTCGGTCTCAACTCTCCAGGGAGGGGACCCATCACCAGGCACCAGCTCCTTTTTGCTGTGATTTTGAATATGCTGTATATAGCATGTGGACAGACAAATGGATGACTTGCTCTTTGACTATAAGACTATCTATGATAGTCTTAAAAACAAATCGGAGGGGGGCTGGAGAGATGGCTCAGAGGTTAACAGCACTGCCTGCTCTTCCAGAGGTCCTGAGTTCAATTCCTAGCAACCACATGGTGTCTCACCATCTACAATGTGACCTGATGCCCTCTTCTGGCCTGCCGGTGTACATGCAGGCAGAGCACTGTATGCATAATAATAAACCTTAAAAAAAAAAAAAAAGGGTAAGTAGACCCAAGCACCCATGAAAACAAAGCCAACTTTGGTGAAACCATCCCTAGCCATGTTGTCTGCATATTTCCTGCTTTTAAAATTGTACAGAGTTGGCCCTTTTGGGTGACAACTGGAATTTCTGTGACTCTCTGAACATATTTGGGGGGGCCCTTAATAGTGATAAGGATCTTTGTATGCACAGGAACATTTTTGTCCTTAGTGTGATCTCAGCACACACACAGGCAGGTGAACACTTAGAAGGCATGGCTCTCTTGAAGTCTGGAAGGTCTTCTCATGAACGGGGAGCAGCTCTTGACACGAGAGCTTTGACCCAGGGATTCTTTTGTAGAAAGCTGTCTCTTGAAGTGGCTTTGGTTTCTCTGATTCTTGTGGCGGGCGTTCTTCTTAAGAGCTATAGAGTGATATAAGGGCATATTGATTTCCATTAAGGGCTATGGTGCTTAGAAATCCCTCTCTTGTGCATGTATGTGTGTGAGCAACATGTGAAATGGGGTCTGTTTTTATATAGCAATTTTTCAAATTGGGGGATCCAGAGAAGGACAAATTTTACATGGGGGTCCAAGATACGCATGTATGCATGTGCAGTGCAGTCATTTATGAAGCAATACCCTCGTTTTTGCTGTGTGTGTGTGTGTGTGTGTGTGTGTGTGTGTGTGTGTGTGTTTGCAAGGGGTTGAGTGTGCCTGTGTGTACATGTGGACATCAGAGGCCAAACTCCAGTGCCATTCTTCAGGTACTGTCCACCTTTTGGATCTTTTGTTGGCCTGGGTTATGCTAGCTTGCCTGCGAGACCAAGGACCAAGGACCAAGCCGACCTATCCAGGGCTGAAAATACAAGCATGTGCCACCATGCCAAGTTTTTATTGGATCCTGGCTGGGGAACAAACTGGGGTCCTCATGTTTTCATGGGAAATCCTTTGCCAGCTGAGCCATCTTCACAGCACTTGTTGGAATCTGATAATAACTGTTCAGCGGCATTAAAAATAGTGGTCATCGTGTCCCCTGGATGGGGAGACCTGGTGTTACTCAGAGGAAGGATAGCAGGCTACCAAGAAGAGACTTGATACCCTATGAGCATATACAGGGGGAGGTAATCCCCCTCAGTCACAGTCATAGGGGAGGAGAGTAAGGAGAAAATGGGAGGGAGGGAGGAATGGGAGGATACAAGGGATGGGGTAACCATTGAGATGTAATATGAATAAATTAATAAACTATACTAAAAAAAAAATAGTGGTTATAATCTATTAAACTTAATCCCATGACCTTTTCATGTGTCATGACTAATCTTCAAAACCTAGTACCGGGATTGTACAGCAAGCAGTGCTCTCTCTGGTGGAAAGTATACAAATAAGATTTCAAACTTTCCCAACTAGTCAAAAAAACAAACAAACAAACAAACAAAAAATGGGGTTGGAAGGAGTGTGTTTAGAGAAGGAGATGCAAAGAGCCTGAGAATCACTTGTGTTAAGAGTCCCCAGGAAGTGATGCCACTGTCCTTCTCTCTGCAGCTTGACCACATACTATCTCCGCCACCCATGCCGTCTCGGAAATGCAGCAACCCAGATGTGGCCTGTGGCCTCGGGAAGTCACTGAAGTACAAGCGGCAGCTGAGTGAGGATGGGCGGCAGCTGCGGCGAGGGAGCCTGGGAGGGGCCCTCACTGGTGAGTCAGGGTGGCAGGCGCTTCACTTAACAGGGTTCCCTACAGCCTTGGAGTTTGTGTGTGAAAGGCCGCCTGCAGACCCTTTTGGAGAGTCTTATTTACCCCAGAAAGCAGTTTAAATTAAGAACTTTGAGCAGTAAACTTTATGGGATATAGTTTATATACAATGACCTGGTCATATTTTGTATAGACACAGATGCGTTTGGGAAAATTTATATTTTGGCATAACTACCAGCATGATCAAAACAGACACACACAGACACACACAGACACACAGACAGACAGATACATACAGAGAGACACATACATACACAGACACACACAGCGAGAAACACACACACAGCGAGACACACACACACACACACACACACACACACACACACACACACACACACACACACTCCATATTCCAAGGGAACTGCAGAACTGCTGTCAGTTCCTGTAGATGAGATTGATCCTAAGTGTTTTGTGTTAACAGGGCCACACAGTCTATGTGTTGTCACTCAGCAACTGTTTTAACGAAACGTGCATATGATTGTTATCAATAGCGAGTGTTCTGAGAAGCTGACAAGATGCCCAAATCTAAACACTTCATGCCAACAGTAGATGAACAAAATAATCGGTGTGCCTCTCTGCCAACCTGTGGTATGGCCAGTCTTTGTGAGTTTGGTCATTTTCGTTGTCCTAGATGCCATTTGTCTTTCGTGTTTTCTGTTAGCTTCCTGTTACTCTTAACAGAAACCTGTGATAACTGAATTATAAAAAGGGAAGGTTTCGTTGGACTTTACTGCTTTAGTAAGCCTGGTAGGCTTTGCTGCTTCAGGACTGTCACCTGCTGACTGGAACCACACGGAGGCATGAGAGTGACCATCTTATGGTGTGAGTAAAGAGAGAAAGATAGGGGAGCTGGCTCCCACATGCCACTTCAAGACTGTGGACCCAGTGACCTGCCTGCAGACCTCCTGGGGACCTCACCCCTTCGAGCCTCGGTGCTTCCCAATAGCACTGTCCTGGATCCAGCCCTTTAACACTTGGATGCTTAGAAACCACATACGGTTCCCCGGTGTTTAACCACATAGTTGCAGGTATGTGAATAAAATATTTCAGCGTAGAAGTCAACCCTGCACGTTACTTATGAGTGAGCTATGAAAGCTCGTGTCTTTGAGGCACTATGAGGAGAGAGTGACCAGAGAGCCTGGGAAAGGGCAGGCCAGAGAGAATAGCTGGCAGGCCAGAGAGAAGACGTGATCGCCCTGTAACACAGTTGGCTAACTGATTGGCAGCAATTTCATTTTTAAACTGTAAGTAAAGGGGGCATCTAGGACATTCTCAGCATGAATGCTTTGTGCTGGAGGTGAAACTTTTGCCAGTTACCCTGATTTGGCCATTCTGTGTTCTGTGCACTCACTGAAAGCTACCCCAGGACTCGGGTGTACCTCAGTGATAAACCACTTGCCTAGGCATTCGTGAGCCCTAGCTTTGAACCCGGAACCACATAAGGAGAGAAAGCGAGAAAGATGGAGAAGGAAATGAGGAAAAGCATATTGTAGTCTGTGTAATTATGGGTCCATTGAAAAAAAAGACAAAGTAGCAATGAAAATGGTCCATCTAAAACTGAAGGATTTTCAAATCTAAGAAGCCCATATATAACTTCTATTTATATTTATATAAATATCTTATATATTTATTTCTATATAAAAACCTTTAGTTGTATGTATAACTTTTATTACAGTCAAATAAGGACTGGTTAAAGAACAAAAAATGTTACAAAAAACTTGCCATTTAAACTTTCATGCTAAACTCAAATATAATGCACTACAGATTAGATTTTTTTCCTATTTCATCTTAGTGATTCTTTTCTTCTAAACATAAATATTTTAAAGGAGCATCATTGGTTTTAAGCCTGAAAAGAAGTTTTGTCTTGTCTGCCAGTTCATAAATGGTCTGGAAAATACTTTGAATTATGTTTTTTATTTTCAAATTATGGGCTTTAACTTTCTGGAAATGGAATTTCTGAGGAACAGAAATACTGCTGCTACATAGTCAGTAAAGCTGGAGCAGCTGGCCCAGAGAGTCTGGAATAGAGGGAGGGTGATCCAGGCCCAGGGAAGGATAGCCTTAAAAGGGAAAAAAAAAAAAAAAAAAAAAACACAGAAAGGAAGGAAAAGCCTGCAGATCTAATGAGATGGCTCAGTCAGTGAGGCACTAAGTTTGAATTCCACCCATGTAAAAGCAGAGTGTAAACTTTTTCATCTGTTTTCCCAGTACTGAGGGACAGCCCTGGGGCGCTCTACCCAGTTTGTCCCGCAGAATTTGGCAACTTCCGGTTCAGTATGAGTCCCCATCTCAACATTAAGGTGGAGGGCAAAACAGATGTCACTACTGTCAGCCTCTGACCCCTTACTCATACACACACACACACACACACACACACACACACACACACACACACACACACACACCGTGTGTATGTATATACACTTGCACACATCCACATGGCACATGCATATTATACAGACACACACATGCACATGTAAACATACACACACACCTACCTATACCTTGCATGCATATCATGCATGCATATTCTCAAGGCTCTGGGAGGTAGAGGCAAGCAGGCTTGAGTTCAAGGCCAGCCTGGACTATATATGGAGACCCTGTCTCAAAATCTATAACAGGCTGCTCTTCCCTGAGCAAACAGCCAGTGTTTGCACAGGAGTTCAGCTGGTGCTTGCCTGCTGCCTGGTAGGACCGCGCTCACCTCCCCTTGTCGATGCAGAACGCCTTTGTAGATGGTACAGCCCAGAGTTCCTCAGTCTAACTAACCCTTAACGGGCAGGGAGGAAAGTGAAACCCTGATGGTTAAGGTTCGCCCCTGCTTGTTCATTCTAATTAGAAAGCTTATTTTACTTGAAGTGTTTCTGACAGCTGGGTGGTAGTTTTCACCTTTTCTCACTTAAGTAGCTTTTATTAAAAGCTTTGAAACGATGCAGAATCTCGCAGCATGTGACTTGCAGCGTGGGGTTTGGCGTGCACCTGGTTTACTCTTAGCACTCTATCGAGTCTTTTCACGTACCATGTGGGTGCTGCACAACTATTTTGGGTGGCTAAATCTTAGGTGAGAAAGTCAGACCCCACTCTCCACTCAGCTGTGAAGAATGTCCTGTCCATTGGCTAGATCTGGGTATGGGTTCGAAGTTTACTGCACATATTGTCCTCTGGTGCCCCATATTTGACCACGTCCCCTGGATGGGGAGACCTGGTGGCACTCAGAGGAAGGATAGCAGGCTACCGAGAAGAGACATGATACCCTATGAGCATATACAGGGGGAGGAAGTCCCCCTCAGTCACAGTCATAGGGGAGGGGAGTAAGGGGAAAGTGGGAGGGAGGGAGGAATGGGAGGATACAAGGGATGGGATAACCATTGAGATGTAATATGAATAAATTAATAAAATATATTTTTAAAAAATCTCAGGTGAGATAATTTTTTTTTAAAGTTTAGTCATCCTTAGAAGATTTTTAAACAATCACGAAACATAAGCCTATCTCGCAAAATAGGTTCTTGAAAGTTGGGATATTGGGGGCTAGGGAAAGCATTGGGAACACATACATAGCTAAGCTGAGGATTTAATGAAAAAACAGGTGCGAGCACTTAGTCCGGCAATGGGGGCTATTAGCATTGTCTGTGAAGTAACTGAATTGGGGGGGCTTTGGAGCCAGTGGCGAAAGGAAGCTCACCAAGTTTGGTGCTCTGATGGATTCGCCTTTTTGCTTTTTAAAATCTGTTTGTTTTTTGAGGCAGCCTCACATGGTAGCCTGGGCTAGCCTGAAACATACTGTATAGGATGGACTAGCATTGAGTTCATGGGAATCTTGCCTCAGCCTCCTGAGCACTGGGATTATAAGACTTGTTATAAAATTATGGGATTGTGGAATTCTGTCTGCTTGGTGCTGTGCCTGCATAGGTGTCAAGTGCTGGCTCAGGGAAGACCCCAGGGTCTCTGATTCTAACCAAACAATGGTTTTAGGCAACAGTAACCATGTGACCTCAGCCTGCAATCAGAAAGCTGGTTTCGCCACCAGAATCTTGTGCCTCATCTGGTGTCTTACCTTAAAGGTCAGCCACTTCCCCACTGCTTGACTTTGTTTCTGCTCCAGGATCTTTGGTTTGGTAGTGTTGTACCTACAGTGATGAGCTGCCAGGTGTGAGGTAGAGAAAGAAGGACCAAGAATTCAGAGTCTCCCACCTGGACTCCTTCTTGCCGAAAACCAAACTAAAATCAAAGAGTTTGTGAAGGCTTAGCTTACTGCTTGAAATTTTTTACTGCCTAATTATACATTTTAAAAATGTCACTAAGCCTTTAAAAGCTGCTTTTCAAGACGACAGTCTGTGACCTGGTCATTTATTTATCCCTAGTGATATCTAATATTAAAATCTTCCTGTGTGGCAGGACCAGTTTCTGCAAATTACATTTATTAATTTGTTTAGCCCATAAGACAGGGAAGCACTCATCCTTATTTTACAGATGGGTAAACTGAGGCATGGCATGGTTCTTGTAAACAAGAGAGCCAGGAATTATAGCCAGGCAGGCACACAGCCACTATGAAGCTCTTTAGCATAGCAGGTACCCAGCATGTTTTAAATAAACTTTAAATTCCTGCAGGATTAATTACAGTGAATTTTAGATAGGGGAATCTTTCCCTACTTGGAATCTGGGGATGTGACTTAATATGTAGGGCTCCCAGTCCTTTAATTAAAGTAAATTAAATCTAAGCAATTAATGCATATTAAAAAAAAACTTTAAATTCATACATTTGTTAGCCCAGCAATTCTATTTCTGGGAATTCATTACAAGCAAATGGCCAAGAATATGGGTGGAGAATTAGCACTAGTAATTTTTGGAGCACTACTATTTATAATAATTAAAATTTCATGTCATCTAAATATCTGCCAAGAGGATATTGATTAAACATATTATAGAATATATACAGAGTGGAAAACAATTGTAAACATTGAAAATCATGCTGTAAAAAATAAATTTGAACACTGAAAGAGGTTCATAATATTTAATGTGAAATCCTGTTGCTGAGTGCTCTCGAACTATTACATGCTTGGTAAGGCTTCCTATAATTATAATTAAACAATTGAATATTTGATAAGGGGGAAAGAAAACTACTGTGCTAAAGATTATTTTTTCCAAACTGGCTTGATGATTAAGCAGGCTCCCTTCTTACATAGGTGTGTCAAGAGTAACTGGTTTTTTTGTTTGTTTTTGTTTGTTTGTTTGTTTGTTTATACACTGCAATTCAATCCGTGGGGAAATTATTTTTCCCTCCAAGTTTTTTGTTGTTGTCATTGTTCATTTGTATCATTCAGTGATCTGTGTCAGCAGCATTAATTCTGTGACTCTCAGAATGCTAACTGGCAGACCGCTATCAGTTTCTTGTTTACATGGCGCAGGGTCTTCTGGGGCATGGAACCCAACCTTAGTTCCATGAGGCTTGCTTACAGGATTCACTACCTGCCGTTTCTCCATTGCCTCTCAGCTCGTCATCTACACAGTGTGATAGAGTCAGAAGCACGAGAGGTGAAGTCCATCCTTACAAACGTATTTCAGACATTTTGTAAGCACTGTGTTGCCACTTTTCCATTGGCCAGAACAAACCAAGCTGTGGAAGCACACTCCATCATGGCTGCTGCGCAAGGCTACGGAGTACAATGCTAAGAACTTAAGGCCGTTTGGACCAGTAGCTCAGTCTACCATCCTTAGCTTCTGCCTTTTAAAGCAGTCCTCTGTAATAAAAATATCTATTTCTGGATTATAAAAGTATGTGTTCAAATAGATAACTCAGAGAATACAAACCTTCAGAACGGATAAATCAGGAGGTCCATAATTATACCATGAATTTGAATTAATGAAAGCCATGTTTGATATTGCGATTTTTTTTTTTCTTCCCAAACTAAAGACCCGAATCACCAAGTGTATCAGGTTAAAGAGAGGGAAACATACATAGCCGCCTTGCTGATTTTATTTTCTTGGCGCTGACATTTAAACAATAGACCCAGAGCTTACTATGCCTATCATGTTCTGACTCTTTTTTTTTTTTTTTTTAAGCTAATGTTTTCTGTCTTCATGGCCCACTGCTTGCTAAATAGATAGAAAAGCGTGTGAACAGTGACTGAGCCTCGGAGGCCCCTGATGAGTCAGGGCAGCAGTGTCCTGATTATTGCACAGACCCTTCAGTCTAGGCAAAGATACACAGTATTGTGCCTGGCATGCAGACTTCAGGATCTTGGAATCCTGCCTTCCGGGTACACAGATGGGCCCCCCCCCCCATCTCCACAGCCTGCATCCCCTGGCTGTGATGTTTGCATTGTTGCCTCAACAGTTAGAAGGAACGCTCCTTTGCCTTAGGGAGTCACTCCTGTTTTCTAAAGAATGTTTGGGTTGTTTAGAATATAAAGGAAAACAGAATCGGTGGCATCCCATAGATTGTATAGGAAGGCAATGTGCGCAGAGCACTCTAATGGATTAACTTGTAGACAGTATTGAATGGGATTTCTAAAACTGTTAGAATGATCTTTAACACGGGGGAAAATGGACACGTTTTGCCTGCCTGCCTGTCTACCTCTCTGTCTTATTTTTATAGTGCTTCAAGCATGCTAGGCGAGTGCTGTACCCCTGAGTCAAGCTCCCAGCCCTACCCTAGTGCATTTTAAACATCTTACTTGAAGAGCCAAAAGAAAAACAGCACGATCCCAAGAAACATTCTTTCCTTCTGAAATTAGCTTGGAGGCCATCATGTTGGAGTGAGTGAATCTGTGGTCACTAGTTGGGTTTCTTAGCTTTAGTCGGTAAATCTGAAAATCATCAAATTAAAGCTCCATGGAGCTGGGCATGGTGGTGCACTCCTGTAATCTCAACACTCCGGGAGGCAGAGGCAGGTAGATCTCTGTGAGTTTGAGGCAAGTGTGGTCTACAGAGTGAATCCAGGACAGCCAAGGCTATGCAGAGACCCTGCCTCGAAAACAAAACAAATAAAAGCTCCATGCAATTTGGTACTTATCCACTTGAACTCAATGCCTCTGCCCTGTATGATCAAATTCTCTTCTTTTCTGTTGACTGTGAAGAGCGCCTATGTAAGAACGCTATTAGAGTGACACTGTACAGCTAAGCCAAAAGTAGCATTTTATTTCTTACACGTGTAATTGTTGAGGGGAAATGTCTTAGGCTAGGCTGCTCCCTTTGTGCCCCTTTACATGCCCATACTCCACCCTCTGGGCAGGCTCTTTACTGGCGTTTAGCATCTCCATTTCCAATTGGTAAAGATAAAAGGAGAGGAGAGACCCAGGCTGGCCCAGATGTCCTCCTGTCTGTCTGCGTGCTTTGGGCAAGATCTATCATCTAGGCACAGGTCACCCTAAGGTGGCTGCTGGTGTTGCCAGCCGTCCTGCCGTCATATAGCTTAGAGTCCAGACACACACAGGCAAGGGAGGGTGGCGCTCACCATGTTGAAGAGTTCATGGAGACGTAGATTTCATTAAGGCCATAGGGACATGAATTCGGTTTGAAGAGCTCATGGCACGTGTTATGATGATAAGCCCAGTGGGATTGTGGAGTCGCAGAAATGAGAGAAGCATCGTTTTGAAGAAAGCGTACTAGACGGTGTCAGGTAAGCAAGTAAAGCAGAGGAGAGGAGCAGGCAACTGGAGTTAACAGTGTAGTGACTGGGTAGCCTGGGCAAGAGCAAGAAAATGCAGGCAAGCACTGGGTGGTGTAGGTGAAGAGGAAACCATCAACAATTTAGAGGAAGCAGGCATTTGGGTAGACAATGGTATCCATAGCTCTTTGAGAAGCTGTACTGTGAAAGGTGCAATGATATCAGGGGCAAGAGAGAAAGGCCTCTTGGGAGGTGTAGGGGATAACTTTTTTTTCTTGGTTTATTACCTTTGGCCCACTCATCATAGAAAGTTTTTTTTTCTACGATCTCGTTGAAGATGTGTTCTATGCTATTGACCTAGCATCTTCTCTCTCATCTATTCCTAAAGTCTGAAGCTTTGATCTTTTCCTGGTGTCCACATTTCCTGCATATTATTTTCCCCTTATTTTTTTTTCCTTACTTTGTTTCGTTCCTCTACTTAGTCTCTGAGTCCTGATAGTCTGTCTTTTGCTTGATTCATTATACTTGGAAAGCTTTCCCTTGAGTTTTCAAGTCAGGTTATTGAGTTTTTCAATTCCACGCAGGGTTGTTTTCAGTGTTTCTATCTCTTTATTGAATTCTGCCTTCAATCCTCGGTTGTCTTCATCATTTTCATTTTGTGTTGCACTGAACGTCACTCAGACCTTTATTCTGTCTTTAAGTTAATCAAACTGGGTTGATAGTGAGTGTGTGTGTATGTGCGTGCGTGTGTGCATGTGTGCGTGTGTGTGTGTGTGTTCATTAAACTCCTTGAGTTCTTTGATGAAGTTTATGATTGTCCTTTTTAAATGTTGTGTTTTGGAACTTGTCTAGGTAATTCTCATTGACAAACGTTTCTTTAGGACTGTTGGATTTCAGGAAAATACCTTGATCTTTCATATCGTTTGTATTTTTGGAATGGTATCTGGATATTTGGGCAAGAACTTGTTTTTGTTAGTTCTGTGTCTGAGCAGGTTATAACAGAGCACAACTTCATTCAGCCTGAAGGTTAGATATGGCTTAGATAAAATGAAGTTGGGTAGACTCAGGGTACTGGGCTGGCTTGCCACATATGGGTCCTGGTACAAGCCTGGAGTTCAGGCACAAATCTGGGTGTTGGAGAGGGTGGATAGAAGGGAGGATTGGGTAGTCTTTTTCACCTACATCCTTGTGTAAATATGAAGTGCTTGGATGGGTAGAAGGGATGAATATGGAGCCTGGGGGCCCTGTAGGTTGTTAGGGAGCCATGGTCTAACCAGACCCTGGATGGGGTCAGTGTACGCACATGTAGCTATACCAAGCCAAGGAACTGGTGTGGAACCCAGGTCAATCTGGATATTGGGAAGGTTGTGTGAATAGGAGGGTCATGTAGGATCATCCAGTTAGACTCTGTCACAACATGCACAAGACCTGGCTGGGCAGAGAGGCGGTATGCGGTCAGCAAGAAGTTTAAGTTTTAATGTCTATTTCATTATTGCTTGGTTTTTTTTTTTTTAAGAATATGTTTGCTATTTTTAAGAAACGATCAAAGCATTTTGATATGTTTCAAGGTTCATTGTACTGAGACCTAGGAGGATGTTAGAAGGGTTGTCTGGCAGCTGAGGAGAGAAGACTGTGAAATGGTTGGGAAGAAACTGAAAGGGAGTCTGAATATAGGAGTTCTTAGAAGCACTGAGAACCCTCTTACAGCCTAAGGCCTGTCTTTCTGTTGGACAAGGTCGAGGCTTCAGGGGATGCATCTTTTGGGAGCGTTAATCCCGCCAAAGACACCTAAGAGCCCCAGCCAAGGGTGCATGATAGGGAAAATAGAGCTGAGCTGTGATGGAAATGGGACGAAGTCTTAGGGTTGATGGTGGCATTCTGCAGAGATTGGTCCATAGCTGGCAGCATCTTGGCGAGAAGCCTGAGGTATGATGGAAGTTGGGTGGTGTTGGGCAGTGGCAGTAGATGGGCTGAGTTTCATACAGAAAGTCTTTGAAATATGGTTATTTTGAAGTTTGGTATATTTTGAAACTTGTGAGGGGCAATGAAGTCTTTGTGGTGGTCTTGGATATTCTGAGTTTGGGTTCTTTCCCTTTTGGCCTGTGGTGGTGTTGGGAGAGATGGACAAAAGCCAGATCTACATATATAACTCACATTTTCAGTTTTACTGACTCAATGCGTTTGCTTCTACTTGCTTTTCTGTTTCTTACCAAGTCTTTCTGCTGAAAGCTCATGACCAAGGGCAGGAATTCTTTTAAGTTGGTCTGCTGTCCCTTTGTAGATCTTACCAAATTGTCTAGTCCATCAGCAAGACATTGTGAAACACTGGGCGTGGTGGTGCGTGCCTCTAATCCTAGCGCTCAGGAGGCGAGGCAGGCAGACCTCTGTGAGTTCATGTAAAAGCTATTTTTCTAAAACTGTTTTTGTTTGTTTGTTTGTTTGGTTGGTTGGTTTTAAAGACAGGGTTTCTCTGTGTCGCCTTGGCTATCCTGAATTCTCATTGTAGACCAAGCTGGCCTTGAATTCACAGGGATCCACCTGCCTCTGCCTCCCGAGTGCTGGGATTAAAGACACGCGCCATGTGTTTGTTTCTCTTAGGTTCCCTCTTAACCTGGTTATCACACAATTAAATGAGACTCCATTATATTATGTTAACAAGTTTAACAGCATAAAATCTGAGCAGTAATTAAACTATTCTTAACCCTCTAAGCTACTTTGGCTTTCATCTGAGATGCTTGCACTTTGTAGCTTTTCTGCTCCAGCAACTCTCTTCCTGTCTCCTGGAGCTCTGTTCCTGGCTGATTCCCCTACTTCCTCTAATAACTCCTCCTCCCCTGGCTGGCAGGAAGTCCAGTCCTACCTATTCTCTTCCCTGCTCAACAGGTGCCTGTAAGTTGCTTTATTGACATTTCAGGGGATAATTGGGGAGCAGTGTCTATACAACAATGAGACAGGAGATTCTCAGAACGAAGATTACAACCAGATATGGGGGAGAGGTACAGAAATCAGCATTTGAATTACACAATAACCTTATGCCTGCAAATTCAAGGCCAGCCTAGTCTACAAAGTAAGTCCAGAATAGCGAGGGTTATTTATTTATTATACAGTGAAACCTTCTCTCAATAAAAAACAAAAACAAATAAACAAAAAAAGATACTTACTAAGAGAATATGGAGCTAGAGAATATCTGTGCTTATTTTGGGAAATCACCAGGTCAACTAGAGATCTAGAGGCAACTGCATCAGCATCTTTGTCTTGGTCAAAGCGCATAGTTTTAAGATGCTTTTGGAACCACTCACAGTGCTCACAGAGTGGGTGTCACTTTCAGTCCTGGGTGTTTTATATGCTATCCAGGCATTTGCAATTGAGGGTGAATGTTTTGATGTATTTGTAGAAGTCTCTGTAGTTTTTCCTTGTCAGGGCAAAGATCTCCTGAGACTGAGACTTAATGGGACACACAGCTGTCAGCTGGCTCTTGCGGCAGATGCTGCCTCCCAGTGGCACTGTCAGAAAGCCTTCTGCAGATGGCCTATGGAGGAGTCATTGCCTCTCTAACTTGCCTGCCCACACCCCGGTTTCCAGCCCCAAGCTGCCAGTAGCCGCACCCTGTTCCCAAACAGGTGACATAGTTCTCATGGATGCTCAGATTTCTTCTTCAGACATGTTGCACCACTGATGCAGGAGGAGAGAAGTCAGGCGTGATGGGATGAGGGGGTTAGTTTAGTGAGGATTTGAGGGACCACATTTGCATCTGTTTCCCATACTCGAGAGAGGGACATAAGCCAGAGCTATTTCCTTTGATATATGAAGGAGCGCCAAAGACTAGTTTAGCCCCCTCAGAAATCAGTTTTACAGTTCTATAGGTGATAAGGCTTGAAGGACTTAAAACTTAGACTGCAATCCTGAGTATTGATTCAAATGATGTTTTACTGATTTCTCAGTAGGTGTTTAAAGGGCTCTTTGTGTGGAAATGGTCATTTTGGGTCCCAAGTTTTGGTTAGTGTGGCATTTAAAGGCCACTGGGAACTAGCCGTGGTAGTACGTGTCTTTCATCTTAGCACTCAGGGATGCAGAGGCAGGGAGACCTCTCTGAGTTCGAGGCCAGCCTGGCCTTCAAAGTATGTCTAGGACAATCAAGGCTACACAGAGAAACCCTGTCTCTGAAAACCCAAAAATTAAATAAATAAATAAATAAATAAATAAATAAATAAATAAATAAATGCCACTAGAGCCGAAATACTCTTGGGGCAGCTAAAGCATGTTCGTGTATAAGTTTGCTCTCTTGGCTTTAGGCTGGATGTATTGGATGTGGCACACTAAATCTAGTAGCTGAGAGTCTTCAAAGTCCACCAAACAGGAAAATGTCTACTGGCTGTTTAAAGTTTGTTCCGGTATGATTTTCAAGATGGTGTGCATCTAAGTACTTCTATAAGGCGCTGACTTTACCACTTAGTCTAAAATAAACCTAACAGAAAGAAACTGAAAAATCTATCGAATGTTAAATTGAGGAAGCTCCAGGTTTCTACACTCCACCCTCTGGCTAACTTCTGTGTTCTAGGTGAGTCTACACGTGATGGACTGTGGTTATTCCCATGGTGTGTGTTAGGGCGGGGCAGGGGGCGAGGGGCGGTAATCTGATAAATCTGTGTATAAAAAAATAAAAGTTGATTGTTCTTGAGATTTCTTTTAGGGTAGGACACCAGTTGCCTTTTAGCTGAACTTTATGAGACAAGGTATAGTACACACAGGCCTTCAACCTTCCAGAATCCCTAGCTTAAGGCATTGTTGTGTTTTTTTTGTAGAAGGACACTTGTAGAAGGACAATTATGTTCCTCTTATTGTCGCTTACTGTCCATTGTCTGCACCTTCCTCCTGTATTTTCTTGAAAATATGTTTCTGGAACGTGGGACTCAGGCGGTGTTGGGCAGGGCAATGAGTGGTGGGTGGGTTGATCTGCGCGTAAGCAAGTCTCGGAAATGTTAGTATTTTGGAGTTAGGTATATTTTGAAACTTGTAAAGGGCAAAGAAATCCTTGTGGC
Organism: Acomys russatus; assembly: GCF_903995435.1. Classification (NCBI taxonomy): domain Eukaryota; kingdom Metazoa; phylum Chordata; class Mammalia; order Rodentia; family Muridae; genus Acomys; species Acomys russatus. The sequence goes on along the minus strand of NC_067166.1, from coordinate 23,840,961 downwards.
ACTCTTTTGATACTCTCTTCTTGGATTCTTTCCCTTTCGGTGCACGGTGGTGGTGGGAGAGATGAGCAAAGCCAGACTACAGATAATTCACATCCGTGATTTTACTGACTTAATGCGTTTGTTTCCATTTGCCTTTCTGTTTCTCAGGACTTACAGAGTCTCTGTGCTGGAGATACTGTGGCCTGCATGTGGGGGCAGAGCCTTTCTCAACTCTTCATAAATTATACACGTTTAGCTTTGAAAAGCAAGCTAATGCCATCCTAGGCCCTCCCTGTTAGAGATGCGACTGTGTGACTCCTACTGAGCTGATGATTAGTATAAAATGAAGGAATTGGGAAAGTTAAGTTGGTAATATTATGGTTAAGGGTGGGACACCTGATGGCTGAGCAGGTAAAGGCCTTTGCCACCAAGCCTGATCTACCCACGTTTCATCCCTGTATTCCACGTAGTGGAAGAAGAGAGTCTATGCCCATCCATTGTCCTCTGACCTCTACATGTATGCCAGCTCATGTTTGTCCACGTGCACAAACACACAAACAAATGTAAAAACTTACTTCGTAAACCTCTTCAACAGGTCAGTATCCCTGTCTGGAGAGTGTTGGCTTCCATGATACCCAGCTGATACTAAATTTATCTCTTAAGGCTCCACTACTTAAGAATGTTATACTGGGTTTTACGCTTCACCAAGGGTCTTGTGGGGGTGAAACCACAGCGTGCCCTATTTTCTCAAGCTCCTTTTCTGCTTAATAAGTAAATCATTTCATCCCCCATGGTGAGAGAGCGAGGAAGCCCTTTGCCTGAGAATGGTGCCCCTTCATTTTTCTCTCACTCTCTAGACCTCCCCCTCCCTTCCCCTGTCTCTATCACAGCACATTCCCCTATGGCTGTGCAAAGACCCCTGCCATCTCTTCTAATGGAACATGCCAGTAGGAGCCCTGTCCCTCTGCCCTAACACTGAGCTTGCCAGGCCATCTATCTCTCTCTTAAAACTTGTTTTCATCAGCCGGTCAAAGCCCCTGGGGATGTCCAAGTTATTTTGACTTCATGGGAATGATGCTGACTTTTAGTCTGCCACACAAGGGAAAGGGAAGGCAAAGAAATGCAAATGCCACCAGTGGGGACATTTAAAGATTTGTAAAAAAAAAAAAAAAAAAAAAAATAGTGTTTCCGACGCATTAATGACGCTGGTGGTGGCCTGTATTTGTCATTGTCAGGTAGGTACTTAATCAATGCATGTCGCCAGGGCTAAGTTTATTGTGTCTGCCTAGACAGATAATCTCCCTGCTTTCTGATGGCTCTGTCTCAGGCACCTGTGGCAGGCAGACTTGAGTCTGAAGGGAAGGTGGTGGGGTAAGGCTCCTCCTGGCTTCACTTGCTCACTGGGAGAAGATTGTCTGAGAGAGAACAGTAGCATCTAACTATCTGTTTTCTTGTTCCTGATAGGAGCTCAAGGAAAGTCATACTTGGTTTGAATATCTCCACCCCAAAATTCCAGCCCATGTGATGGCAGCAGGATTTTGGGATAATTAAGTTTTAGGGACTATTGTCTCACAAATGGGACTAAGACCCTTGTAAGTGGGGTGTGAAATGATCTGCTGGGGTACACATAACTAGTAGGTCCTTATCAGACTACACACCAGCTCCCCCACCCCCCCGCCCCGTCACGAACTTCCTACCTCTGAAATTATTATTATAAATTACCCAGGTTAAGGTTCTGAATAAAGAACCACGGCCCATGTAAATTCTTTGTTCTGCGCCATATTCATGTCACTGTCAGGCAGCTTCCTTGCCTGCTAAGGAGAGCCATAAGTTCATGATAAGCCCATGCATGTATACGAACCCTCTACTGAACACTTGGTTTTAATTTAGTATTCCTTAAGGAAAGGAGTGCCTCAATTTTTTTTTTCCCTAAGATGCTCCGAAGGATGAAAACCCTTTTATCAAAGTACCTAGAGCATTCCCCTGAAGTCAGATTAAGGAAAAGAGTTTAGACTGGCCTGATAAATTTGAACTGTCTTATTAAATAATGAGAGCTAGGCAACCCACTGCACTCCTCTCTGTGCTCTGGCTTATAGAAATCATAGTGCTGGAGGGTTGGCGCGGTTGGTTTGGTTCTCTTCTGCTAGTTTTTGATTATACTGGTATATGAAAATGACATGTTTTTTAAAAAAGGAAAGTAGTAAGTTGTGGTAACCAGAGTGGTAGATGCTGCTTCTCTACTCCTTGGTGTACAAAAGAGAAACAAACTGATCTCTTGTGGATTCGCATTCCATTCCAGGGCTGGGAGTGTGGCTCAGTGGTCAGTGCAGTCTCGCTAATCGTGTGTGTAACCCTGGGTTTGAGGTTTGATCCGAGCAGCAGAGCAGCAGTAACTGAACAAAACAGCATCCATTCCTAACACCTCTTTAATGCTTTTGTTGATTTTGCCACTTTTTTTTTTTTTTCTCGCTCCCCAGGTGCCCATCTTCCTGTATTGTCCCTGTTCTCCATGGATAAATTGCTTCTACATTTCATTGTTTGTGTACCCATCACTCCTTTCACTTGTTTATAAATTCCTTGAGGGCTTTCCATTGTATCCTCAAAGCAAAGTCCCGCACATTGCAAGTACTAAGTGCTCGGTAATGAAGTTGCTAGGTATCCTACAAATCACCCCTTTACATCTTAACCCAAATAAAGAAATGCTGTTTTAATAAATAAGTAAATTAATTTTAAAAAATGCTGTTTCAGTGTATGTACATTCAGTGCAGTATTTGCGGCATACTTATGGAAGTGTATTTGAATTAACATTTCCTTAGGCTTCCTCTGTTTGTATTTATATTTGGCTATACTTTCATTAAACATTGGAATGATTCTCTATTTAGGTACTGTCAGACATGTCTCATAGGTCTTTGTGAGCCAGGAATGACAATAGGCTAGAGGCTGACACAGGGACATTAATATAGTGTCCCTTTCCTATTTTGTTATTTCCCACCAGCTACGTTATTCATTGGAATTGGGACCGTCTTTGTGGGGGACAGATGACAGAGATTCCAGGCAGATCTGATGTGTGACATACTTGTCGGTGTGTGAAAGTTAGTGTGCATATGCCCTGTTGCGATGAAGTTCAGTACTCACAGGCGTCTCTGTGGATTCACATAACTGAAGAATAAATACATTTAAAAGAATGGCTAGCAGAAAATGATCAGGCTTTCAAGCTTGAGAGAGGACCATTTGGAGGTTGATTGGAATGGTCACATGGCAGCCTTCCCCTATCTCAGTTCACTGATTTCCCTATAAGCATGGCTGAGTTCTCTCTTTTACAAAAAAAAAAAAAAAAAAAAAAAAAAAAAAAAAGTGGGGGGGGGGGCGAGGAATGTTAAGGAGCCTGATGATAGTTTTACTGTAAAATACAAGGCTGTGACCTTGGAATTCACAGCCACTTAATGTCATGTGAGATTGCAGGAGTAGTCAGTGGCTAAGTAATAGACCCGAAATGGCAAGGCTGGATTCCTGCCCCGTACCTGCCATTCACTTTTCAGACAGTGCTGAGGCAATCAAGATGCTAATCTGGGCTTTGAATTTTCTTACCGTAAATATAAGGACACTCTTATGATGTGCTTTATAAAGCACTTCGGTGTTTGTGAGGATTTAATTCAAGACATAGGATTGCAGCTTGGATAACAGTGTCCCCATAGAGCCTGTTGTTGTTGTTGTTGTTTTTTAAACGAGATGGAGTTGGCAATTACTAATTTTGGAGAACAGTTCCTACAGTTCTGACTGAGACCTCTAGAATCCAACATAGGGACCTTGAAATATTTGCCATTAGGGAGAGAGAGGAGATCTGTGTTGTATTTGGCAACAATGTTTGCTTTATTACCATTTTAAAAACTATGTAAAAATTGCTCTAGATTCTTGCTTATCCATTAATCAACATTAACAAGCATTTCTTAAGACAGAATATAACAGCCTTTAGGGGTTATACGTAGGCAGCATCGTTATTGAAGAGAAAGAACTTGAAATCTGTTTAGAGTAGGCTCAGCGTGGGATTGTTAGCCATTCCAAGAAAATACACATGGTGACCGTGGTTATGTGAAAACAGCTGTGGATAGACGTTTCATATTATAAATAGGAAGCTTGTTAAGGAATTTGCACTTGGCTGGAAATCTCTGCATATTTGGTATTGTGGAGTTTATTTTATCCCCTCTAAGGCTGATTTTGTTCTTTTTGTTTATCTTGTAAGGCTCCGAGTCCCCGGTTTCTCCTTGGCTTCTATAATAACTGTTGAGATGTAGGGCAACTGTCAGCAGTGTTTAGCGTCACAGGCCTGTGGGTGACATTTGGCGACATCAATCAAAGCATCTGGTCACGGGGAGGAATGTTATTGAGTAGGCTTCATAACTTCTTTGAAGAGCAAGATAGAACGCACAAGTTATTTTCTACTCTATTGAGGGTAGGCATCCCCCCCCCTCTGCAATCGGCAGTATATTGTGGAGGTGGTGGGCTCCTACCCATGCTTCTTAAAAGATATAAATCAAAGCCAGAGAAGTGCCACGGGGTCTCCCATATTAAGTTTAAGGCCTCTGAGAGTTTCTGCTCTTCTTCTTGCTGTCGTCATGAAACAAAGAAGAGAATCAAATTTCAATATTCTAGACACTGTGGGACTCTAGGACAACAAGAGACAACGTATCCTGGAGGGAAACACAAATGAGATAGAGCGGAGGTGTAAGTGCAGTTCTACAAAAGTCCAGTGGGTTCTAGGTATGGGCTATGGTGCTGGACTCAGTGTAGTATAGGCTGCAGGCTCAGAGGACATGGGGTTTTCAAGGTGGCAGAACACATGGTACCTAGAAATAAGTATCACTCTACTGGTGTGATGGAAGAGACTAAGAAGTATCTCTGGTTTAAAAGTATAGCTGATAGCTGCTTTTCCAGCGATGCCCATAACGTTGATGTACCTAGGGGGGGACCTGGACCACTCTTGAGCACAGTTTGTGTGTTCAGTATTATTATGCATCTTGCATATGTTGCCTACTTTCATCATAACTAGATGTGAGGAAAGTCAAGCTCATAGGGAGGCGAATGCCATCTACCCACAGCTCCCTTGCTAGTGAACAGCGAGCCAGAACTCGAGCCTGTGTCTGGCTGCATGCGCATCTGGAATCCTGAGACCACCTGGCAGCTGGAACAGGACTCAGTGATGCCAAAGTGCCCAGTTCTGGGGCGAGCTTGTCCCATCCTGGGCATGGCGCAGGGAGGATCCTTCTAAGGAAGTTACTTAGTAGGGAGAGTGGGGGGGGGGTGTTTGGTTATAGTTTACAGTGGGCTTTTGGTTTGCCACGCAGAATGCGGATTTCTTTTCTTACATCTCCCGTTATTTCTTGCCGTCACCTTGTGAAATTACCATCTCCGTTTTGTACAATGTTTGCAGAAAAATCGAATCGTAGAAGTAAGTCAAAGAACCTGGACAGGGTCAAACAGCTACCGCAGATTTTGAATGTCAAGCTCATTACTGGGGCCCGAGTAGGGCGGAGCTGGGGTCAACAGTTTGACTGTTAGAAAGTTGGGCGTGTTTCCAAGATCAGGCGGAGCCAGCGGACACATTCAGATGGAAGGAAGGACGTTGTGGCGGGATGCCAGCCACTGGCCTGAGGACAAGCGTGGTGACAATGGAGGAGATGACACTTAGGCATTTAATGATCATCTTCAGGGGGCGGCAGGTACTGGTCCTCAGGGAGATTTCAGACAGGGGAGAAGGAAGCAGACACGGAGAGAGAGGCAGAGAGAAGAAGTGGGCTGACAAGTGTTTTAGCAGCCATTCCGCATATCTACAAAATGACTCTGAGGGGGGGAAAATGTCCTATTTATTTGCCTTCCCCTTCCATATATCTTTCCAGCAGCATTCATCAATATCTGTCATTTCCCAGGGGGCTTAGACATGTCTAGCAATTCATTCCACTGAATTATATTTCAATACCCGAATGGAGGGAGGCCAGATTGCAGGCGTTAACTCTGACCTCTCTGCCTGGCGTCACTTAGCTGCCACCATCCCTCCACCAACGCCACACACCTCCTCCATGCCCTCACTCACACAGTCACTCCAGGCTACACTGCCTGGTGTCAGTGACGTGTTACAGTGTCCTTTGCACAAATAGAGCTCAGGGCCAAACTATTATTTATTTATTTTTAGGTAAGAATTTTAAATCCGGGCAAGTACCACCCAAGGGGAGACTGCCTTGGTGATTGAGGTACAGTGGGGGAGTTGGTGGCAACGGTCGGGTGTAGAGTAGAAGAGTTGGCAGTGGAGGGGTGGAATCACAGAAGCATGGCTTGCCATGCTATGCCACATGCTTTAACGGATTTGCTCCTGATGTCTGCACTTACTAGATCACGGTAGATGATAAGAGAAGCTGCTTTAAGAGATGGCTCAACGGTTAAGAGCACTGTCTGCTCTTCCAAAGGTCATGAGTTCAATTCCCAGCAACCACATGGTGGCCCACAACCATCTATAATGAGATCTGATGCCCTCTTCTGGTGTGCAGGTGTATGTGCAGGCAGAGCAATGTATACATTTAAAAAAAAAATCTTAAAAAAAAAAAAAAAAGAATAAGTTAAGGACAGCTGGGCATGGTGGCACACGCCTTTAATCCCAGCACTCAGGGAGGCAGAGGCAGGTGGATCGCTGTGTGTTGGAGGCCAGCCTGGTCTACAAAGTGAATCTATGACAGCCAATGCTACAAAGAGAAACGCTGTCTTGAAAAAACAAAACAAAATACACACACACACACACACACACACACACACACACACACACACACACACACTCGCAGGGGAAAACAAAAACAAGCAAAAGGCCAAATAAATTTCTATGTAAGTATCATTTTGAGTTGTTCCCTTTAAAAATGTACTGTGTGTTGACAATTTTGCCCTTTCGTCATAAAATGGCACGAGTAACAGGCTGGCTATATTAGCTCAGGTGTGCACAACTGCTGTATCTTTGAGCTGCCTCGCCATGGTACCTGTAGCAAAAGTGAGTTTTGATGTAGAGCTAAAGCTGTGATTGACAGTGGCAATGGCAGCTTCAGATTGACCTCCATAGCCTCATGGTTTGTCCAAAGCCTTTGAATTCCATGTTGTGGATGTATGTGGTTCTGCTGTTTCCCCACAGTTCTTAGCGCTCTGCCAGCATGGTCCTGGGCATTAGTCACTCTCTGAAAACCTTTGTCTTCTACCCAGTCTGTCTAGGTATGTGAAATTGTTCGCTTCCAAAGAAGATGCTGGCCTCTGGCACCTGCTGCCTGTGCTGTTAGCTTCTTTCAAAGCATTTCTCTTAATTAGGTTACCAGACACTTGCCAGTGTTTTCTAGCTATTCTATATTAAATACACAGTGCTGTTGATAATATTCTAGAAAGTAGAAGGAAGTGGTTTTGGTGAATCTGAGACGGATTGCTAAGGGAGGGAAGACCTCAATGCCCTATTAGGCCTAAATCAGCTGTAATGCCACCATCCAGACCTGTGTGTGTGTGTGTGTGTGTGTGTGTGTGTGTGTGTGTGTGTGTGTGTGGCCTTGTAGTCAGCTTTCAATTTCTATGTCAACTAGAGATTGCTGGTAAGTGGGCAGTGACCTCAAGGACTGAGGGTCAAGGCTGTGCTCTGGATTTCTCTCCTGTCAAACAACCATACCACACAAACTCTGAAAGGATTAAAAAGCAGCTCAGTCTAGAAATAAATGAAATGTAGCACTGTGATCACATATCTGCCGCTTTCTCAAGTTGTCTTTATTTATGCCATTAAGAAGAATGATTTAAGTGGGATTGTTGATGCTTCCCAGTCCTTCCTTTGCAATGGGGGACAAGAAATTGGAAGGCAGTCACCCATGTGAGTGGGAAGATGAAGCGAGCCATGTCCCTGTGTTGTAGCAGCGGTGAAGATGAGTAAAGGGAGGCTGTAATTGCTGTGGGGATGAGATGAGAGCCATGACGACAAGGGAGCGGATGTTTAGCAGTGAGCAATGGGCCATGGAAGAAGGATCTCTGGGTGATGATGGAAGACACCCAGGCCAATGGCTGCTGTGTCATCGATTCCGGCCCGCTCCAGCCAGCAACTTAGCGTGGGCTTTAACCTTTCTTCATTTCTGAAGTTTGGGGAACACTTAAAATGTCTACTTCCCCTGCTTGTGATGGGAAGGTTGTGGGTTAGTAAGTATAATTAGCAATAGGAAGAGTTGATGTGGACTATGTAGCTATCTGCTTTGACAAAATCTGAGAGTCCCATTGGGTTTTGGTTTTTTTTTGTTTGTTTGTTTTGTTTTGTTTTCCTCTTTCTAAAACATAAGAGGGACTTTAGCTAAGCAAAGAAAAAATTTTATGTGTAGTGAAAGATACATAATACACGTTAACATTTTAAATATTTTAAGTGCTTGATTTAGTCACATTAAATGCATTTATATCATTATACAACCACTGGTGCTACCCATTTCTGGAACAGTTTTATCATCCCACTGAATATCTATATGCATTAAGCAAGGGCTTCTCTCTCTTCCCCTAAATGCAGAAGCCATGGTTACACTGTCTCCGGGAACTGACTATTCCAGGTACTTTATGGAAAGGCCATCGTGTAACATCTGACCTTGTGTGACTAGCGCATTTAATTTTGCGTGGCATCTTCTTATTTCCTCCATATATCAAGTATCAGAATTTCATTGCATTAATAGGCTCATAGTCTATTGCGTTGATAAGCTGTAATATGCTCACTGGTGGATTTGTGCCTTCTCCTTTTAGCTCGTGTGAATAGTATTGCTCGGAAGGTGGGTGTGCAAACTTGCACATCCTTTGTACATCTACCTAAAGAGGGGTTAAGTGGGGACCTTTTACTAGGCCGGAGGGTTGAATGGTGGTACCAGCTCCTTCCAGTGTGGTGGTGAGTGGGAGGTTTCAGGGGACTGCTGTGAGAGCCTCAGGAGATGCTAAGCGGATACAGGCTGGTATTCAAAACCTATAAAGCTATGTACTATAGTACCATTTCCAAGGTATTATATAAGAGGTAAGCTTGCTTAGTCACCGAGTTGCTCATTTTAATACTGGAGAGTACTGGCTGAGACTCCCCCATCCCCCCAATCCCCCACCACAGAATATGGGTACCATTTACCTGATCGTGGCCAGCGCCATCCCAGCTTTCACTCTTTTTTTTTCTTGTCCCTTAATCTCTGTAATGGTACCTCTATCCTCTTTGCACCCCTAATATGGTCCTCCTGTATCCCCCAAACCACCACGAGCCAGGCATTGGCCATCATAGCTAGCTTCTGTCTGCTCTTGGTTGGTGTCTTAGAGAGAGAGAGAGAGAGAGAGAGAGAGAGAGAGAGAGAGAGAGAGAGAGAGAGAGAGAGAGAGAGACTTTTAGCCTGTTCAATGCCCTTAGTATAACTGAGTACCAGAAGCCAGATTGAAGCCGTCCTTTTAAAATGTAGTTGTTCAATCTCCCTTTCCCTTTGATATGCTGGTTATAATTCAGAAGCAATAACCCCAAATGTAAGGTTGTAGACTGATGGCTAAATCTACGAGGCCCTTCCGGTGACAGGGGACATTTTTAATGGAAGCCTTCAAATCTAGTCAGGTACCACAATTCCCTGATGATAAAAGAGAGCTCCAGAGGTTATATTTAATTCTTTATATAGCCATTCTGCTGAAATTATTGCTGACTTGATGTCTTCCTGCTTTGGGGCATAGTTCTACCTGTGGGGTGCTTCAAAAGCACACATCTCACATCTCTATGAAGTTGCTGCCTCTACGCTGTTTGGGAATTTAGGGTGGAAACAAAGGAAAACACATCCTGAGAGAAGCTGATTGTTTTGCAGCTGAGCTAGAACCAGGCCATGGTCTTATCCTAAAGAATCCCACAAATGCTGCAAATTAGAGGGTCTCCATCTCTTCCTGCCTGGACCCCTATCAGTGTTGATAGGGAAAGGCGAGCAGTGGTGATGAAGGCAGGGCTCTTGCTCTCTCTGTTCTGTGGAGTCCCTGTGGCCACCACAGCACCCAGATCCACTGTCGGTAGTCCAAATGACCCAAACATGACAGATTCTGCTCTCATTCTGGGCAACTGATTTCAGCTGTAATACAGACCTCTGCTTCGTGCCTCCGCATCCTTGCTCTGTCAGTGGAGGGTACTTCAGGGGAGTTTTGATGAACATGTTGGGATTTTAGAAAACATGTTTTTCAAAGAAGCATGGTGCTAATCAAGGTTCCAGTTGTGACAACAAGCTCCATTTGGTATTAAAATGAGCAGCCAGATTGCTAAGCAAGCTTACCTCTCATACGACACATTGGAAATGGTATTATCCATTAATTTCCACCCTGTGCAGCTGAACAATGCTGTTGACAGATGCTAATTTTCTTAAATCGTAGGCAGCAAATGATGCATGAATGTAACAGCAACACACTTTTTAGAAGCCCTTGGTAGTCATCAGAAAGTAAATTTATATGAAGTTTGGTGTGATCGCTACCAGCTACGGCACTGTGTTAGTACCTTCTAATGAGCGCCTTAGACCCATCTGTTACTTTCTTTTCCCAATTAACACTAATGGTGGTCCAGGCAGGAAGGGATGTATCCCATGTGCTGTATTACCAGACCCTCTAATTTATAGCATTTGTGTGATTCTTTATGGTAAGACCTACGCAAGAATAATGACATCTGAGACCTAACCTTTTACACGACATACGAACATTTCATTGTGTACATGTCTCTGAAACTTACTGGCTAGTTTTCCTAGCATCTTTTAACGTGTTTGTCTTCCTTGCTATAATCTGCATTGTGGTCCTTACAACTGAGGTTGATATGATTGAGCGTTGAACCCTATAGTGTATTTTCTGTTTCAGATTTATAACAACTCTGTTTGTTCTCCTTCACTTTACAAACGAGGAGCCTGGGGCTCGGAGAAGGTTTTGGCAGGAGGAAAAGAATCAGTTTTAGTGTTCGGGTCTGAGACTCAGCAATCTGGCCTTAAAGCCACCCACAAGTAAAGAAGTTATTATTTGATCACTGCTGCCAGTGGTCTTTACATCCTGTTAGGTTTAAAGAGTGCCTAAGATACATGCACGGCCAGTGGCTGGTTAGTGATTAAATCTGAGTGTCACCTGCTGGGTTAAGCTCGGTTGAGGTAGCAGGGGAACTGAAGACATACCTTTGTTCTTCATAATGAGGCAGAATCTTTGTATGTGAGCAGTGAAAAAGATATGGAATTAACTTTAGTAGAGATGTCAGCAAAAGGCACTCGGGTCTTATTACAGAGGTCTCTTCTTATTTTAAAAAAATTCTGGGAACTTTAATATAAGAGGCAGATCTCCAAAGGGAAGGTCAGTATGTGTCAAATAAATGAATAAATAATTTAAATCATCCCTGGCTTTGGTTCCTTTTGCTGTCCGTGGGTTCTGTCCTGAGTCTGGCTTTCCCTCAGCCCAGTGATCTGGGATCTGTGCAGATTCACACTGTAGGCAGAGGGTTAGTCAGGAGCTGTTGGCTAGGAGGAGGAGGCTCCTCAGGGCTCCCCTTCGCTCTGATCACCCACCAGACCTGTTGCTGACTCCAGGCTTCCTCCTCTGGAACCCTTTTGGTGTGAACTTTGGGAGGCTTGAAGGAATACATTTGGGGCTAGTTTGCTAGGGGAAATGTGAAACACAGTTTTGATTTTAAAAAAAAAAAAAAAACAACCAAAGCAAAATCACTAAATTGTGGAAACAGATGATCATTTACTACAGCCCCATACACCTGCCAGATTCATGGTAACCCAGATTCATGCTCTCCAGATTTGTGTAAAACAGAGATGTTTGCAGCCACAGATCAACACTTACTTCTTTATTTAGACTTTTGATTTGGACTAGCAAAACTTCCTGCCTGGGCAATAAATTTCAAATTCTACATTCTTCTTAAAACTATTATTATTTTTATCATTAGTGTGTGTGTGTGTGTGTGTGTGTGTGTGTGTGTGTGAATGCACACATGCCACAGCACACACATGGATGTCAGAGGATAACTGTGGAATATGTTCTCTCCATCTACCTTTATGTGGGTTCTGGGGACCAAACTTGGGTTGTCATGTTTGTGATGCAAGAGCCTTTTCCTACTGAGCCACCCTGCCACACCCCTCGCCAAATAGTTTTTTATATAACTTTATTTATTTGTTTTATGTATACAGTGCTCTGCCTGCATGTACACCAGAAGAGGATATCAGGTCACATTATAGATGGGTGTGAGCCACCATGTGGTTGCTGGGAATTGAACTCAGGACCTCTGAAAGAACAGGCGGCGCTCTTAACCACTGAGCCATCTCTCCAGCCCCGCCAATTATTTTTCAATAATTAAAATATAGGGGCCCGAGATAAAGCTCAATGACAGAACACTTACCTAGAACCCATGAGGCCCTGGTTTGGTCCCCAGCACTGGACATAAAAGTGTGAAAAGGAGCAGGCCGAGCACGTGCCTCCGCGTTCCCAGCTCCCATTTCCTCCTCCAGTGAGAATTCTGATTTTGCTGTTTCCATGGAGATATGTTAACTTATTTTAGTATTAGTTAATACTGTAACCTCTGTCTTAAGTGACCTGCTTAGGAGCACAGCAAACATGGGGTATTTTATCCCTACAGTGGCGGAGGAGAACCAGGCTTTGTGAACGGGTAAAATTCAACAACTTGTCTGACACATAACTTGCAAGAACTGGACTTGAAGCCAGGCCTGTCTGATTCTGAGCCATTGGTTTGAACAATTTTGTTTCCCCTTTTCCAGGTGATACACCCTTAAAACACACACACACACACACACACACACACACACACACACACACTCACACACACATACACACACACATACACATACACTCACACACACGTACACACACTCATACACATTCACACACACATACACACACATACACACACATACACACACTCACACACATACACACACATACACACACATACACACACATACACTTACACATACACACACATACACACACTCACATACACACATACACACACACTCACACACACATACACACACATACACACACACTCATATACGCACACTCACATACACACACGTACACACATACACACACACTCACACACACATACACACACTCACACACACATACACACACTCACACACACTCACATACACACACTCACACACACATAACATACATACACACACACACACTCACACACACACTTTCTTACAGGTAGAACTCACCTTCTCTCAGTATGTAACTTGTGTTTTTACCTAAGCATATGTGATAACTATCTTCGGGGCCAGAACCATGGTTTTGGCAGCTTGCCTACCTGGCTCTGAGCTCTTGCCTATCTACAGAATTTATCTGAGTGGACAGGGGACATGACAGTCTCTACCCACAGGGCTATCAAGATGTTGCAGAGCCTCTTGTGAACCAAAGCTTTGTTGGATTGTTGTTGTTGCACTACTCGTATAGATAAAAATAAAAGAAAGTGAGATACTACTGTTATTCTTCTGGCTGAGACCAGCTCAGGTGTTGCTTAGATAAGATAGCCAATCTATAGTTACTGAATTTGTACCAAGGTATCCCATTTCCCAGGAGCTGGGGGCACACAAGTGAGTCACCTTGTTTCCTGTATTTGGTGCATCTTAGCAACACAATTTAATCATTCCTTTCTACCGAAGGAAAAAAGTTTTGTGGACCCTTTAAAGCAAACTAAGACACTCCTCTTTTGTTAACAATTAGCTTTATTCTTAGGTGTATTCTTGGATTTTTTTTTTTTTTAAGTATATTGGCAGGTGTGGGAGGGCAGTAAAAATCCCCTGCATCACATCAGCCTTGCTGTCCCAAGACTCTTGGCTTTGATAGCTCCTCTCTCCAAAAAGAAAAGCAGTGATGACACAAAGTGCAGGCACCCTAAGTCCCACAAGCCGATCAGTTAGCTGGTATGTTTTAAAAGTTATATCCCGCACACATGGTTTTGTCTGTGTTGTAAGGAAGCCATGTGTCCGTAGTGTTCGAATGCTGTTTTCCTAAATACAGCCCGTGACTTTGCAGCCATTTCCCGTTGCTGTTCCGGTTCTGGACCTACAGTGGTGGATTCTGAGGCATGCCTTAGTCCAGCTTTCAGCTCACGTTTCAGAAACTCACATTCCACACTTCAGACTTGAAAGGGGGCACTCCACCACAAAACTGATCAGACCCACAGCGCTAATTAACGATGTGCTATTTTTTCCTTGGCAGCCTTCATCTCCAGCTGACAGTTGCTGTGTGTGCTTAGCTTGGTCATCTTCCAGGGCCAGAAAAATGGCTCCATAGGTAAAGTGCTTTCTATGAAATCCTGAAACTTGAGTTCAGGCCCTCAGGACCTACATAAGGTGGGAGGAGAGACCGACTCTGTGGTAGTTGTCCTCTGATTAGCACATAACGTGCTGTGGCAGGCATGCACCTGTACTCTCACACACAGTAATAATAATAATAATAATAATAATAATAATAATAATAATAATGAGAAGAAGGACTTTAAAAATCATTTTCTAGTATGTGGCACTGATGAGGGACAACTGACAAAAGTCAGTGTGATTCTGAGTTTTCAAGAAACTGTGTTTTATAGAGATAAACTGCGAAAGACAGACATGGACACGCCCCACAGGGATTTTCTCTGCTGTGATCCAGGTGGCTTTATTTCTACATATGAACATTTTCTAGTTTTGAATGACAACAAGAAAAAAACCTGACCTAAAAATATCTTTTCCCATTATACTACTTAATGCTAAACCAAATTGGCGGTATTTGCTGAGCACTTTACTCAAAAATCCCCTCAGTAACTCTACATGGTTCAGTGTAGCAGGTCCATCTTAGAGCTGGAGAGACCAGTGCCAAGAGAGAGCGACTGAATCCCTCCTCCTCCCCCCCCCCGCCGCCCCCCCCTACCCCCCCCCCCCCGCCCCATATTCTTTAGATCCAGGGCAAGGTCAGGATGGCAAGTCTACTTTATCTGCGTCCTCTGACACCGGGCAATGAGTAAATGATCAGTTTTTGCAAAATACGGAGCCATTTCCCCTTCTGTAATGAAAATATAACACGCTGAAGGCGCTTTGGTTAAATAAAGCACTAGATCTTTTAACCCCAAGGTTGATGGGCTACACCCACAATGTTTAGCTTCCGTTGGGCCTTGGATCTGCATGTGTCATGGTGATAAAGTATGTACCATGTCACAGTCATTAGTTAATAACTAGTCAGACATGCTTGTTAGGTGCATGCTTGAGGGACGGAGCAGGGGTCCCTTCAGATCCTGGGTGAGCAACTGTATGCCCTGCAGGTCCTGCCAGGGGTCTCCACACACGATAGTTTCTCTCTTTATTGTCCTATGTTTCCAGCAAGGAAATACCCACTCTATTTTGCACTATTCCATAAGCATAGTCACTGTACTTGGAGTAAGGCAAGGCAGATAAAGTCAGACAACTGTTTTGTTGTTGTTTGTTTGTTTGTTGATTGGTTCTTTTTGAGACAGGGTTTCTCTGTGTAACCTTTGCTGTCCTGGACTCACTTAATATACCAGGCTGGCCTTGAACTCACAGCGATTGGCCTGCCTCTACCTCCCCAGTGCTGGGATTATAGACCCACCTGGGCTGGCCCAGACACTGTTTCTTAAGCAGCATTACTATGTTAATAGTCACAGGCATTCTAATTTTACCCAAACAAGGGAAACCAAACTCCCATGTGTTGGTTGGTAGCAGCACTGAGGAAGCTATGGTGTAGTTTATGCACACACACATGCACGCACATGCATGCACGCACGTACATGTGTGTGTGTGTGTGTGTGTATGTCAAGGTTGATGGAAATTGCACAGTGAACCTACACTGACACTGATGTCCAGATTTATGCAAATAGAGACCATTATGTAGTCAACGGGCCCAGTTGGACAGCCACCTGCACGTCATAGAGGGATGCTGGGGAAAAAGGGCACCAGCCCATTTCACCTTAACAGAACTCCAGTTCTTCTTTTGTTGATGACACCCTCTACTTTTTAGCCCCCTCCAGCTCATTTCTGCATTTCTCTACATATTCTATTGGCTTTCAATAATGTCATGACGCACCACATCTGTGTGATGCTGAAAGCACACACGTATTTACATACATTCCTGAAACATTCTCATGGAATAGGCAGAAAGATAAATAAATAAATAAATAAATAAATAAATAAATAAATCTTCATCTTAACCTGACGAACCCCCCCCCCCCCATGCCCCAGCAGATGAAGTGATTTGCTTGGGCTTCAGTGGGAATTCAGGGTCAGAAGCCAACGTGGTGTCTCCTTACGTAATTAAAACATTTTTTCTGTGCTCACTGCTAGTCAGCGTCATTAGGGAACATGGCAGAAGCAAGAGGAAGAAAGATGGCTTGGAATTGCCCACTGCTTCTACAGAACGACACCATTGTCCTGTCACTTACTCTGTTGTCTTTTCTATTTCCAACAGGGAGGTACCTCCTTCCAAACCCGGTGGCAGGTCAAGCCTGGCCTGCCTCAGCAGACACGTCCAACCTCGTGCGCATGCGCAGCCAGGCCCTGGGCCAGTCGGCTCCCTCGCTCACAGCCAGTTTGGTGAGTGTCTTGTGTGTGGTCAAAGTTTCTCTGCCTTTATCTCCCTGGGGTGGATCTGGCTACTTCAAATTAACCACAGGTTGGGCAGTGGTCATGCTTGGCTCTCTGAATGCCAATTTCTTCCTGGCCACCCCCAAGTGTGGAATATTTCTATTTGGTTCCGTGTCTCCCACTCCCAAGAAATGAAAATGTTTCTAGTTTTTAGAGACTCCAAACAAACAAACAACAACAACAACAAAAAAAAAAAACTTTCTGAAAAACTGAAGGCTATGGTAAAGTTGGAGGGTAAGAGAAACACAGATGGCTCCAATCTGTTTCATATGTAGCTCCAGCTAACCAATGCCTTGCCCAACCTACTTATTTGTTTTCGTGAATAAGTGTGTGTGTGTGGTGTATGCGTACATATTTACATGACAATGCATCATTCCTGAATTAGCTGAGAGTAAGATGTGTGCCCATTTTAGCCCTTTGCTTTGGCAATTGTCAACCTGAGGAATTTACTCACTGATACAGCCCGGTGTCTGCTTAGTGATCTGGTTCTGTTTTACCAGTGGACTCAACTTGCCCTCTGCAGTGTTGCACCCGGCCTGTGCTCCTGTGCATATTCAACACACATCTCCTTTCTCTCCTTTGATCTGGTGCACTTGCTTTGTCTTTTCTGACATCAACGTTCTTGAAAAAATTTTTATTTTATTTTTATTTTTATTTTAAATTTTTTTTTCAAGTCAGGGTTTCTCTGGGTAGCCTTGACTATCCTGGATCTGCTTTGTAGACCAGGCTGGCCTTAAACAAAACTTTTATAGACAATCTTTCATATAGTGCTGGTCAGCTGGTTTTTCTTCGCGAGACTCTGGTTTGCACATTCCTATTCCAAACTGAGAACTGGTGATGTGTCCTCAGGACATGCTATTGACAGGGACATGATCGCTCTCTGCCCCTCACTGTGATCTTAATTTGGGATCACGTAGTTAAGGTGCTGCCTGGTGGCTCTGTAGTTGTTACCACTGACTCTGTAGAAACAATCTGAGGGGAAAGTATAGGCTGCACAAATGCACCTCTCGCCAGGTCTTCCCCTGTATTCAGCTGGCGATACTTGGAAGGATCATTCTTTTTTATGTTGACTAAAAATGGTGTGAACTATGTATATAGCGCGGTGGTAGAGTGCTTGTCTAGCATTTGGGAAGCCCTGGATTTGATTCCCTGCACAGGAAAAAAAAAAAAAAAAATGACCTTCCAGTACTAGCACTCCCCGTCTTGACTAGCTGGAACATATTTATGTATCTGTTGCTACCATAGACTTTGATTTTTCTTGTTTTCTTTCCCAGTGTAAACCTTGATCTTTAACCACTGTGCTTACTAGATTTTTGTTTTCTTGATAGACACCTTTTTTTAAAAGTGTGTGTGTGTGTGTGTGTGTGTGTGCGCGCGCGCGTGCACGCGCGTAGTGTGCATGTGGCTTCCCATGGATGTGAGCGTACATGTATGTGCACATGTAGAAGCCCAAACTTGACATCGCTGTCTTCCGTGGTCACTCTTTATTTATTAGTCAGAGTCTCTTGCTGATTCTGGAGCTCACTAATTCCAGCGAACATAGCTAGCCACCCTACCCAGGAACCCCTTGGGTCTGCCTCGCAAGGTCCAGCCCTCATGCTGAGTGACGATCGCTCTGTCTACTGAGCCTTTCCCTCAACTCCGTAGCAGGTCCTTGTCGATGTACTCTAACCCAGGCTAAAAGTCTTTACAGCTCGGGGTGGGGATATGGCTGAGCGGCAGAGTGTCTCCTTAGTGTGTGCGGGCCCCGGGTTTATTCTTCTTCTTCTGCACCCAAACAAAAGCAAAAACATGAAACCAAAAGTCTATACAAGTTATTTTGGGGCTAGTAGTAAAGTTGCACGGCATGGTAATCTGCCTTTAAATATCTCTTATTGACAAAAATGTAAATAATTTATAAATACACACACATACATATCAGTGGGTTGCGGTACTTTATAATTCTATACACTGGTGAGAACTTATGCTGGGCATTTGGGTATGATGCGGTGATGGAGATTTTATTTAGGGCTAGCCTCGAGTCCTTCTTTGGCTTTTTTTTTTTTCCTTAAAGATTTTATTTATTTATTATTTATACAGTATTCTGCCCCCCTGTGTGCCTGCATGCCAGAAGAGGGCACAAGATTTCGTTATAGATGGTTGTGAGCCACCATGCGGTTGCTGGGAATTGAACTCAGGACCTTTGGAAGAGCAGGCAGTGTTCTTAACCTCTGAGCCATCTCTCCACCCCCCTTCTTTGGCTTTAAGGAGACACATAAACTTGGGGCAAGTCTTATTTCCTGAAATGTCATGACCTCACCCGCAGCTGCAGAATGCAAAGGCATGTTAACACGACCAGGAGAGCCCTTTGGACCCTGAAAATTTCTGACCCTTCCTTCAGAGAAATCAGCAATCTGAGTGTATGGCATAGTGATCTCCAGAGAAGACGCCGAGGTGGTTGTGGGCAGCATTGTCCCCCTCCTGCCCCGTCTTTACCGAGAGGGTTTCCTTGGGGGATGTGTTGAAAAGCTTTTTTTTTTTTTTTTTTTTTTTCCTGTAAGCATTTACTTTTTAAAACAAAAAATGCTTCAAAGTCTATGATTTTTTTGACAGTGTAATTCGAACACTGCAACCCTGATGTTTGAATAGTAACGTTACGAATGTGCTTGCTGGCGAGTGAGTCATTCTGCCTCAAGTGCTCGATTTTATTACCTAATACCAGTGATCGCCTGGCCAGACACAGCCTGACCTTTTCATTGCTCAAGTGCCTGCCAGACAACCTAAAGTATTGGGAATAAGATACAAAACTAAGAAATATAAATAGGTAAACATGGGGCGACTACCCCTTAAAATGTGCCAGGTAGTGTGTGTTCTTAGGAAGGAATCATTTAAATTATTAGCAGGTTTACCCACATGCTTTATGAGGCTTCAAGGTGTAGTTACTGAACTGTAGCCTTAGGTCACGGAGGCTAGAAAGTGCTTGAGTCATTTACTGGGGTGCCGGGGAGGGATGTCAAGGTGTCCTGTTTGGCAGAGCCCCATCTTGGCTTCCTCGCTCTGCTGCAGTTTGTCCTGCTATTTTCCTTAGTATTGTCACTGTGGAAGGCTCTAATGCCTGCTTCATTGCCAGTGCATAGCTAAAACACAGGACCTTCAAGTTCAGCCTGCTTTACGTTTCTGTAATGTATGGAGTGCGTTGGATTTCATTTATTATTTTTGTTATTGTTGTTGATTAAAAAAAATAACAGATTGATCGAGAATGCTGATGCCAAGGATGGGAATGGCAGCTGGCAGCGCCCTTTGTTTTCTTTTCCCCTTCCTCTCATTTGGCCCTCTTCCAAACAAGCTGAATTTGTGGAGGTGCTCTGTGCAGTAAGATGTGCCTCCTCGCTGACTGATCCTGCCTTCCTAGCCCCACCCGCCCCCACCTTATTTCTGGAATCTCCTCAGAGCTGTGACCTAATTTTCCTGACTCGTGCATGACCTTTGAATGTTTAATCTCTCCATATGAGACTGTAAGCATCTTGAGAGCAGGCTGATTAGATGACTTGATTTTTTTTTTCTTTTTGCTCTCTCCTGCCCTTAGCACAGTGCGTAATACATAATAATGAATGAACAAATAATGATTCATGGAAAAATGACAGATTTCTCTACCCTCAAGGTGAAGGGATGGTGTGATTGGTGGCTTAATGATATCATCCATCTAAGACCTCTCTGGTTTTGTTGTTCCGTCTGAATCTTACAGTTGTGACTAGCTTTAAAATCCATATTAACAGGCCAAATCCCATTTGGTGCATGTCAGCCACTCAAAAAAAGTATGATGACAGAATTGTAACATTATTTTCACTGTCCACAATCAAGGCGTGGTCATTAATCTGCTTTCATGTGGCTATGTAGTCATGGTGGTTTAAATGTTCTATTGATTCTTTTTTCTAATCACTAAGTTGAGATATTTGTCCAAGTACAGGAGAACCAGGAAAAAGAAAATTCAAAGTGGTTCTGTTCAAGTAACAGTGTCACCTTTGATATGACAAAATCCTTTTCCATCGAAACAGCTCACAGTTCAGTATGGGCCTTCTTCCTGAATGTTGAGAATACACTATTAAGAAATTAATGAAGGCCATGTGCAATTCGGTGGGCATGAATTTTAGTAAATGTGTGACCTGTGGTGATTTAAAAAGCCATCGGCACACTTGAAGGCCCTGCTAAATACCTTCTCCAGGAGAAGATTAATTTCTAGCCCGAAGTATCTAGTTTTCCTTGGCAATGCTAAATGTAGTTGTGTTCCCTCTCCCAGACACTCTGGACATTTCAGATAAATGGCATGTTGCCAATTCATCCTAAGTAGCCTGGTAGCTGGCAGAATACATGCTCAGCCGGTGTCTGCCCGCTGGGACACCAGCCAGGAGTGCTGATGAAGTGTCAGATGTACACTTCATATACATTAATCTGAAGGGGGAAAACTCATTTTCCCATTTGCTGTCTCCATCTTTCTGTCCCTCCCCACACACATGGGTAGTTTATCAAAGAAGTCATCGTCGTTGCCGTCGTCGTCGTCAGGAGCTGGGGGATCTGTACAGATGCTGCCTTCTGCCAGGAGAGATGGGAAGTCCAGGCGGCAGAGGCAGGACCGGTGGTGACTTATTTCTTGGTAGGAAAATATGGTTGTAAGCCTTGCTGACTGATGTGTAGAAATGGCGGCTGTGGCCAGTCGTACAAAACAGTTAGTGCTTTTGCACTTTGCTATGACGGCTGGAGGAGGGACTTTGAAAATTAGGTGCCCAAGTATCTCTCGAGTTGCATTTGGCCTGAATTGCCTGGCTCATCTGTCGAATTCATCTAAAGGGTCCATTCACTTATTTCTTACCGCGGTCTTCCTTGACCGTTTGTCTGAAGCTGCTCCCTGTTTTGCAAGATATACACCCCACAGCCTTCATTTTCCTCCATATCTTTACCATCTTCAAATACGCTGCATCGCTTATTTTATATTTTGGGTAGCTATCCCTCAGCGGATATCTGGGGATGGTTGGGGTACCTTTTGAAAATGGCACGTTATCTGCATAGGTTCTACGAATATCCTCCATATACCATAAGTCATCTCAGTTATAATACTTTATATATACCTCAAGTGCTCCATAAATACATTACACATCTTCAGGGGTGAGAGCAAGACAGTAGCCTGTTCGTGTGTAGCGTGGACATGTTTTTTTTTGTTTTTTGTTTTTGTTTTTTGTTTCGTCTGTAGTTGGTTGAACACATGGATGAGGAAGGTTGACTCTGTCTCCTATTACTCTGACGTAGTTTTCACGAAGGTAAAGATAGGTTGTTTTTACCCCCTATGTCCCCGCTACTGGAAATAGTGCAGGACTCATTATGGGAGCTAATGCTACAAAGAAATCCCAGGTTTGTGCATGTTGGCGATCCTGGAACTGACTCTCCTGGAACTGACTCTCGTACACTTAACTGTTTTTAGTCTGTTCTGGTTTAATTGTATTGGCTAGCTGAGGCATTGCTCTTCAAGCCAGAGAGAAGCTACTTATCAATGTATTTTCAGGAATTACACTGTAGTTGTCCATTTGGAAGTGAGATGCTAGGGCTGGTGAAGCACCTGTGAGCATGCGCTGTCTGAGCAGCTCTGCGCATGCGCTATCCGATACCCATGCCAGAGTGCACCTTTTATTAACTCCATGTGAATTTGTGTGGGCCTCAGGTTGTCCATCTGTGGACTGGGGATCAGCATTATGTTAACGTTTATGCAGTTGATACAAGGATTTAGTGAGTAGCCTCTTGGACGGAACTTTGTACCATGCCTGTCACTCAAGAAGTTTCCCCGGCCCCCCTCCATGTTTCTGGGGCTGCTGAACAGAACGTGTCTTGGAGATGAGGCTGTGCAGTAGGCTTAGCTGGAGTTGGCACTATCACAAAGGACAAAACCAAAACCAAACAAAAACTCCTCCTCCGCATGAGTAAGTGTGGCCTTCCTGTCTCTGCTGGTGGATTGGCTTGTTTCTTTGTTTTTAATCTGTGCCCAAAACAAAATTAACAAACTGAGAGAGCTTTCCAGGTGACTAAACAGTTTTTAAATAAGGAAGGGGCCGTCAAGTGCTGTTTTTTTTTACCTTCAAGCTTTTGGTTAAGTGGTGACATTCTGTTTCTTTGGTGATTATCTTTTTATATCATATCCATTTCCCTTAATGGAAAAATTATATTTCATGATGTACTATAAATATTAAAACCAAACTATTTAAACTGTAATATATTCCAAGAGCCATAATGAATATTCATCTTTTACATTTGCAAAAATGCATTGCGCGGAGTACAGGAAAATTCACTAAACACATGCAGAAATGTATTTTCTTTCTTTTTACTCATTCACAATGTAGACATGATGCCAGCATCTATTTAGGGTGCAGTCTTTATTTACAGTCATTTAATATTATATCAATACTTCATTAGCCTTACAGCTCAAAAACAAAAAACCTGATCTGAAGTCTAATTAGTTAACTCCAAGAGAGCATCTATTAAATATTGATGTAGGAACAGTCTGAATGCCCTTGGATAAATTGCTTAGCAGAAGTTGTGGAATACATCTCTGAATTAGCATTTATCCTTAGCTGTTATGACTCAATTTAAAGGCTGCATAATATGTCTTATTTAGATTATTTCCAAGTTTTTCCTACTGTTAATAATTGTGATACACCCACTTCATAAGTCTTTGTCCACCCCAAAGTATCTTAGAGTAGATTCTTACAAGGGTATTATTAGGACAAAACAGCTAAGACTGTGAAGATCTATTTTAACTTTCTTAACTTTTGTCACACTATTTCTATATTAATGTGTATTACATGTACTCTTATCAGCAGCTAGTATGTTCTTCCAAAAACTAAAAACAAACTTTTCTGCTTTGCTTAGCAATAATAAGTAATAAATAATAATAATAATAATAATAATAAATTTAAACATATGCATTTACAAAGTCAATACAACTATTGGGTGCACTGGATTCTTACAGGAAGCCAGCAGATGTAGCAAGTAAGAAATAAGCCGTCTCAGTACTACCTTCCCGTTTCCTTTGCATTCCCTAAATCAACTTACCAGCCCCGCTGTCCACAACCTGGCTCACTCCTGGGATGCAGGAACTGCTGACTGTGATTACAATGTGTGTAGCTAAAGGCATTATTCCATGGGTCACATTTTTTTTTTCATCTGGAAAGTAGTAATCTCAATTGTGAAATAGTGCCTTCAGCTGTGGACGTTATAATCAGAGTCTCAGGAGTGCTTGCATTCCAAGAGTAATACATCTCGTAGTCATTACCCTCTGAGCTAGGTTCTGTTTATAGTAAAGGGATGAATTTTCATAACTCAGTGCTGAAATAGCAATAGGGGGCCCTGAGCAGATTATTATAGGTCAGGCCTAATCCACAAAGATAAATCTCATTATGGGCTCACCTGGGCCCATCCACAGAGGAGCCAGTTTAACAAGAGTCTGTAAATCAAAAAATCAGCTTAAACGTGGACTATAAAAATCCTTGCTATGATCCAACTACGGCCTCTGAGAAGAGACACTCTAGCGCGTAGCCTTAATGCTAAGTTAATGCTTAGATGCCCACAGGATAATTAGCAGCCTTCATGGGAAAACCATAGCCATTCGGCTTATTTTGAAAGATGGAGAGATGAAGGAATGCCACATGTGGTGAGGAATGGATTATTTTCAAGACTGAAATTCAACTTAAAACTTCTCATGTCTTAGGTCTTTTCTACAGTTCCTTCTGTATATGAGTGCTCTATCTGCAGGCCCGAAGAGGGCATCAGATCCCAGTATAGATGGCTGTGAGCCACCATGTGCTTGCTGGGAATTGAACTCAGGACCTTTGGAAGAGCTGACAGGGCTCTTAACCGCTGAGCCATCTCTTCAGCCCTCCTGTTCATTCTGAAAAGATTCAAAGGCATTTCCTACCCTGGCACAAGTGCTGTCCTTCCTCAGAAGGATGGGGGCATCTGCTAGAGCAACTTGATGTGTGGGTGTCCCTGGATAGGCCAACCAACTGTCGACTTCCTGTGGTCAAGGGCACTTGAGAAAATCTGAGGGTGCCGGTGCCCATTCGTATTATATTGCATCTAAATACAAGAAATGCATGTCTTCTTTTAATTACTTGCCATTGTGGAGGGAAGCAAAAACACATTAAAAATAGCAACACTATGAATGTATGTGGGTGTTGAGAACTGAACTTGTGTCCTCTGGAGGGACAGAAAATACTCTTAACTGTTAAGCCATCTCTCCAGGTCCTTCCTTTGGGTTTTTGTTCTGTTTGGTTGGTTGGTTGGTTTGGTTTGGTTTGGTTTTGATTTTTTTTTCCCCCTTTGGTTGTGTTTTGTTTGGTTGTTTTGCTTTGGTTTTTGAGACAGGATCTCTCAGTGTAGCCCTGGCTGTCCTGGAACTCACTCTGTAGACCAGCCTAACATTGAATGCAGAGATCCACCAGCCTCTGCCTCCTGAGTTCTTGGATTAAGGGTGTACGCCACCATACCTGGCACCTTTGTTATTTTTCTACAAATACTTTTATGGTTGTTGTAATGAGAAAATTCAACAACTATGTTTATCCCTGGTTGGTTGGCATCTGACGTGTCAATGTGCTGTGTGATAATGAGTGAGCACATTTCTCCATCGTGTTCACTTCTCACTTAATTGACTATTAGTGGGGACCCTACTATACAACTATTACTAAAGTCTTTGTAGAAATGATATAGCATTGTCCTTGTTTCTGAAGAGCTGTAAGGCTCATTGAAAGAATTCCAGGAAATTAGAAATGTGGCTGAGTCAGTTATGGCTGTGTGAATTCATGGAAGCAGAAGAATGATTCAGGCTGCAGGTTTCAGGAAAAGCTTTGTAATCTCAACTGAGTGCAAAGCCTGCATAGGTTTTAGGCAGGTAAGTTTCAAGACACATTGGACCTATGGAACCACAGGGTGGGGGACAGGTAGAAGGGGTAGAAGGGGATAGGGCGATGGTGTTATTATTATTATTTTTTTTTTTTACATGATGCTTTTAGTCAAGAGACAGAGGACCACATGAGAACTCCAAGGCTCCTGGGTTATGGCAATGGAGAGAGTTTCCCTGGAAATCTAGAACACCATCAACATTCCTCCTCCTAGAATGAAGGAGGTGGCTGGGGCAGCTTCAACCATCCAGTTGAGTGAGTTGTTTTCTTTATTTAGGAAGCCTCCAAGGTAGAAAGAGTGCTTTGTCTATGGTTAAAAGACCATTCAGGGATTTTCATTTAGAGACAATTAACTCTGTTTTGTTAGTAGTGGTCTCCTAGATCCTCTGAGCTCTCTTCTTTGTAATCAGAGGCTATGTTAGTTTCCCTTCATGTGATGAACAGCAGTGTGGTAGAATCCACCTTAGTTGTTTTGTGTTTTTTATTGGTCAGGGTACATCAGCTTCTACTTTCTTTTCTTTTCCTTTAATAACAAGCACAAGTTAAGCCACTGGTGCGTGGCTGTGGAGGGCGTTTTTATAAATGCTGTGCACAAGCACAGAGCCCTGGTAACTCTGACCTCATGCCAGGGGTGGCTTTTGTTCCAAGCCCTGCTGCTTCTCCTGTTTGCTCAAAGCCTCGGCTTCTGTTCATTTTGCCGTTCGTCTGTCTCATTTTGGATCCATACCTTTCTTTCTTACCCACCACTAAAACTGCAGTTGCTCTGTTTTTGTTTTTGTTTTTGTTTTTTGAGACAGGATTTCTCTGTGTAGCCTTGGCTGTCCTGGACTCACTTTGTAGACCAGGCTGGCCTCGAACTCACAGAGATCTACCTGCCTCTGCCTCCCGAGTCCTGGGATTAAAGGCGTGCGCCACCACACCCGGCCTGGAGTTGTTCTTTTCTTCTACTCTTCCACAAGACTCCCTGAGCTCCACCTCTCATTTGGCTGTGGGTCTCTGCATCAGTTCCATCAGCTACTGGGCGGAGCCTCTCAGAAAGCAGTTATGCTATGCAAGCACAGCAGAGTATTATTAATAGTGTCAGGGGTTGGCTCTCTCTCCCATGGGGGTGGGCCTCAAGTTGGGCCAGTCATTGGTTTGCCAATCCCTCAATCTCTGTTCCATCTCTATCCCTATGCTTCTTGTAGACAAGACAAAATTTAGGTTGAAGGTTTTAGGGGTGGGGTGGTGTCCCTCTCCCTCCACTGGAAGTCCTGTCTAGCTATAGGAGGTGGTGACTTCAGGCTCCATATCCACTGCTGCTAGGAGTCTCAATAAGGTCACTCCCATACGCTCCTGGGAGCCTCCCCTGTCCCAGAGATGCCTCCCCACCAATCTCCATTCTCCCTTTTTTCCCCCTCTCTCTTGGTCCTTCCCCCACTTCTGTTACCCTCCCCAGCCCATCTCCCACCTACTTTACTCCCTCCAGCTACTGCAAATGTCTATTTTATTTTCCCTTCAGAGTGAGTTTCAAGCATCTTCCTTCGGGCCTTCCTTGTTACTTAGCTTCTTTGGGTCTATAGATTGTAGCATGGTTATCCTGTACTTTATGGCCAATAATCACTTATTAGTAAGCACATACCATGTGTGTCTTGAGGGAGCTGGAGGAGTCAAGGACACCACAACAGGAAGACCTACAGAATAAAAGAGCCTGGACCCACGGGGCCTCATAGAGACTGAACCACCAACCAAAGAGCATACATGGGATGGACCTAGACCCTACACACATATGTAGCAGATGTGCAGTTTGTTCATCATGTGGGTCCCCTAACATGGGAGCAGGGGCTATCTCTGACTCTGTTGCCTGCCTTTGGATCCCTTTCCCCTAGCTGAGATGCCTTGTCTGGCCTCAGTGGGAGAGGATGTGTTTAGTCCTGCTGTGACTTGAAGTACCAGGATGGTTTGGTTCCCATGAGAGGCCTCACCTTCTCTGAGAAGGAAGAGAGAAGGGGAGGGGGCAGAGGGTGGGACTGGGAGGAGAGGAGGTAGGGGGCTTGGATCAGGCTATAAAATGATTAAATTAAAAATAAATAAATAAATAAATGGAAAAACAAGCAAACAAACAAAACTTGAGTTGCCCTCTTGTTGGCATACCCTAAACAGACTGAGAGCTGAAAGTGCTTATACTAGTAATTTTCACTGTACAGGTTAATATTGAGTAAATAATACCTGGGCTCTAAAATGCCATAGATCAATATAGATGCATATGTATTAAGTCATTTCCTCAAATCATTCTTTTGCAAGAACTAGTGGAAATGGGACTACGATCCCGGCCATTCTATACCTCACTTGGCTTTCGAGGACTGCTGTGGGTTGAGTATAAAATTTGCCCCATACTCTCGTTGTTTGAACTTACGGCTCTCAGTTGGTGATCCTGTTTGGGGGAATTGAGGAGCTTAGAAGGTGGAGCTTAGCTGGGAGAAGTGGGTCACTGGGCGGGCACTGAGGATTATAGTCTGGTTCCGTTTCCACCTGAGTTCTCTCAGTGTCATGATCAGCTAGGATATAAGGAGAAAGTCATGTCTCAGCCTCCCGTAGCCACCTGCTACGATGCCTTCCCTTTCTCAATGGACTGGATCTCCTGCCCTGTGAGCACACAAATAAAAACCCCACCTCTCCTCCCTTCAGTAGCGTTTATCAGGTTATGCGAACAGAAAGAACTACCACAAAGACCTGGCTTTCAAAAACAAAACCTGCAATGGAAGACTATCATGGCTGGACCAGACCCTGGGTAACCCATCTCCTCTTATGCCCAGTGAGACTGTGATTGGCAGCAGCCTTATCTAGTTTGTGACGTTTTCAAAACATGCAATGTAGAGTTTAGTATTAAGTGCTGGGTGTGTCGGAACACATCACTATGTGACCCTAGCTCACATAGCGGGGCAGGTTGTTTCCAGGGGCTGAGCAGTCAGTGAACCTAGCTGAGCGGGGAAGTTGCAGGTTCAGTTGACAGGTCCAGTCTCAGAACTCTAAGATGAAGTGCAATAGAAAATCATGCTAACGTGCACACACATATACCAAGGAAAGCTACAATGGGAGGAATGTTTGAGAGCATGGGCTCCCTGGGTTGAACTCTTATTGTACCACCTGAGTGCATAACCCTAACCAAGGAGTTTATGCCTCCATGCCTTTCAGCGGCAGGGAAGAGCAATAGAACCTATTCTATGTGCTGTCTGGTATCAAGTGAGGCCGTACATGTAAGACCACCCACTTGGAACACAAAAATACAGTCATAGGGCTGGACAAGGTGATTCAGTGGTTAAGGGCATTGGCTGTTCTTTCAGAGTACCTAGGTTCAATTCCCAGTACCCCCATAGGGTGGTTCCAGCTATCAGTAACTCCAATCTCAGGAGATCAAATACCTTCTTCTGGCTTCCATGTGTACTGCCCACACCTGGTGCACAGATGTATATACAGACAAAACAGCCATACACATAAGATAACAAATAAGGGGGAAAATTTAAACACACACCGTTGACAACTACTATCATCTTAGACAAAAGGGTGTTACTGTTAATTTATTGAATCAGGAAATTTTGTCTTTATTTAGTCAAATGCATACTTATGGTTTGCAGTTAACATATTTACGATGCTAACCAAGCAAAGATCTGCCCCTCTGCACTCTGTTTCAAAAAGCTGTGTGTTGTGTATGGTTTCTATGGCATAATTTGCAAGGCTTAAAGCTTACCTGAGAACAGGAGCCCTGGAGGAGATAACACCATTTTCAACATCAACTAAAACCTCAAGGTCTGGTACTATTAAAATTTTTTTTTAAAGTGACTAGTAGGAAAAGATTAAAAAGAAGAAGAAGAAGAAGAAGAAGAAGAAGAAGAAGAAGAAGAAGAAGAAGAAGAAGAAGAAGAAGAAGAAGAAAGAAAGAAAAAAAATCCACTTCATTGTTCTTAATCAATGACAAAAAATGGTCACCCAGGGTCCCAGAACCTTCCTTTCCTTGTTTAAGTAAAAGAATATGACTCGTACAAAGTTTTGCTGTCATTTGCGTAGCACCTGTGTATTTGGATTTTTGAAACAGTAGCATCGCTTTTACCAAAAATATGGCTAATTTTCCCTCTTTTTTTCCCCTTGCCAGACTTTGCTGTTACTCTCCCAGATACAGCATTGTTAGAGGATACTTATCGGGACTCTTATATTTTTGCTGGCCCACCCCATTGACGAAACATTTTGAGTCTGAACTAATATGCAAATGTATTTTTAAATGATTTTCATGGAGTCAGCAATATGGCTCATCAGGCCTGATCCTAGGAGCTTGATCCCTAAAACAAACATAATAGAAGGAGAAAACTTATTCCTGCAAGTTGACCTCTGACCTCCATATATGTGTCGTAGCATGCACGCATGTAGACGTGTGTGCACGCACACACGACAAGTCAAAAATGTAAACCAATGATTTTCATGTGCTTACAGATAGTATTCAAAATATCTTGATGCATCTGAGACTCTCCGCTAGCACCTGTCAGAGTCAACATTGCCTGGAGGGTTTTTAGAAAGGATGTGGAGGCAGGGGTTTGCAAGTGGCAACCATTTTGTTGCCAGGCCCTGGAGAGGACTGACTGAGTGCCCTGAGCTGGCAGGAGATGGAGACAGAATACACATGGAAGGCTTGAAGGTATACATTGCTGGAAGGAACTATAGTCACCTCGTCCTTGATGCACGCCAGCCAAGTTTCAGCATGAATACCAACTTACGAAGTGTGTAAAACCAGTAACAATGAATAAAAGGGATTAAGAATTAGACATTGGGGCAGTGAGATGCTTTTGTGAGTAAAGCCCCTACCTGCCAGTCCTGACAACCCCAGTTCTTAACCTCTTTGAATCTAGACTAATGATTGAGAAGAGGTTGAAATCGTGCGAGGCCGGACCCATCTATCCTTCATAAGAGGTGTATTTAATTTCATATTTAGGTGGGAAAAAAATAAAATCTTGGTATTCGTGTTCTTCACCACCACTAAACAGCCACGAGTGCCGGTGGTTATTGTGAGAACTGCTTCATAGCTGGTTATGTTAATTAGGGTGTAACACCCCTTTAATTATTGCGTGTATTCAAACATCATGCCATCGCTTCCCCCCCCTTTTTTTTTCTTCTCCAGATGTAAGACATTCATTTGTTGCTTGACAAGCTGCAGAATTATAGCTAAGATAACAAATAATTACCAGCAAATAAAACTGGTTCTTTGGAAATATACTCTAATTGGCTAGCTATGTTAAAAGAAAGGAAAAAAATATTGCCATGTTAGGCACGGAAGTCAAGACCATTGCTTATGAAAAGCCTCAGTTTGGGCATTTTCATTTAAATAAGCCTTCTTATTGCAATTAATATTACCGTTTGGTTTATGGCCCTCTAAAGTACATCGTCTTTCAGCATTTCTTGGTCTTCTAACTTTGCTTTCTTACACACGCTGCACAATTTGCAATTCAGATCTTAATTTGATTTCCGTTCTTTAAAATGCCATCTTTCTTGTATTTTCTTTTTATTTAAAGTGTGTTCCCTCTCAGTATTCTTGGACGCTAGGCATAAACAAACTACTAGAAACAAAAAAAATCAAGCTATTAAATGAGCTGAGAACATAAAGCATTTTAATAGGAATTTCGCATAACTAAGTATTTGAGAACCCAGGCGCAGAATTACAGTGCTTCGGAATCAAACTTTATGGGACAAGGTGTGCCTGATTTACCTTCTGCTCCAGGGATTTTAAAATAATAGCATTTGTGTGGTTGACTCTAAATCTTCACCTCTTCTTGTGTGCCTGACGTGTTAAATATGGCTCTGGAAGATTTAGGGTTAACGGCTGTACGGATGCAGGGCTTAGGTCTCTGTGGTGTTTCCAAGTTCTGAATATCCCGGCGGCCCCCCCCCCCCCAGTATGGAAGGTGCCACTGTGAGCGTCCATCTTCTGTTTTGAGTGTGTGTCTGTCGGGGCCGGGGGGGGGGGGGGGCGGGAGAGTTGTTTTCTTTTTGTCCCCAGCTGTGACCCACATGAATCAGCCCAGCCCGTCATCACCTGTCATCATATTAACTCTATGACTCGCAGTTTCCGTTCCTCAGTTACATGGACGCGTGGTCCGGCTCGAGTGCGGGTTTTTCTGAACAGAGAAGATCATTTCTTCTTATCCTTTATTCTGTACAGTTCACAGGATGTTCTATGGTAGCCCTCCTTTTCATTTTGAATGAGTGAGCTTATGAAGTATATATATGGCAAGGCAGAGTAAAAGAGTAAGTGGAAAGTGACCAATAGATAGTAAAAACACCACCTCGAGCACCCGGTGGAAAGGCTCTTGGGAAGCTGAGGTAGGCAGCTGTTGCTCCCACCTGAGCCTTCTTGCCAGAGATGAGCTTTCCATGGTTGGACCTTACTAGTGCAGTAACCCTTGTCAGAAGTGGTTCACCTTCAACCGGTTCTCAAGGGCACGGTAGGTTTTACTGTTGAATGCTCTGCTGTTCTCCTTCCTCCCCGGTCACAGGGTTTTGGGGGGACAGCTCACGCCTAGAAAATGAGCCTTATAGGACATGTTGTCATCATAAACATACTGGGTCTGAACTAAGTGGAGCAATCCCACTCCCAGAACCAGAATCCTCACTGAGCTGAAGCCACACGTGGCATTTTATCAGTATGATGTACAGTGCACTGTCTTTTTCGACTCCCTGACTGTTGCGTATAGCATCTAATTTTCTTGCATTTACTATGTTCTGCCTAGTTTGCTGCTGAGATTTTCAGGAACTACCATCATCCTTTATGCACAGGCCCTTTGCGTTGCTTTATTTTCTAGGAGGTCTTTAAAACAAAGCGACTGTTGGGGAAGACAGGCTTGTTTGAGGTTGGGGAGCCTCAGACTAGATGCTGGTAGTGACATTTCTTGGCTATGTAAATTTGGGGAGCTGTCACTTAACCTCATGGAGTCCCAAGCATGGATCTGGATGACCTTGACAACATCATTGTCCACGACAGAATCAATCATGTCAAAACACACTGCCACGTGCTGCCGTTCCTTCTGCGGTGCTCAATACACATGGCTGTTTTGGGTCAGTCTGTCCTGTGGCTGGTCCCTCTGTCTGCCCCCGTGTCACAGTTTTTTCATTACTGGACTTCATGACAAGTCTTAATGACTGTTCAAGCAAGTTCCTCTATGTCCCAGTAGCTCCTCAGAGTGTAGGTCCTTGTGGCACTTTTATTTTCTGTATAAATTTACTCACAAAATTCTCCACGCTGATTGAGATTTTGATTAAAATAGCATTAAATCTGTAGATCAATTGGGGGAAATTGGCATTTTTATGATGTTGAGTTTTACTATTCTAGAACATGGTATATTGCTCTATTAACCTAGGACTTCTTTAGTGTTTTTCAATAAGTTGGGGTTTTTTTTTCTCTAGAATTTTATACTCTTTGTTAGGCTTGCCCTTGGGGAATTTAAATAATATTCTTTACAAATAAATATTTTCACCTGTTTCCTCAAGTACGAGGGTAATTTAATCAGCTTCCAGATACAGCTTTTGAAGTTAATTAAGCTTCCTAAGTGTGAGTCTTATCTGTAGGTTTGGCTTGGAGTCAGAGACAGTGATAACACACACACACAAATAACAGTTTTTCTTGTGTATTTTCCCAGTCTTTATAGATTCTTCTCTTTTTCTTAATTAGGGCCTGCTGGGTTCAGTTGGACGGGAGCAGTGGTAGGACACGTCTTTGTCTTCATCACAAACAAAACACTGTCATCATTTCATGCCAACGATGGTAACCACTGCAGCCTGTGGGAGAGCCCGTTACCATAGGCAGAATACCTCTTTGCATGTTTAATTTAAAAAAAAAATAGCAAATTCTGGACTGAGGATGTGGTTCAGTTGTAGAACTCCTGCTCAGGGCCATGGATTTAATATCCGGTACAAAAATAAAGTACTTTGAAGCTATAAAATTGCTTCATTTACAAAAGAAATCTCACATTCTTGAGGATAAACACCATGCTATCATGACAAATTACTTTAAAACAAGCACGTTTGTTAGAAAATTTCTGTGTTTGCAAATGATACCACCTTGCACTCTTTTTTGTCTTTTTTAAATTTATTTTTGAGACAGGGTTTTTCTGTGTAGCTTTGTTTGGCTGTCCTGGACTCACTTTGTAGACCAGGCTGGCCTCGAATTCACAGAGATCCACCTGCATCTGCCTCCCTGAGTGCTGGGGATTACAGGTGTGCACCATCACTCCTGTTTCTTTTTGGCTTTAATATTAAGGCAAACTCGCTGAACAAAGCAAATTAGGAATGTCTGTCATCTGGCTATCTTGGCCCTAATGTTGTGTAGCAAGTCAGTGTCTCAGAGGCAGGCCGTGCTACCTCTGGC
The DNA here is from genome assembly GCF_903995435.1 of Acomys russatus. Taxonomy (NCBI): domain Eukaryota; kingdom Metazoa; phylum Chordata; class Mammalia; order Rodentia; family Muridae; genus Acomys; species Acomys russatus. Next base: position 23,807,020 of record NC_067166.1, on the reverse strand, counting down.
TGTGGCTGAGCATAAGGGCTGCAGTTGGCTGGGCTCTGAGCACTTCACTGGTAGCCTGGTGTGGCTGGTGTCCATATTACAGGTTAGTCATGTCTGTGTATGCCTCTCACGCTGGGATCCTGGCTGGTGGGCAGTGCTGATCTGTGTAAGCTCATCATATGCGGGAGGTGAACACTCTTATGAGGCTACTAGACCAGAAGTTGACATAATGTCTTTTTTCCTGATGACTGTTGTCCTACAGTCAGACATCAGTGGGCTAAGGAGAGAGGGGCCATGGACAATAATTTTATCTTCCACAGAGTAAATTCTCTCATTTTTTATGTTTGGTAGAGTTTTTGTTAAGAATAGATTCACCTGCTTCTTGTCCTCTGAATGTTGTCTGGAGCTGTCAGACTTGGTATTTGTGGGGGAATTTTTGACAGATCCACATTTTAAATAAAAAGACTTTGGATTTTAACTCTTTTCATGAGAAAATTTAATATTTTGTCATTTATTCTGTGGGTATTTAGTAGTTTATCTTATTTTCAAATTTGTATTCTGGGTATTATCTTATATTTTGAGTATCAAATATTTTATATTTGGAGGCCCAGGCTACCCTGAAACTTGATAGGTAGACAAGGCAGGCCTCGAACTTATAGAGATCTGTCTCCTTCTGTCTCCAGAATGCTGAGATTAATAGCATGCACCGCCAGAGGACTGGGCACTTTTTCCATTATTTATGTTACTTGGCTTCATCTTTTCTGTAACATTTGTGTTTTTTGTTGTTGTTGTTGTTAGGTTTTTTTTTTTTTTTTCCTATTCATTTCCAATGGCTTGATGTGAGATTTAAAATGGATTTTTTTTTTCTTCCTTGATTCTAAAAATATTCTTATTTTCCTGGTGTCTCTACAGGTTGGTTTTTATTGTTTGGAGATTTACTTATCTTTTAAGGAATAAAGAACATTTCCATTTCTTAGTCACCTCCAAGTGGCCAGCTGGTGGCTCCAGCATAATTCTTCAACACTTCTTTCCTCTGTAGTCTCTACCACCACCTTTAGCCTATGCTAAATTCCCAATTATATGAAAGCTGTGTATCTTGGCTGCTGTTCCCTTGATGTCTCTGTTTTCCTGTATTTACTCCACATCATCAATTCTTCTTGGCTCCTGTGATGTGCACCATCTAGTGTAGTTGGTAGGGAAGCCACAGAATTTTGGACTACTACTAGTTGTTTCTCTTCCTTCCTCCTTCCTCCTTCCTCCTCGTCCTCCTTCTTCCCTCCTCCTCCTCCTCCTCCCCTCCCTCCTCCTCCTCTTTGAAAACCAGTGAGGATAAAACATCCCTTGTGAAAATATTGAACAGCTGCCTCTTTGGTGTAGCCGGAGTCCTTAGACTACGGATCAGTGGAAGAGGACGCATACCTTCTGCTTACCCGGTAAGCTCTGCGTCGTGCTGAGCCAACATGTTTGTGTAACTGGTCCTCATGGAATTTGTGACTGCAAATCCCAGGACTTGTTACTTCCCGGATGGTGCCCATGGATTCCTGGTGAGAAACTGGGTTATAAAGGGGCAGGTCTCCAAAAACTGACGCCGCGTCTTGGAATCAGCGTTGGGCGTGTGAGGACAATGTGCCCTCTGGGTGCGGAGACTCGCTTCCTTTGCCCATTGCAGGGCATGGGTGCGTGGAGGCTTCTCTGTGCTCTCATGAAAGGAGACGTTAGATGATGGTCTCCTCCTCCTCCGTGGAAACTTATTTGCATACAGTGTCTTGAGAGCTGACAACAGAGAAGTACAAAGGATAGGACTGCACCACTTCCTAAACTGCCTCTGTCCTAACTTGTTCAGAACATCTCTGGGCTGCAGTGCTGGTGAGGTGTAATGTTGGCTCGGAGGGGGATGGGCACTGACAGGGCACCAGGAGTAATTTCCCTCATCCATCACGTTGACAGCCCTTGGATTTCTCATCCCATGAGAACAGGGAGGGGCTTGGCCATCACTGAACGGGCTCCACTTACCTGGCATTTTAAACCACTCTGCATTTGATATGAAATTAAGTAGATGCAGCTGAAGTCGCTCTGCACCGAGAAGCTCATCACCTGTCCCACAAGGCTGACAGGTGGCACAAACTGGCATTGGGATTATGGCCATAGTCTGAGCCCCATCAACACAGAAAGCTTTTCATTAAGAGTGACAGATTGGGAACCTGTTATTAGAGCAGATAAAAGCATAATCTTTGATCAGGTAGAACTCTCTTTAGTTTCCCGCCTCAGGATAGATCAAATTTGTCAGTTGGAAAATCCAGGGTTAGATAGCTATGTCATTTTGCGTTTTTAAAAATTACAATTTAGCTATTTCATGTTATAATGTAAATTCTAATACAAGATTTTGAGAATTCTATTTAAATGCAAGGCTGTGAGTCACATATATGCAGTCATTTTTAACGTCTTTTCTATACGTACAGGCATTCCTTTATCTTTTTGTGAGCTTTGACCCTCTGTGACAACAAATAAATACTTCTTCAGTACTCACGTCTCTTGCTTTCCCCGAGATGCAGTCTAGGGCCGAGTTTCATATTGGCTTATTTTCTTGCCTATCTGATTTTAATTCCTCCCTGTGGCTTTCTTCCTAAACTCATTTTCCTTTTTCTGTAGTTCATAACTCTGGTAGTCCAGTGGTTTTTCAGAGGTGTTAACCCTTGGTCCCTGGTGACATGTCTCACCATGGCTACCTATCCTCTTCTCTTCTTCATTAAAACAAAACAAAACAAAACAAATGTCATCTGTTTCATTTCTTTCCTCTATAATTCTTCATTCCCCAGTTTTCTCTTCCAGGGGACTTTCATTCATGCACTCATGGGAGCTGTGGGCTTCTTGATATTTCCTGAGTAGGGCAGAATCATCCCTTCCCTTGTCAGCCACACCGCTATCAAAGCCATGTCCCTAGATGTCTCTAGATGGCAGCATCCACCTCTCTCTGCCTAGAGGCAACACGAGAAAACCAGAGTTGTCTGTCTTTACCACACACATCTCCCCTGCTTTCCTTTTGTTTCCAGGTGCATTTTAAGCTAGGCAGACAATCTCCAAGGGGAATATCCATCCCTTCCCTGGTGTCCCTGTCACTGCCTTTAATTTGTCAAGCCAGAGCTTGGAACCTCTCTTCAGTTGTCTTTAGTGCAGAGGAGCTTTATTGCGAAAAGCATTGCTTTAAAATGTAGCCCGAGGGTTTGGAGTAGTAATTTCCACAGGATGCTTGCTAGGGCTTGTGTACAGTGCCACTGGGGTGACACAGTGGCTGAGATGGTGGTACGATCTGTCCCTAAGCCACATCCAGTGTGGGCTGCTTGGAATATATAGATGGTTATTTCTTGAGTGTCTCAACTTAAAGTCAATGGTAGGCTGTGTGTGTGTGTGTGTGTGTGTGTGTGTGTGTGTGTGTGTGTGTGTGATCAAAATAGGTTATGTGGATTATGAAAATGTCACAATGAAATCTATTATTAAGCCTAACTGATACACAGTAATAAAAGCATATAATTATATTCAAAAATATCTATAGTATAGTCCTGTATAAGATAATCAAATATATTTTTGGCTCAGAAGGTTATCCTTCCCTGCACAGGGACTCTGAAACCAGCCCAGGACACTTAAGAACCTGTAACACAATAAAATTAACTAAATAAATCAAATGGATACAAAAGCCCAGATCTTTTTAAGTACTGTTTATTATGTTGCAGCATTTGAACTAAATATCTCACTTTAAAATTTTTCTCATTCATTCATTTACTCATTTATTCATTCATTGGGTACAGAATATTGAATGCAGGGCCTTGAGCTTGTCTGGCAAGCTTTAACACTAGATTACATCTCTCATCCTTTTATTTGTTTAGCATGCTGCTTCCCGTGCATGAGGGAGTGCTGCATACCCTCACCCACATCTAAGCTCTCTGCCCTTCACTTGGTGTCTCATACTGTCCCACGAACACATATCTCATAGTATTTAGGCCAATACTTTCTGTGCCTTAGCATGCATGTGCCAGTGGAATGGTGTTCTCTTAACTTAAACCCACAGTGGCTCTGTGGGCACCACTGTTGTAGATATGTGGCCATGCCTTGGGTCAGCCTTTTCTCCTTTGCTTTGAAAGTGAAACCCAAGCAAAAGAGATGAACCAGACTCTGAATTCTAAGAGGCATTTTTGGTTTGTTTTGTTTTATTATATATGTGTGTGTGCGTTAAGCATATATATGTTTTAAATTGAAATAGAATTACATTGCTTCCCCCTCTCTTTTCCTTCCAGTTACCCTCCCTTGAACTCCCCCATAACCTCTACTCTCACATTGATAGCCCCCCTTTTTACACACAGGCGCACGTGCACACATACACACACACACACACACACACACACACACACACACACATCTCCTTCTGAGTCTATAGTTGGTGTTTGTATGTATATGGCATCAAGACTAACTACTCTGCCCTGAACAGCCAATAAAGAAGCTCATTGCTCTTGGGAGCTAATTCCCCCTCTCTCAGCAAGTCAGTAGTTGCCTGTAGTTCTTTGTCTAGGAGTGGAAACATGTCCGTTGATATTACTATTGTTACAATCTTGTTTATGCAGCCATTTCTCTTTCCTTTTTAAAAAAGGGATTGCTTGTTTGTTTGTTTGTTTATATGAGCACTCTATCTGCATATACATCTAAATGCGAGGAGAGGGCATCAGATCCCATTATGGGTGGTCATGAGCCACCATGTGGTTGATGAGAATTGAACACAGGGCCTCTGGAAGAGCAGCCAGTGCTCTTAACCACTGAGCCATCTCTGTAGCCCCTTATGCAGGTATTTCTAAGAGAGACCAGTTCACAGCAGGCATTCTGGTTTCCTCACCCTCCTCTGTGGTGCTCCCTAAGCCATAGATGCAGGAGGTGTGTTGTAGTTTGAGTTGAGGTCCCTACAATCCACTGACCTCTGCATTGTGTCCAGTTGTGTTTTTCTGTGATGATCTCCATTTACTGTAAAAGGAAAGGATCTGCATTGAGGCGTAGCAGCTACACTTACCTGTGGGTGTAAGGTTTAAAAAATAGGATGTAGTAGGGAATTATTCTGGTCTAGAAAGATGGCAATGAATTCTTTCCTAAGGTCCGTGACCTCACTAGCCCTAGGCATCTGGCTAGGCGTCTCGTACCAAGCATGATTTCCCTCCTGTTGAGTAAGCTTACATCCAATTAGACAGCTGCTGGTTGCCCCTAAACCACTAATGTGAGTGCGACTTATTGAGGCTTTATGCACATCTTGCCATAGCTGTAATTGTCATGATGCATAGCTGCGATTGCTGCAGTTTAATTGCGTCTCTCCCTTGGTAGCTTGCCTAGTACTTTCTGGAACCATGAAGGCTAGACCACAGTAAAGACGCTTTCCGGTCAGATCCAGTTAGAGCTGTCCCAAGCTGTGTGGCCTAAGTGTGTGTCTTCAACAACAGGGAGGCCCACCCTTAACCCATGAGAGGCAACCAAGGGCTACGTTTATAATCTATATTGTTTAGGGATGCACTTGGACTACCCAGACCAGCCCTTTGGGAGGCGGTTTCTTGTGTTTGGTAGTGGGGCTTTCCTTGTGGTTCTCGTCAGTCTAAGTGGCTTAGCTTCTTTTAAGATACACATACATATTTGTAATGTGTATAATATTAGGGAGATATAAAGCAGGCTAACTCCTCGAGGCTTAATGAAACAATATTTGTTTATTTTTCCCTTGTCCCTCCTTCTTCTGTATTGGCCGCCTATGTCTCCCTCAGTTGACGCTTCCTCACATTATCCTGCTTCCCCCTTCCTGCTGCCTGTACCCTGCTAGTCCCCTCACTAAGTTTCCACTAACACACCTATGCTCTCTTTGTGGTTTTTCTTGCTTCTATGGTTACCTTGTGTTGTTAACTCACACCTAAGGCTTAGGACCCAGGAACTGCAGATAAGAGAAAGCATGCGGTGTTTGTCTTTCTGGGTCTGGGTTAGCTTCTCACTCGATATAATATTTTCTAGGTCCATCCACTTACCTGCAAATTTAATGATTTCATCTTTCTAAGAAGCACTTTGGGGCATCGTTGGGAGCTGAGCAGGCTGAAGAGGTGTGTCTGTGTTGAAGAATGTTGTCTAATGAGACCCTGAATTCTCCCCAAATCAAGTTTTCCCCTCACTATAGATTTACTAAACTGCTTCTACCAGCATCTCTGTAATCTCCCCCCCCCCCCTTTTTTGATTCTTTTTCTGTACTTTGAAACTGAAGCGTCACCACCCATGAAATGTCGTGTGTAGGCCAACTGATGTCTTTGGACTTGGAGGAGAAATGCGGTTATCTCAGAGGGAGGAGCACTTACTCTGGCCAGGCTTTCAGGTACTGTCCCAGGCCACAGTCTTCAGAAATACCCTTACCGCTGGTCACCTAAACAACCAGCTAACCTTTGTTCATACTGAAACACCATTCCATCAATTGGCAACCTGTCCCTGGGGTCTGGCTTCCCAAGCTACAGCTTTAGTCTTACGGCTATGACTTGCGTGGTGTAAGACTGAGTGGGAGCGATCATTTTTAGTGGATGTGTGATTGTGTTTGTTGCTGACGTAAGTTGCTAGGGGTGACCCTGATACCATGGCGACTCAGGGCTGATCTGAAACCTCCTAGGGTCCTCTCTGGGGGGAGGGGAGGAAGTGCATTCCTTCTTTGCTGCCGATTTACATTTGAACAGTAATTTGTTTTTTAATATGGGGGTGTATGAACAAGAAACTGCATGCTCCTATTCCTGTTGACCTTGTGATAAAAAGTAATGTAAATGCAATACTAGAGGCTCTAAGCATACGAATGGTAGAAAATTAAAAAGTAATTTACTCATCCCCCTCAACCTTCTTCTCAAACGCATTGTTGCTGTTAGTTTCTTGTTATTTGGTCCAGAAAGAAAACCCACACACGACACAAGGTTTGTTTCTTCATTTACTCATTCCTTCATTCACTCACTCACCCATTCATTTATTCCTTCGTTCGTTCTGTGTGTAGGTGTGTGGCAGTGAGTTTGGGTACCTGTGGAGGAGGTCAGCGGTGTTAGATCTCCTGGAGCCGGATTATAGGCAGTTATAAGCCATCTGATGTGCATGCTGGGAACCGAACTTTGGTCCTCTGCAATAACAGTGTGTGCTTTTATCCTCTGAACCATCCCTGCAGCCCCTAATCCTAAGATTTTAATACAGTTTTACTATTTCCTTTCTACCTCAATCTGAATCACGCTCATGGTAGCACATGCAATTCTACAGTGTCCTTTTGAATGGCAGCATGATATGCCATTAAACTGCCAGCCAGCTGCCAGGGATCGGACTCTATAACCGTAGCTTTGGAGTTTGGAACATGCCTTTAGCCCCAGCACTCAGGAGGCAGAAGCAGAGGTAGGTGGATTGCTGTGAGTTCAAGGCCAGCCTAGTCTACAAGGAGAGTCCAGGATAGCCAGCCAAGGCTACACAAAGAAACCTTATCTCAAAAAAAAAAAAAAAAAAAAAAAGCATGATGATGATAATAATAATAGTAATAATGAACAACCATAGTTTTGAAGCCCTGTGTTTGTGACTTAGTGTGGGAAATAATTCTTTTTCATTAAAGTGTGAGTGTAGCCATTGGTGAGGTAAGTCGTCTTCCAGTATTTAGTCAGGGTACCTTAGCGTGTCGTGTGTTATGTTAACACAGACTAGATTCAGTCAGGATTCTCTCTGGTCTCATACAGCAGCTTATTTCTCTGTAGCCTCCAGGCTGCTTTGGTTGGCCATGCTCTGCTCCACACAATCATTCATGAACTCAGGCAGGCAGACGAGCCATCATCTTTATGTCACCATGTGTGTCATGGTAGTCTTGTGTGGGGGTCGGTTGGCAATCTGGAAGATAAATGGGAAATATAAAAGTCAGGTCTACATGACAAATATTACTGGGTCAGATCTTGAGGACAGTCATACAATGACCAGGTTTTGTTGTCTAACCACACCCAAGGACACAGTAGACTGAGAAGTGGGTTCTACCCAGAACTAACAGGAAATGGATTTGGTGAATAAGTTAATTGGCCAGTTAACATGGCCAAAGACATGAATCTGTGCAGATGCAGAGGTCTTCATATAAATGCATGGCTGAACTTGAGGAGGAAAAGAACTAGCTGACTTAGGAAAGAGGTTTTCTGATGATGACACTGGACCCCACTGTGCAAGCATAGGTTATGGCAGTGGCACTCTTAATCTCTAGGTGGACCAAGAGCCTGTTCCCTCTGCTAGTCTGAGTGTCACTATTTGCAGGGAGAGCATCACTGGGGCCTTTCCAGGTGGTGGCTTTCTCGATTCGAGGAGGGCCAAGTCTGCACAGGCCCTGGCCAGAGGCCCAGAGTATCTGCCAGGCACTGGGGCTTGTGGTTGGCCTCTCTGAGCCGCCACCTGGGCTCCTGCATGGCTGGTCCCCGAGCTTTAGAGAGAGAGATGTCAGTAACGCTCTGCTGCCCTTGGCTCTGCTGGCAGAGGAATCCCAGCCTGGCTGTGGCACAGGATAAATGGCTTACAGCCACATGCGGCTTGTTCATTGAAGAATTAGTGAAGATTATGTATCACCCTGCATCAGTACTCTGACTTTTGTTTTTCAATAGCACCATTGGGAGTGAAAAAAATTTTGTAATTAGCTGTATTCTCCATCCGTGGCTGCGTTTTCAACTGGAGAAATCCATGCCTAAGAGACAGGCTCAACTAAGGCATAAAACTTTGTAGAAGTGATCCTGGAAACTTTGGAAAATAGGTCCTTTGTCCTTGACACCCCTCCCCCTGTGCTACTTCTGTGTTTATTCAGATGAACTGGATGTATTTCAGAGCTTGGGAAAGCCGTGGAGTATTCCTGATGTCTTGATAGAAAATATAATACATCCAGACCGGTTAGCATCTGTTATCCTAAGCATTTTAGTGGCGGCTGGTCATGTCAGAAAAGTATAATCTGGCGAAAGTCATGATTTAGCCATCTGTTGGGTCTTAGTGTAGTCAGTCGTACATAAAGGGAGGGGCAAGTGAGTGAGTGTAAAGCCTTGCTACTCCCAAATGACAGAGGCACTGCCCGTTCTTTAAGTAATGGTGCCCGCCAGGGTTTTGGACACTGTCTCAGAAAGGAGAAAAGATATTAAGAGGATAGCGGCACATGCACCAGGCACTGAGAGAGGACCTGCTGGCTTCAGGAATCAATATACTGCAGTGTGTATCTTGGCTATAATTTATCAAAGCATCTCAATGTGTTGGACAGAAAAGTTCATGTCTACTCCAATTTACAAGCAAAACAATTGGTGGATAGGAGTAAACTTGCCTCTTACCCATTGTCCAGGGCGTTGCTTGGGCCAGGAAGCAGACAACAGCTATAAAAGACTGACGGAAGGGTAGTGAGTATGGTATGAGATGGCAGAATGGATTAAGTGGTTGCAACCAAGCTGAGGATCTGAGTTTGAACCCTGGGACCCACATAGTGGAGAGAAAAGACTGACTGCAAGTTGCCTTTTGACAGGGTATATACAGGCACACACACATAATCAACATAATAGTTAAACATTGGAAAAAACCGAGTCTGATAACCAGTTGGAAAATATATGATCTTATGTACTAGAATACCATGGCTAAGTGTTCTTGCAAACAGAGGCAGTGAGTACAGAGCTTATTGCTGGCACACTGGGCCAGGGATACAATTGCTGAAGGGTGTCACTGGACATTAAGACTCTGTTGTTTGTAAAGAGATTTGGAAATGTTTGTTGCCTGCCATATTTGGGCTTGAACCTAAGACTTCCTGCCAGTTAGATAAGCTACTCTGAGCTAGCTTTCTGACCCTCTGTTTATTTATTTTATTCTGAGACAGGATCTCAGTAAGTTGCCATCTCTCTCCCTCTCCTCAGCATCTTGTGGAGTCAGGATTGCAGAGACTGCCACCAGGCCAGGCCTTTTATAAAAAGGCATTTTATTCTTGAACAGGACCGAACTATCAGAAGAAAGCCCATCTCTGACATTAAACCTTGAGGCCTACATAGCCTTGGTAGCACACCCCTGTTAATCCGAACACTTGGGTAATAGAAGCAGAAAAATTGGGAGTTCAAGGCTGTGATCAGCTACAGCTGCACGGCAGGCAGGAGGCCAGGCTGGGCTCCGTGTGGCCTTGTTACAAACAGCAAAAACCTTAAGAGAGGGTTTGTGAAATGCAGACCGTGCATATATATTCTCACGGGAGCCTGCCTGGGTTTGCTAAAGACTTGGTTGTCTTGCAGAGCCTTACACTGTAGGTGGCTAAAAGTTTTGGGGTTTTGTTTGCGTTTTTTGTTTTTTGTTTTTTTCATTTGGGGGTTTTGTTTGTTTGCCTGGTTAGATCTTTTGCTTTTGCTTTTGCAACTTATATTTCTTAAGTCGTGAGAAGACAACCAGCCTATGCTGCAGAAATGTTTACAATGTAGGCATCAAGTCAGACCTTTGAAGGAGGAGGGGGTTAGAGGAGGGTACGAGGGGGATCCTGAGACCTTGGGATAGAAGGTTTGCAGTGAAGGGCAGCTTTTCTATGCTGCCCTCGAGTGAAGCACAGAAGGCTGTCTGCTGTGGAATTTATTGACCATGCTTGGCTGCTTCCTGGTCCTCCCTCCAGGCCCTGCCTTTGCTATGCTATTCTTCCCTCTTTCTCTCTCATGGTGAAAAGGCCTATTATCAGTACAGAGTTGGTGTGCAGATGCAGAGGCATGGTGAGGGCTGGGCAGATGCATCTCAGGATGAAGGACTGGAAATACCTGACGCTGAGCTCTGAACTGGAAGGATGCTGGCGTTCAGCTGGGACAGACACAATCCAAGAGGCATTTTCTGGAGATTTTGTTTGTTTTGTTTGTTTGTTTTTGTTTTTGGGTTTTTTTTTTTAAGGAAATGCAATTTCTAAAACACTATTCTAGGGTATCTTTCTCACTATGTATTTATTGACCTTTTAATACCTTACGGGAGAACTTTTTTTTATCTCAAGATGTATTATAAAGTTGAAAACCCATTGCTATTTAGAATGTATTTTTCTCAGCAATCTATAGTATTGCAGAAAAGTATACACAATTGGTGGATATCTGGGGGAAATTCTATGCTTATGCTCTGTAGATTTGGAAAGAAACATAGGAACTGAAATGTTGGAAGTAAAAATAGGCAAATGTGTTTTTTTCTTCCCTTAAGGAAACTAAGAGAAGTCAAAGGAAGCAATTAATTGGGATACCCTCCCAAGGGCACTGAGGCGTGTGAGGAGGACCTGGGGGACCGATTTCATTTGCTCAGTTGCCCTTCCCATGTGCTCTCTGTGTTAGCCTCCACCACGTGTGTATTGGGGGGAACTCATCGGCTCCTGCACATACTCACAGAGGCCAGAGGTTGACATCTGTGTCTTTCTCAATCACTCTGTGCCTTATTTTTTTGAGACAGGGGCTCTCACTGACCTGGAGTTATCATAAATGAGTTATGTGCCTGGGGATCTGATTGCACAGTAAGCGTTTTATAGACTTGGCCTTACCCCAGCCTCCTTCTTGCACCTTTTGTACCATTTCCTCTCCCTTTGGTCCTGCTGTTGAACCTTGCAATACTCTTCCGTATTTCTAAATTACCAAAGTAAAAGAGGTAGGAGTTCAGAACCTAAGTATACCTTTTATGAAACTGCTAATTTTAGAGGGTGAGGTGACTCCTTGGTAGAATTCCTTTTTTTTCCTGGACCAAGATTTCAGTGCTTACCATGTGTGTGCGCGCACACACACACACACACACACACACGCACACACACACATGCGCACGCTCATTTACTTTACCATCTCATCTCTCCTGGAACCTTAGACAAAAGGATGAATCTCCAGATAGATTTTTAGAGTTGTGTCAGTGTTCCCTGATTTACAAACGGGTTACGCAATCAAAAACCCTTTTTTTTGTGTGTGACAGTTTTGTACCTCGCTAATGAATGGCATAGCCCTTGGAAAAACTAAGAAGTGATTGCTGTGAGATTTGTGTGCCATAAATAGGAAGAGAGGTGACTTAGTCACTTCTGTCCTGGCCTCAGGATTCTCTATCTTCTTATGGGTCTTTAAAGACCTGGGATGTGTTTTTATAGGTCTTCATCTCCATTAACTCATTTAGCCATTCTTTTTTAAAAACTGGTGGCAGGGAGCTCCACAGGTAAGTCAACAGATGCAGTTATTACTTTTGTCCACAAGGTGGCACATCAGCAATTAACCTTTGCAATGGATATAAGCCAAACTGTTGAATTCCTTTTTTTTTTAAACAGTTTTATTTTATTTTATTTTTTGCAAGAATTTTTTAATTAAATATTTTTATTTGTTGATTTCTCTTATAAAGGATGCATCCATAATGCACATAAAAGCAAGGTGGACTCTGTTAGCACGGCCACTGTGACACACAGGCTGTCTGAGGAAAAGCCTTTCAGTGTGTATGAAACTACTCGTTTGAAAGTGACTGGATAATCTGAGATTAAAATGCTGGAGATCTTTCCCCACAGTCGTTGGCTTCAGATCACTGCTGCAAAGGAGGGAATTTGTTAATCTTGATAGTGCTTTGGGCTTTAGAGGGTAATGTGTGGACGATGCTTTTGTATCCCAGGTTTCCATATTTGAATTATGGACAGAGGACGGTTATATATATTTGAGTCAGAGGAATTTCTTTCAGTAACCGAAAAGGAATTAATGAGAAATGTTGGGCATGCGTTATTTTTGAAGGAGTAGACCGCGAAGGCATTGCTGGATGCATTCTCAATAACTCATTGCATGTATAATTAAACCTCACCGCTGAATGAAGAACTCCATGCTGAGAGTGTATTAGTGGTGGGTTTACGTGAAAATGGTCAATGGTGCTTCGTTAGAAGCAAGCAAAGCAAGTGGCTGTTTACACTGTTGCATACGAGAGCAGTGAAATCAGTGACACGCTTTGTAAAAACTTGCGCTTCAGATCCCAATAAGGATTTTTCTCCCTCTTGGTCTCTTTTTCTAGTCAGTTTTTATATTTCATTATATTTTTCCTTGGAGAGAAACCTGTATTTCTCTTGGTGACTCAGGATCAAGAATCTACCGTTAGAATCTGATTTAATCTGTTAGCTTTCCCTGCAGGTAAAACAGCCAAGACATCCGCATCTTGTTGTGTCCTGGTTTGGTTTTTTTTTTTTTTTTCCTCCTAAGGATGCAATTAACAGGCAGGTCACAGATATCCTTACCCGCTCTCTCAGAGGAGAGCTGTGACAGGATTTCAAGGTTGTCAGGTGAGGTATGAAATTATCACCAGAGTTTGGTGGCGTTGGAGAGGGGCCCAGAGAAAGCAAAATGAAGGACTGTGTTTGCTTTTAATATTCCATCTGTGTCGTGTGGGTAGGAAGGTCAGAGAGGGCCAGGCGGCCCCACTCCAGTGACCTTGGGTCTTAGGAGAAAGCCTTGCCTTCTGGAGGCAATGTTATTCTTAGGAGATTAAAGTCACATTCTTTTATGGCCACAAGACTCAACGCTCCTCTTCCTCTCTGCTTGCCTCAGCCAGCCTCCTCTTCCGGGCCTTTTCTCAAGTTTTATTTGTCATCCCTGAAGAATGTGATTGAGAGGTAGTGGCCAGAAGGGGGTCTCCGTGGTGTAGAAACCAGATCTGCAGGAGTGTAAAAAGCATAAGGAAGTTGCTCCCTGCAAATTTAGGTGGCAGGAGAAGGGCAGGATAATGTGAGATTTTGTTCTGCTGACCTTATAAGTATCCAAGTTCAGAGTGACCTGGAGTTAGAATGCCCCGCTGTGCCCCCACCTGCGTGTCATGTTTTCTGACTCCCTTCCTTTGCAGTACCCATCTCCTGGCTTGGCATGCTTCTAGAGCCCTGCCCCCCAGTGCCCCCCCCCCATATCCTTTCTGCCTCTGAGAATTTCTACTTCCTTTCCCTATGGTCCCTGACCTATCTACAGTCTACACTTTGCCAGGGACCTTCAGAAACTCCTAGTGCCTGGTCCTGCCCTGGAGGATGCTGACTCAGTTGGCCTAGGTGTGTCCTTGGCTCTTTGGATGTATAAAAGAAGCCTCTAATGTACGGATAAAGCTGAGAGTCACTGATGGTGACTGGTTGACCTCTGATGCCAAACCCTTCTGTGCTCTCAGCCTGCGCTCCCAGCATCCTCAGTTCTTCAGATTTCAGCAGCACGGCACTGTGCCCAACAGTCCTGCCTCTGCCCATTCCCTGTCTTTTGTCTATTTATTCATGTGTCTTAGAACCAGTGACTGAGTCTTCCCCCCTCCCTGTTCTCAGAATCCATCTTGATGTCTGATGCTTAATAGGTGCCTAGTGATTGGTTTCTGAATTGAGAGGATAAAAAAACAAAACAAAACAAAACAAAAACCTAATACTATGATTTCAACAAATCGATTCATTCACTTCTGACTTAGAAATCTTCATCGTCTTGGAAGATGCTTTACTCGAAGAGCACAGATTCCCTAATCTCCTGTCTTACCCTAAAGCAATGATAAGTACATAAAATCAAAGGAGAATATGGTGTTGAGCTGACTCGTATTAGCTTGAGTCACAAAAGCCAGCTTTAGATAAGAGGTCCAAGGAGGACTAAGCTTGGACTCAATAAAGATCAAGGAATCCAGTGCAATGTGCTGGAGATCTCCAACAGTAATTCCCCAGTGCTTTACCTAGAGAATATTAATTTATGTAATTGATGATAATCTGGCCAATTTATTGTAGCATTAAAAATGTAAATCAGTTACCATATCAAAATATTCACTGGTGTGCCTGGGACATTTTACATTTTATTTTATTTTATTAGGTGATAATCGGAGGCATAATTGTTAGTGTTTGATTCCGGCAAAATACGATTCGTTTCTGTGAAACACATTGTGCATTAATGATATCATTAAGATTAATGAATATAAATGAATGAGCTGGGGATTTCAAATAGAACACAATGACTTTGTATCAGTGAGTAAAACTAGAGCGATAGAGCCCTTGATCCTTCAGGACATGTGCTAGCACTCCTCCTGAATTCAAGTATACACTAGAGAGAAAATAAATGTAAGAAGTTAAATTGCCGACCTCAGTGATTAATTTTTTTTAAAGCATTTATTGTCATTGTTTGAGAAGATCTTTATGAATTGGCTTTGGCTAAAGAAAGCCACCTTTTAGTTTAGTTTTAAGAATAATTTTTAAAAAGTCTTTTAATATGAATTTCTAGGTCCTATATATCTAAAAGTACATGTATATTTTTATATATTAAAATAAGGGTCATAAATCATTGCTCTTTAAAATTAGGCGGCTTCATTAATGGCATTCTTATATATTGTAGATGTAAACAACCGATATCTATAACATCGAAACTTTTAAAACATTATTTTGGAAGCCTAGACAAATTCTTATTTTCCTTGAGCAAAAGAGAGCGAGGGTCCTGGACAGAACAGGGCCAAGATCGAATGGACAGCCACGCCACAGGATAATTTTTTGTACTGTTGAGTGTGTGTTTACGGCATAGAAAGATACTAACAATTAAAACCAGAGCTGACTTTCTGCCTTCTGCTCACTTGTGATTTAAAGCACTGTGTTCTCTGTATCTGCCCCCCGCAACTAGTCAGATTTACATACTGTGTCCTTGGGTGGCCTTAATGTGAGTTGTTCTTACACATGCGCCCTGTCTGATCTTCACCCGAGGCTGGCTTCTTCCTCTCAGTGCACCAGTGTGTGTGTGGCTTTGCATATATATATATTTTTTTTTCTTTGTTTGTATGACTGCTTGAGAGTATTACAGAGCATTGTTTGCCCTTGAGTGGCCTTTGTTGTCCTAGCGAGTGGAAGCGAGAAGTGGCCGAGAAGACAGTGGCTTTATTTTGGAGTCAGTTTGCTGCCTGGACCCTGGTCATGGCTAGAGGAACCTGGATTTTCTTGTTAACTGCTCCTTTTTGCTGCTCTCGTGACCTTGGGTTCTTCTTTGAGCCTCTTTGTCTCACTTTCCACATTGGTAAATTGAACCAGTTTCTTCCCTTCCCCAGGAGCTCACCGGAGGCTGATGAGGATTGATGAGGTAGAATCCAGAGCCTGTTTTGTGTTTCTTCAAAGACTCCATTTAGATGATGCTGGAAGACAGAGCTGATGCTGTGGAGGAGTGGGGCACACGGGGCTCACTGTGCAATGTGATAGAGTCCCAGAAAGGACCAGCTTCTCTTTCCATCACAAACTAGTTGGCAGGTGGCAGCCCTTCCAGTATCTGAGTTGGATGACCTGTAACTGCAGGTTGAAAGAAGGTTAAAAAAAAAAAAAAAAAAAGTGAGCTATAGTGAATTGAGAAAGACGATCCAGGGGCAGTTTCTAAACTTTTGCATTTTTGCCTTTAAAGAAAAAGAAAATCCTAGATTGAGTGAGTGTGTATGTGTGTGTGTGTGTGTGTGTGTGTGTGTGTGTGTGTGTGTGTGTGCGCGTGTGTATAAGAGTGTGTACCATAGCACACTTATGGATCTCAGAGAACAACTTTATGTATTTGCTTCTCTCTTCCCATCTTTATGGTGTATGCCAGAGACCTAACTCAGGTCATTAGGCTTATGTGGCAAGCACCATTACCCACTGAGCCATCTTACTCACTTGGCTTTTAAAGTCCAAGGTAAAAAACCAAACCAAACAAAAACCAAACACAACAACCAAAAAAAAAAAATTTATTTTTGGATTTTTTTCTTTAGATTTTTAAAAATTGTATACTTTGCTGTTTTCCAAGAAGTTCAGCTAGTTAACAGTTCATTTAACTTACAGTTTTTGTCACTATAGGACTTGAGTGGGGGGAAGGTGGATGTGTAGTTGAAGAAATAGTTCAGTGGTTAAGAGCTTGCTCTTCGAGAGGACCAAGTTCATTTCCCGTCGTCCATATCTGGTGGCTCAATTTTCCCATAGCTCTAGATCCAGAGGATGTGATGCCTCTGGCCTCTCAGGTATAGACAAACACATAATAAGTTGGCAGTGCTTTTTATAATCCCTGAATCAACAAATCTACCATGATGGGGGGGATACTGTTCAAAACTTTAAAAACAAAACAGCATTTATATCTTCTCTCAAGGTCTATTATTTGTATCATTCATTTTAGGACTATCTGTTTTATAAGCTTGATAAAATACTTGGTTGATCAGGGGCCCTTAGTATGGTTACCATATCAACACAGGACTGTCTGAAGCTCGTGTGGTTGATAGGTATCCCACGGTGGCCCTGCCCATGTCACTTCGCAGACCCATCCACATTATCTATTGCTATGAAACATGGAGTTTTGGTAAAGTACCAGTTCATTGTCACACCGTTAGCTGTGCATCATTTAGAGATGTAGGGACATAATTGAAAAAATATATTGGTGTTTCTTTCCAATTGTCAGATCTTCATAAATGTCGTATGAAAAAAAATGAAGTTGTATTACCCGATTTTATTAGAAATGCTACATTTTGTTGGATTCGTGTGTTCGCAAAGTAGAGAATATTTTCCCGCTGTGATTGATGTCAGGGCATTTATGAGGATAGCCTGCTATATTTCATATGTATATGAGGGTGTCATTGTTAAAATGTTCAAAAGAAAATTATGTATGTGATTTATATTTTATTATTTCCTCCTGGGATGTAATTTTTTTCAATCCCGTGATTCCTATCATGTTGTCAGTAGTGATTTGATGGCTAATATGCCAGAAATAATTAGATAAAAAATGGTGACGCAGACGTCAAGACAATGTGGCTTTCTTGTGAAAAGCCTTAAGCGAAATCATGCATGTTTCATGGTAGGAATCACAGGTTGCATATGTCTTCATATGCGGGCGGGATGGAAGGAGAGCTCGCTTCAACAAGCGTGGGCTACAGCATGCTCCGTAGGCATATGCTTGCTACTGACCCCACCTGCAGTTTGAGCTAAATTATTGTTTTGGAAAATGCTACTCTGGGGGAGTTTTGTCAGTAGGAAGGTGTTAGGCCCTCACATTCTGTTAGAGTGAGGAAGGTTACGCCTGTCTCTAGGAGACTGGAAGACATTTTGCCCTTTCTTTGTTTGAAGTCATCCTCCTGATGGATTTCAAATCATTTTGGGGAGCAGGTACATGTGCTGTGCTTGGGGGATGGGGGAGGGGGAACGCGTGCGCGCACGTATGCATGCATGCTTGAATGTGTGCGTGTACAAACCCATCTTACCTTAGAGGTCAAAATTGCACCATTTCAAATGACTATTTTAAAATACAAAAGAAGATCATTTGTGCCTACAGTGCTTGTCCCTGAATGGAATCTGCTGGAACCTTAGATGAAGTGGACTCGTACATTGATGACATTGGTAGTTAATACCTGGTTGTTCCATGTGTTCTTTTAATAAGTGGCAAATGTTTCCATGGATTCAGCAGTGATAACATTACGACATATTACCATAACTCGGTAAGTGTGTTGGGCAGTAATAAGGGTGACTGCCCAACTTTGCCAAGAACGTGATCTGTTCACAGAACGGTGGTATCATTAGCGTGTGTGCCACAGGCATGCCCACTCCAGCTCCTTAGTGTTTCCTGAGCTCCACAGGTGAGAGTGAGCAAGGCCTCCGCCCTCTCCTCATGCCTGAGTGGATTCCTGGACAGAATTGAAGAGTCTGGAAGCCAGGACTGTGGCCCAGGGGCCTCTTGGGAAGCACAGGCTCTGTGAGATAATCCTGAGGGGAAGGGAGAAGACCCAAGGGAAGTCCCTGCCTGTGCACCTCTTGGGAAGGCAAGAAGAGTTCCTGTACCGGCTGTGCTGGGCCTCCCCTGAGGACACTGGTACTAGTTTCCACATTGCCCATTGGGCCACGCCCCTTCCTTTCCTCTCCCCTGAGCCCATGATACCTTCACACCTAAGAAAGGGAGGCTCCCGGGGCAGGGGAACTTGCCACAGCCTGTACACTTGTTCATGGCTGAGCCTGGATAGGGCTGGCTGGCTGGCTATGCAAGGCAGCTTCTGGAAACCGAAGAGTGACGTCACGACTGGGATTTCCCCTTCTCCTTCCCAGCAGTGCTCAGCGTAGAAGAGCCTGCTCTGAGTCATTTGCTGAAAAGGAAAAGGAGAGCTAAGGAGCATTTCTGCTGGTGGTAAATTCCAGAAAAGCTATTGGTCTAGGAAATAAAGAGCTGTCAGGACTGCCCCACCCCACCCCCACCCCCTGGGACATATGCTGTGCCTGGCACAGCGACTGAGAGAATGCCCTTGGCTTTGTGTAGGTAGTGTGACTGTAACTTAAGTGCTGGTTGTGTTAAAGAGGCAATTGAGAAGTCAGAGACCTAAGGGTTGACTGGACTGAGAGGAGACCAGAGCCACGTCCCTCTAGCATGTCTCTAGGTGCCCTCTTCCTCTGCCAGTCCTGGGGGGCAGGGGGTTTCTTTCCTCCTTCAGTGCCTCTTTTGTCTTAGAAGCCCAAGGCACATAGGGATCGCATGGGACTCCCGTGCTGTTCCTAGGATGATCTGTCACTGAGAACTCTTTCCTTAGGGGCTCAAGGATCCAATGCCTTTCACATCTCTGTCTCACATAGAAACTTCTTTGGGGCAGAAAGGATAGAGGTAGGGATGTAGACCCCAGCCTGGTCGGAGGTGGTGCCTCAGTTCTGCCTTTCCTTGGCTGTGTAATCTGAAGAAGATACATAATCCTTGAGAACGTCAGCTTCCACATCTATAGTGGGTGAGGCGGGCTTGCCTAATTTGTGGGGTGCTGCTTAGTGTTCAGTGAGGGTGACTGACTGTCGTATACTATCTGGCCAATAAGTGTCAAGCGTTATTATTTATAAGTGAAAGGAGTAGAAATAGAAAAATTAAGAAGGAATTGAAATGCGCAGAAGTATGCATTTGAACAAACCTCACGGCCACACCCCTACTGCTACCATTCAAGATTCTCTGTCCCATTCATATGGACACATGATTGTTACCACAGTAGATCTTTGTATGCCTTCTCATGAAAGGTCTTCTCTTTTGTGGCCCGTACAACCCAAAACTTTTTAATTAAAAAGGCAGCAAAACACATTCACTGGTTTACCAGTAGTAATTTTATGAATGTGAAACATAATTAGTGGTTTAATGGGGGAATATATCCATTTGGCAATATGGACTTCCCTGGGGGAATGAATGAATGACTAGATGAAACATCGAAGCCTCCTCTCTTTCAAGTGACTAACAGGATACGATGATCAGAATATTTTGTCATTATCCATACCCCTAGCTGAGAAGAAGCCGTCACTACCACATTTATGCATGAATACACTTAGGTGCATCCCCTCTGATCCATGATGGATACTGGGAAGCTTACAGAGCATTCTATAAGCTCTGAGGGTGGGAGGTTGAGGGCATTTGGTAGCACACTGGTCCTTTTCTGTCATTCCTGCTCCTGGCTCAGGTGGAAAGTACGTGGGAGAACCAGCTTTCTTTGGGGGGGTGGTGAGGTGGGTGAGACGACCCTCTCCCTCCCTTGACACTGGGCCTCTGGGTAGAAAGATATTCCGAAGCAAAGGCTGAGTTTTCGGGGGGGGGGGGGCGGGGTAGACAGAGCCAGTGGAGCCGGGTGTAGAAGGTGGGTCTGGAAACCTCGCGCATCTTTGCTTTATTAAAAACACAGCCACACAAACTCAATGAACGTCACCTGCCAGAGGATGGATACAATTCAAAGAAACCTTGACTCAGGGTAACCAACATAGATCTGCTGGAGACAGGTTTCCAAGTATGTGGGAGACAGACACCTGACAGCAGACAGATCTGACTCCTTAGGTCACACACATTAACACTGTGCCTATGGCTTACAAATCTCCCTCACCTCTTTTGTGAAAATCAACCCAATACACCTTTCCTGGTTGGAATTTGGAATTGTTTTTGTCTGTGGGAGAGGTTGAATTGCAACCATTATGGAAACGTAACTTTGGCCTTTATTGTCGTGACGATGGACTTTGAATGTCTCGTGACATTTGCCAATAGCAGATGCGCTCCTGATATACGCATCGAAATATGTTTAAGCCAAATATTATAGTGGCCCTTGATTTAGACTAGAACACGTGACGAAGCCCATTGGCCACAAATATAAAGGTGTGATGATCTGAAGTTCCTGCTCGGTAAGCCAGCTCTCAGTATTGTGAACATATTCTGCGAAGGTATAAAATCACAGGAAAATGAGTTTATTAATGGAAATTAGGCTGGATCCCAATTATTACCTGTGAATGGTGTCATCATTTGAGGATTTTATTGCATTTTAACACATGGCTTCTCTTGATGAGAAAATATATAGCAAAGGGTAAATGCAGCAATTTCCCTTTACTGTTCCCTCCGCTGAGCCATTATTACCTGATGTTGTTTTTCAGCAGCCTTTCATTTTTATCCCAAATGTGGTGAGGTTTTTTTTTTTTTTTTTTTTTTTTTTGCCTCTGGCTTATTTTTGTTTCTTTAAAATGTATGTGTATCACTTCTCAAAGTGACACATTTTGACAGGTAATCGATATTTTTTTTATACTAGATTTGATGGTTATAATCTTCATCTTAGACTTAGTTAAGGGTAGAATGCTAGCCTAGATTCCTATCTCAGAATATCCCTTTGTTAAGAGACATAGTTTTTGTCCTCAGCCACAGTCCTTTTAGTCCCGTGCGTCAGGCAGTTCTACATCCGAGCTGCCTGGTGCATGGACCCTGCTTATCAAGGACACACATCAGCTGACTTTGACAGTGTGTCCCCAGAGCACTTTCTGGTAGTTCTTCCAAACAGCTCCTCCCCACCTCCTGGGAAAGTGTGATCTGTATTTCCAGAGCAAAACTGTTTTCCATTTCTCTCTTTTTAGTGCGAGCTTTGGACCCTCCACCAGACTTCACTCTTTCTAGAAGCATTAGCAGGTTGAATGTTATAGTCTTCAAAGCAAAAGTATATGTAAGAACCATAGTGGGGGCTTACGAGAAGGCTCAGTGGGAAAAAAATGCTTGCCTCCAAGACTGTGGACCCGAGTTCAATTCCCAGAGCCCACATGATAGGAAAGAATCAAGCCCTCAAAGTTGTCTACCCTCCATGCTTGTACTGTGGCGTGCACAAATAAATGCAATTGTTTTTAAAAGTAAAAGAACCAAGGAAGGTTTTTGCTTTCCAAAGTTGAGCTTTTTGGGTTAAAAAAAAAAGTTTCTCCCCCATAAAATCACTATGACTTGCTTCTTAGTCTAGGGGGGACAGCAAGAACTTCCAAGGCTGCCCAGGCTTTGTCTAAGAGGGCTCTTAGGATTCAGGGAGGTTTTAGAATTAAGGGAGGACCACTAGAAAGTGGATGGGACATGGGTACTGCTCCTGTGGTTACCATTTAAGCAGAGGGGACCAAGGTGAAAGCGGGAGGGAGGGAGGAATTGGAGGATACAAGTGATGGGATAACAATTGAGTTGTAATCTGAATAAATTAATTAAACTTAAAAAATGAAATTAGAAACCATACAAAGAGAAGAAAATAAAAGGAAAGAAAAGACCTCCTGGTCTGCATGTTCCAAGAAGAATTCAAAGTGCAGAGGGGGGCAGTGAGAACGGGAGCTGTTTCCAGCCACTTTTACAAGCCAAGCCCATATTGCTGTCTTTAACTTGAGCTTTTCTTTTCTATAACAAACAGACTATTCTTACACCTTCAACTATAAACACAAATTCACAGTTCTGAAAGGACTGCTTAAGTTTGTTGGTGGTGCTTTGAGTTGCCTGGTGATCAGTTCTGTGCTCTCCCGCCCCCTCCTGTCCCCTCGCATCTTATGGAGGTGGCATCGTTTCTCCACATATAAGAGAAAGCTAAACAGTCTCTGGGGCTTTCTGCCTTAAGTGGTACCAAATGAACACATCTGAGTAGAAACCACTGTGCCACCCTCCTCTGTGGACATCCGACTGGACTTCTTTTGTATGCCTAGAGATGTATGCAAGGACTGGCAATGTAAAATGCAATCAATTTGGCTCAGTGCTTAGATTCATAAATTCCCAGGGCTATTTTTAATGACATAATCTAATCAATTGATAGCGAGGCTACCAGCATGCTGACAGCCAGGAAGGGAGCGAAAGTGGAGCCTGTAAGGACCTACCAGACATTTCTTTTTTCTTCCCGCCCCTCCCTCCTTTAGAAATCTTCAGATCTCAGCATTCGGTAGGAATCCAAGAACCACTGATATTTTAAATAATTTTATGGCTGCTTCCCCCCCCCCCCCCCCCCCCGTGTTTCTCAAGAAGACAAATCTGTAAGTACTGGGGAGGTGGTTCTCAGACATACCACTGAGTGCCGGTCTCCCTGGGGACCAGTTCCCCCAATTTAAATATCTTTAGAGTAGACACAGGAGGAATAATTTATTATAAATTGATAGTATCGCATATTGTTACTACTGTGCCACGCCGGTAATGAAAACCTAATATTCATCTCATAGTTGCTTTGAATTGCAATAAGATGCGGATGAGCTCAGTAAACAAGCTGAAACAAACTGTGAAATTGCACATGATGGAAATCGTGCCCACCCCCCACTCCCCAGCAGCTTATAAGGCTGTGAATAGGTTAATATCCCAGCTAAACGACACGGTTTAGGATTTCTGCCTCCTTTTTGGTCAGGTTGGTTGGTCAGGTATCACCAGAACTAAGTTCTGGGTGGGAGAGATTAAAACCTACGCTCTCTGTGTGTCTCGGGGGTTGGGAACTGACCTGGAGAGGTGTTGTTTGTGTAAAGCAATGGAGATCTCTGGGTGGGGAGTGCGCCTCGGATGAGGCTGGCTACGAAACAGCAGCCGCGCCCTGGGCGCTCCCTTTCAGGTCTCAGGCAGCAGCTTGTGTGCTCTGCTACCATTTACTTTCTTTGATAGCGGTTGAAAAGACAAGCAGCAGACGTGGTGGTGCTGTTGGACTGACCAGCTGTGCCCTGGGTCCCCACCCCCCCCTTCCCAATCAGCCGCTGCTTTGACAGAGGTGAGTGTCAGCGTTGATTTACTTAAGCCACTTTGAACTCGGAAGGGGGCTTGCTCCAAAGCCCTCAAAACCGTTTACCTGCTTGCTTGGAATATCACCAGTCAGCATTTGGAAGGAAAAACAAAAAACAAAAAACAAAACAGGGATCCCCACGAGATTTCCAGTCTGAGAGCAAGCGCCTTCTCCTCTGCTTGCTGGGGAAATACATTAGGTGCCTGTCGGAGCCCACTTGCTGCGCTCTCCCCGCGAACTGCGAGCATCCGAGCATCCGTGATCTCTGAAGTTGGTGGAGTGAATAACTAAGTGGGACCAGCTGACTTCAGGCTCCAATCAGCTAGAGCGTGATGTAAGTGTTTAGCAGCTGCGGGGCTCTGAATTAGCGTGGCCAAGTAGAGATAGTACAGCATGGCCAGACAGTGGCGACAGGCTCAGAGAAAGCAGAGAGGGAGATGGATGAGTCCAGCATTCTGAGACGGAGAGGGCTCCAGGTAGGCAAATCTTCCATTCTTGACATGCAGGCTTGTCAGTGGCCGGCCATTGAGGATTTCAAAGTTCCGGTGTCATTTCTTTACTGGGAATGGCTGTGTGCTGCTTACTTCTTGATATCTACTTGGCAGTGAGGTCTGCTGGGGCTTTTAGTTACAGGTCTGACACATGACAGGGTTCCGTGAGGGGAAGGTGTTTTGTCAGAGACAATAGACAGGACTTTTAGTTTGACACTTTGGGTATGGTTGTTCGGGAATAGTTCAGGCTTGGTTGGTGGTGGCAGCTGATGAGTGGCTCGGGTGTTTTTATCAAGTGTCAGGGAGGAAGTCTGAGGCAGTAGCGGCTCCGTCTAGTTCTGGGAACACAGGACTCAGTTTTGCACAGGGGTCCACTTCTGGGGGCATCTGGGCAGGTGTCTGCAGCTGTTAAGCATCTCCCTGTCAGTCAAATGAAAGTTTCTACTGGCAACTGGGTCGAAGTTGTCTGTGTTAAGAGACTAGGAAAGATGTTGGTCTCTGTGCCTTGGTATTCTGTGTCCAAGTTTGTCTAAATCACTCTGTCTCTTGTGTACAGATGAATGCCAAGTGAAAACTTAGCAACTATAAAAACTTTTAAAAAAGAAGAAGAAGAAAAGAAAGAAATACGTCTGCTTGGCAATTGTTGAGTTTAAGGCAGCTACAGCTTAAATGTGTTCAAAATTAGCATATTTACCTACCAATGGCTCTGTTTCCTGGGTAAAGGTGTTTTCTTTTTCTTTCTTTCTTTCTTTTTTTTTTTTTTTTTTGTTGTTGTTGTTGTTTTGTTTTTTGTTTTCTTTGTTTTTTTTTGTTTTTTGCTTTTTTGGGGGGAAGAATCTGGTCATTACTGAGCTCTTCTCCATTATTTTTGAAATTAAGAAACTGCCTGCTTGAGGGTCCAGATTAGATGACATGTTTAGAAATGCTTCCTTGGTGACCTTTTGAGGCATTGTCGCTTTTGTGGCTGCTCTGGGTGCTGTCAGTTAGGAATACTGACATTCTCTGTGTTGAATTGACATGACAGTGTTGTGGGCAAGGCGAAAGGATTATTTGTGGGTAAACAAAAGAGGGACCGAAAAAGTTGGAGTTCAGTGCCATCTATTGTTCCAGACCTAAGTAAACAGATGAGCTCCTGGGAGAGTCCTGTGGCCATTGTTTTCGAATGTACAGTCACTGCCGTCACTTCCTTTTCTTTGTTTTCATCATCTCCATAAAGTTCTGGTAATGCACAGCTGCTTGTGTGTCTTCCTGCCCTCATCAGAGTCACCGGTTAAATATGGAAAGGCTCTTTGTTAAAACAGTTGATAGCTACTGAACTTCCCGTAGTGCCGAGTACTGTTCATTGATAGCCATTTGTCGGTCAGTAAATTTGTAATTTAACTTTAATGGTTTTTAAATATACTTTTAAGAAGAAATTTGTATAGGGTTTTTTTCTTTTTTTTCTTTTTTTTTCTTTTTTTTTCATTCTGCAATGTTTTGTTAGGACAACATCAGAGGTTTTTGGGAAGCTGCTGTGCTTTGCAAGGAGTTATGTTTTGGCATTAGAGCTGTGCCTTTCTTTAAAAGATGTATAACAAAACTCGGAAGCTGTACTTATTAATGTGGCATTGGACTGCTAGATCTTGGTTGTTGCGAGGTGCCTTTGGGCTCCTGATGGCCTCTATCGTATGTATCCTGGTCAAGAACAGGGACTTTCTGTGGTGAGTGAGAAGCTGAGAGTTCACATTATGGGAAAGCAGGTCGTGGAAGTGAGTGAAAGTTCTTCCATTACCGACCCCCCCCCCCCCCACTTACACAAAGCCTATAGCCTGTAGGCTTCTTTCACCTAAGTACAAGACAATCAGTGTTCTAAGAAGACACCACACACACACAGAGCAGCTGTTTTAAGAAATTCCAATGTAAGTAAGGGACACACACACACACACACACACACACACACATGTCCGTATTTGCATTACAACAGACGTTACTGTAGAACTGTAAGAATAACGCCGCCTAGTAAGGATGAGAGTCAGTTAACTTAGCAATAGAGCTGTGTGGGGCAGCTGCTGCTTGAGGTATCTCTGAGGTGGCAGAGCCTCCAGGAGCACACCTTGTCTTTATCCCTGCCTCTGCCTCTCTGTGTATAGGAAATCCTGAGCAAGCCCTATTTCCCGAAGGCTCTACTTATCTCCCTGTAACAGGACGTGCCTCAACACAGGACTCTTGCATTTTTAAAATAAACATGTGGGTATATTTGAGGTTTTAAAGTTAAGGGCCACCTAATACAATAAATGTTAGACATTATATTATCTTTAAGCTAGAGCAATTATTAGGAAAGCCAGTAAATGTTGATTAGAGAGGGACCATGACAGTTATAAATAAGGAGAGTTTTATGTACTATGGAGAATAAGAGTCTATGCATTGAATAAATGAACAGTGTGTGGAACTAACCAGCTCTTTAAATAACTTAAAGCGTAGTGTCAGGAATCTGAAGTGCACAATATTCTAATTTTCTAAAATCTAATTTTACAATAATGCAATATGTGTTCAGTGCAGGATCCTACAGTGTGTGTTTGGAAGTATTTTAAGATCTCAGTACCTCTAGCTTTTCAGAACAGGCATACTAGTAATGCCTTTCAGACTTGGATTTTGAAAAAAAAAAAAAAGAAAACCTATTTTAGTCAGAACACATAATTTCTCAGAGCATGGCTGCCTCATCAGTGGCAGCCACACTGAGTTGTTGGACATAAATGCCTGAACCTTCTGCCTCCTGTGTGGACTGTCAGCATCCCGGGGCTGGTGATGGCACTTCAGCCACTGTTTTTGAAATGAGATGTGAACGGGAGGCCCCCCAGCAGCAGCTCTCACTACTAGATTCTGGAAACTTCTCAGACAGCATCTCAAAACAGGAGGCAAACTGTCTGATGGACTTGGGCAGGCCTTGGACTTTGGGCAATTTGAATTTCTAGACAGGTCTCATTTGTCAGTGGCTAACTGGCTCCTTTCAGGCCTAATACCCCTCATCTGCAGGTCATATTTTTTAACTGTCGGGAAATTAATTGTTTTAGTGATTTCCGTTATACGTTTCCCTCTTATTTGTTTTAATGAGAGTGTCCCTATCTCCAAGGCTGGAGAACAATGAGCCCCCAGAATCACTAAGGCAGGTGCAAGTCCCTGGCAAAGGGGTGTGGTGTCTGAGCAAGGCTTCCTGCACATTTCTTCCTGCACTCTTGCTGAGCTGTGACCTGTTAGGTGGTCTCTTCTCTTGACCCCTTCCCCCCCCCCCCATTAAATATTTCCATAGCAAATCCACTTCCAAGGCAGCATGTACTGTCAGGAT
This sequence comes from Acomys russatus, assembly GCF_903995435.1. Taxonomy (NCBI): domain Eukaryota; kingdom Metazoa; phylum Chordata; class Mammalia; order Rodentia; family Muridae; genus Acomys; species Acomys russatus. The sequence continues at coordinate 23,779,276 of NC_067166.1, read as the reverse complement.
GAGGAGACAGTTCTTCTTCAGTTGTGCATGATGGAGACCAAGAAAAATAACTACACACTCATGTTTCAGACCCCTAGCATGCTTGGGCTTTGTGTGATTTTCTTTCTTCACCTGTTCTCAAACCCCTTGCGCCTTCCCCCAACACACACACACCTTAATGAAAATTAATAATAACAAAAAACTCATGTGTGCTTTGTACCTGATTTTCCTCTGATGTTGGTCTAGAATTCAAGTTTAGAAAGCAGAGAAGCAGACGGAGTTTTGGTGTTTGGACTGAGCCCTCAGATCACCTCTCTTTTGCGCTTGAGTGTAGGTCATGCCGGTCATAACGTCTCAGTGTCCTTCAGTGCCAACTTTAATGTCATCGGAGGTGTGTTTACACCTTACCCCAGATTCAACAGCACTCTCATTATGTGGGAGTACTTCTCTGTCCCTATTCATTTGAAGTCTCTGGGTGGCTATTTGGAGTCATCTAGTTAGAAGGGCACAGTAGACATACTCAAAGTAACATGAATGCTTCTCTGGGATGAGGTACTTTTATTCTTCCAGCAGTTCTAGAAAAGCCTATGGATTTCATTGGGACAGGGAGAATCAAGGTCATAAGTGACAGATGAGAGGCTCACATAGTGTTTCTTATGCATTGGAGCAGTTTACTGTCTGCTTGGAGACAGACATGATTCTGTAGCTTCCTGATGTGTAATACTGATGTGGCCTTCAATTCAGAAAAAAAATTAGCTTATTTATACTTTTATAAATCATCAATCTTAATAGTAAAAATGTTAGTGATATAAAAATAAATATAAATAAACAAATTTAAGCCAGGCATAGTGGCGTATGCCTTTAATCCCACCACTCAGGAGGCAGAGGCAGATGGGTCTCTGATTTCAAGGCCAGCTTGGTCTACAAAGTAAGTTCTGGAACAGCTGGGACTACACAGAGAAACCTTGTCTCAAACAAACAAACAAACAAACAAACAAAACAAAACGAAACAACCAACAACCAATTAATTGATACTAAACCTTGGTTTCTCATAGTCAAGGACCCAGCACATTGTTATCTTTGTAATTCTGTGAGTGACAGGATAATTCTCTGGGTTACCCTGGTCCCCACATTTCAGTTCTTCATCACTGGCATCCTTTTACCAAGTCATGTTGAACTCCATGAGCACATGTAGAGTCTCGGTCTGCCACTCTTCATACCTGGGTTGCTAAGACATCTGGTATTGTCAGGGTTCAGGGCCCCACCCTGTCTAGCCTGCTCCTGAACCCTGTTCCCTCCAGACCTCCCTTTTTTGGCTCCAAAATAGAATAAGGATGGTCTCCCCACTTTTCTAGGCTCACTCTTGCCTGCCAAGACTGTCTCATCGTGTTTTAGTGTTTTAGGCTATCTAATGTACATGCATCCAGTTTTTCTACAATTACTTCTATTACCTTTTTTTTTTTTTTTTTTTTTTTTTTTAGATACAGGGGCTCTCCATAGCTCACACTGTTCTGGAACTCACTATGTAGGAATTCAACAGAGATCTGCCAGCCTCTGCCTCCTGACTGATAGGAGCAAAGGTGTGTGCCACAGCAGGACTTCCTCACACCGGCTAGCGTTAAGAATTGTGACACAGAGGCTTTTTTAATATCTTAAAGCTTAGATGTTTTAGCCGGGCAGATTACCAGCCAGATTTCTAGCTTAACCCGACTTAATCCTGGCACTACATCCTGCCAGGAGGCCTGATCTACCTTTCTACTCCTATCCTCGTCCATCTGTTCACCCCCCTGTCTAGCTGGCGGACCTCCCAGAGGCCCTTTCTCTCTACCCAGAGTTCCACCTTCCACTTCCTGCCCAGCTATTGACTGTCAGCTCTTTATTAAAGCAAATCAGATCTATTTCTAGAATGCCTTAGGCAGGTGAGGAATGAGTAATACCAAGATCCTCTCAGCATTTAGCTCTCTGCCAGTACAGAATTACCAGCTGTATATACAGAGATACATCTTCACACAATGTACCCCTACCGTGCACCAATATGCCTGGCCCACCTTTCTTTATTTTGCCCAGATTATTTTTTAAAAGATCTTATTTATATGAGTTATCTGCATGTATACCTGCAGGCCAGAAGAGGGCATTAGAGGGTATAGATGTTTTGTGAGCCACCATGTGGTTGCTGGGAATTGAACTCAGGTCCTCTGGAAGAGCAGCCAGTGCTCTTAACCACTGAGCCACCTCTCCAGCCTTGCCCAAATTCTTTCTGCTTAATACCGACCAAAGTACATTCTCTGTTGTTCATAGAATTTTCCATACTTACTACATTCCATCCTAATCTTCCCAGTGTCTCATTGTTTTATTTACATACTTAATTCTATTGTACATTTGAGTTCTTTTATTATATATTTTAAATATTATTACATTACTTTAAATTACGTTATTTGTGAGTATCTCATGTTAAAGCTATATAGACTTACTGAGGATCAAAGGCTTTAGAACCAGATTTGTGTTCAGTGACGTGGAGGTCAAGTTTCCTCAGCATTCTGGATCTTCGTGTTTGCTTCTGCAAAGTAGAGATAGAAGCGTGAAGAGCATGGCCAGTCTCTTAGCTCAGCATTTAGCACACGGGACCTTCTCTGTTAACTTTAGCTCTCTTCTGTATTATTACCAAGTTGTGTAGAGTGCAGTTTTAAGTAATTAAATAAGCGTGTCATCACTGTCCAGGCAATAGAATCATGGCGCACATAAATTAGTTTAAGATGTTTGATGAAGTACTGTGGGAAGCATTAGAAAAGCTTAGGTGAATGTCAGGAACCAGGGACAACAAGGCAACATTCAATTTCTTGAATAAATGTGCCTAAGAGGGGACAGCAGTTAAGAGAACCCAGCTTTCCAGAAGACACAGTCAACCAGGTGATTCCTTAGATAAGTGTTCTCAACCTGTGGGTAGCAGCCCCCTCGGAGGGGTCACATATCAGATATTCTGCACATCAGATATTTTCATTACAGTCTATAACAGGAGCAAAATTACAGTTATGAAGAGGCAAGGGAATAATTTTATGCTTGCGGGGGGGGGGGTCACCACAACATGAGGCCTTGTATTAACCAGTTTCAAGGTTAGCAAGATGAGCACCACTGCCTTCAATGTTTCGTTTTTACTTTCTCCTGCCCTTTTGCAGTGGATCCTATGGCTAACACATGCTCAGAAGCTAGTGAGAAGAGGGACGCGGGGACTCAGGAAGCCAGCACTGTGTGAGGGGACTGACTAACCCAGGAGAACCCTTCAGCTCATCTGCCAGATTGGCCTCCAACATGGCCCAGCATAGAATCTCCCAACACTCGCCTCATCCATCTGTTTGCCCACAGAGGCCTTTTTGCAGAATTACAGCCTAACATGAAGTCCTTTTGTTGAGGGCTGATGAGGAGGAAAATGACTGAGAAACATCTCTCCACTTTTTGTAACCTAGCCCCAACCCCTGGAAGCCCCACCCATTATGCTGGGCACTGCCCCTATGGTAGGCCCAAAGGAGAAACTGGTTTAGACCCAGTTGATAAGCTGGCCCATGAGCAGGCCTGTCCTTCCTCCCTAGGCGAGCTCCTTTGTATCTTTTCATCCAGTCATGAGCATCCTGTGGCCACCATCCTGTGTCCTCACTTGTGCCTAGCTGCTCAGAGTTGATTAGTGTGTAACAGACGGCTCTTCGCCCTTTTGCTCTGGCTTTCTTCTTTGAAGAGTCATGTGGCTTTATTTATTATACCTTTTAAAACTCTTAAATTGCCTGAAAAGAAAATGCCTTAGACTAGATAGGTCCCAAAACTTTGATCGTGTTGCACTCAAAACAATGAAATTACTTAAAAGAATGTAAGAGGACCAAAGGAAATAATAGGCAAACTGATCGATAAACTATAAAAATTGAGAATCGCATGAACTTAGAAAGATCAATATGCATTAAGCAACCAATCATTTTATTGTTGGCACCAGAATCTAACAAAAGCAAATAGGCTTGTTCGAATTTACTAGAAACATATTTCAAATAAATTATGAAATACAAGTAGGGCTCACTAACATGTCTTAGAATTACGTATTTTTCTTGGCGTCAACCACAAGCAGGAAGATCGGCAAACAGGATGGTAGAGGGCAGCACTGCCTTTAACGTTGTAGTTTTAGAATGTGTTTAGCGACGTGAGGAAAGTTGACAGTGTTTCAAGTCATTAAGAGAGCAGGTTGCTTGCTATATAATGCGTATAAGCTTCTTTAAAATGTGAACCACCCACACATGCAAACACGTACATGTTTATAGGGCAGGAGTAAGTTTATGCATATATGCGTGTGTGTGTGTGTGTGTGTGTGTGTGTGTGTGTGTCCATGGGTGACTGTGCCTGCCTAATGGGACAGAAGGAAAGAGCCTACACACATTTTGGAGTGTTTAAAGTCATTGCCTCTCTACCACTTACTAGCTGTGTGATCTCAGCAGCTGTTTCACTCTTCACCAGTAAGCCGATGGCACTTATTTGCAGAGTTCTTAAAGATGCATCACAGCAAGGTATGAAAAGTCTGAAAAAAAAAAACCGCCCATCATAATAACATTTAAAATCTATTTTTTTCTTCACATCATCCAAATAAGAAATTGCACTAACAGATTAACTCATTCATGTCTAGGTGGAATGAGAAAATTGTATTTGTCTTCATTCCTCTTACAATAAGCATATGATGTGTTTTGTTATAATCAATTTAAAAATAAGGGTTTGTAAGGACTGTTTTTATTTCTTCGTTGCTTAAGAGAAACTTTGGAAGTCCCTGTTTCTATCAGTGAGCTTCCTGTTGCCTGTGCTCTGTACATGGTGCACAGGGATTCAGTTACCATCTGGCAGGGTGCACAGCCATGGTTGAAAGGTGCTATTCCTCAAAAGTCATGGCACACACAACTTCTGTACCACTTTCCAGTGGCTTCTGTGTCTGGCCTCTTCTCTTCCAGGGAGATGTGGCATGTGTTTTCTGAATGGCCGGGTCGGGGAAGAATGTGTAAACTCTTCGTATTGCTTCTTGAGTTCCCAGATAACATCAATGATAGTAATGAGAGAGCACAAACCATTTAGCAACCCACTTTGGGGGGGTGCTTATTATGGTGGGGATGGCTAGAGGTGGCACTAGATCATTACCCCAAATCGTGCAGGGGCAATTTTACATTTTTACTGTCGTTGCCATGTGCTCCATGGTGTACGTCAGGAAACCACCTCAAGGGCATACTGGGCCGATTGCCTCGCTCTTGGAAGCTTCCTCCCAGTGCCAGAAATAACAAATGCCTACAGTTTTGAATGGAACCCTTCTCGCGGATACTCCTGAGGAGCACACCTATTTTAGTTCTCATATTTATTATTTTATATGGGTTGTGAATGTGACTGACTGCTTTTCCTCCAGGCAGCGAATAACAGCCCCCTATTCTTGCCTTCTTTTTCAGAGATGTTTAACAACAGAAACAACAGTGATGATGATGGTTGTGTTGAGCAGGTCTGTGTCAGAAAACTGTTGCATCTTCACTGTACACTTTTGTGTTTTCCTCTTAGAGTCTAGCAGGGCAGAAAGAGTAGAATGTGGAATTGGTATGGGGGAGGGTTACAGGACGGGGGGGGGGAGGGGGTGAGAATGACAAGCAAATCTGGAGCAGCAAGAGTTGTGGCACATAGCAGTCATGACTTTATGGTGCTCGAATCTCTCTGTCACAGAGTAGAAGCCAAATCAGTATTGAGCAGGCAATAAGAGCACTCTAGGCAGGTTGTACATGCAGTGCATGCAAGGCTAGCCGAAGGTGCTTCAGACAGTTGTAAGAGCACGCAAAGAACCGAGTTCCGGTGACAGTGTTATGCTGAGGGACTGGACTTTATGTTAGGAGGCCATTGCAGGATTTCGAGTAGAGCACAGAAATATCTTAGCAGCTATAAATGGTCCATGGAAAAATGCTTGGAAGAGACCAACATTAGAAGCAGGATAGACGACTGTCAGGTTGGGAGTGAGGGGCTGACAGGAAGTACAGAAAAGGCAATTTTGGGACAGTGTTAACAGGATGCAGTGGCCTGTTGTTGATCAGGAAAGGGAAGATGGAGGAGACTGGAGGTGACTGTTGAGCGTTCAGGATTAGTGAGCAGAGACAAATAAGAAGAAGTGGAGGTGGTTTGAATGCTGACAAGAGGCATGGCACCCGTGGAAGCCACCTGGGGGCTGTGTGCAGGGACCCGTTGTGTATGTGTGTAGTTTTAGTCTTCTCAAGAGGTGTCTAGACAGTCTGACGTCATCGGCCCTAATAAATAATTGGCCTGGACTACAAGAAAGAGGAGCATATGATTTTCCTAGATTAACAGATTTATGTTAGAATATTGAGAATTATACTACGGTGAGTGTTTTAATGCACATTTTGGTGGAACAGCCAGATTGGAACACCAAGTCATTTAACGGTCAGTGTCACACCTTGAGAATAATGTATCCAGTTTTGGAAGATGTGTATTCTTTTTCTTTTTCTTTTTTCTTTCTCTTTGAAAATCGCTTCCAACTTTGACAACTTGCCTACAAGTCTCATTCCAGTACAATTTTGAAAAGCAGAGCGAAACATCTCAGATGAGAGAGGCTATAGTGGAAAAGGCAATTCTTCTTAAATGAAGATGATGAGGTTGGCACCATATTGCCTGAAACAGTGAGTGAATTTAAAACCTAAAGCGAGATTACATCAGATTCAGTTGAAATTTTTGTTCCATTTGAATGGAATATCTGTAATTGAAGATAAAGGGTTCAACTTAGAAAGGCACGTGATGAAAGGGACCATTTTATCACTTTTCTGACACTTTCCAATTTCCTTTTGCACCTGTGAATATGTACACAAAGCCATTAAGTCATATTGATAATAAAAATACTCAACTCTTTTTCTTTTTTTTAGCATACTGGCTTTATTTTATTAGCAATGCTTCCTAAGTTTCATATGTGAAGAACATGCAAATCTCCAGGGAAGTTGTGGAAACTCACAGAATTTGCCAGAAATTAAAAATGAGTATAGAAAAACACCAGTAGACTTTTAAAAATTGGATGCCCAAAGTTAGAAGTAGATCTGGTTGAGGGACTGGAGAGTTGGCTCAGGGATTAAGAGAGCTTACTGTCCTAGTACAGGACCCAGCTTAGTTCCCAGCACCCACATTGTCTGGGTTATGAGCACCTGTAACGCCAGCTCCAGGAAATCTGATTCCCTCTTCTGGCCTCCACTGGTACCTGCATTCAGGTGCACAAACCCACATATAGTCGCACAGAGACACATAATTAAAAAGAAAATATTTTTTAAAAAGAAATAGGCCTAGATTTATTTCATTTTGTGATTTTTATCATATCATATCTTTAGTGATAAAACCATAATAGTTTCATAGTTTCTTAGGACATATTCTCTCAGTTTTAGCATTATTGTGAAAATAAATTGAATAATGCTATTGCTGACATTATTTGCAGTTTTCCATTAAAATTTTATTCTTTATATTAATAGAAAAGCTCACTGATTCATTTCCCATGATATATCATAATCCAGCTAGGAGATATTATGGTAAAATGAGTCACCTGTGTCACTTCAGCTGAGGTCTTGCAACCTGCTTGTTTATGAAGTTTCACAGAGTTGTCTCTGGTGACTTATCCTGAAAGGAACATGGCCAGAGCGGCCAGTGCCCATTAAATTTGAGCCCAAGAGCCTGGAGTCAAAAACTAGCAGACTCGCTTTCTCCTTGCCGACCTGCAAACGTGAGTCCTGACTTTCGCGGTCTAGTATGCCTTGTATGTTAGCAGTGAGACTGACAACACAGGACAAGCTTCTGTGTGGCTGAGAGCAGTGGCTGAAAGGTCCACCAGGCTGCTGTTGGAGTGTTGACCTGCCACGTATTGGCTCTGTTCCCTTAGGCATGGCGTTTCTTTAAAGCTTTGCTTTTGTTATCAGCAAGATAGGCTTCTTAACTCTGAAGGGTATGCTGTGAAAATCAGTATGATGTGTGCATGTAAAGTACCTTGGCCAGCATCAAGGAGGTGCCGAGGGCATCCTGAGTTCTTGAGTTGTGGCTGCGGTCACCGCTGTGTGTGCAGGCTTCCTCATCTGTTGCCAGTGCCTCACAGGGCTGTGCTGTGTGGGGCTATGGAACCCTGCTTTTACTTGTCTGAGGTTCGGCTTCCTCCTGCTGAATGAAAGCACTGGCATTCACTCGGGCGGATTCCTACAAGGACTTAAAGTAGGCGACATTTCGTGCTAGCATTCCGGGCTCTCCAGCCTCCTGTGAGAAATGACAGCTGAGAGGCTCGGACAGTGTAGTCATTTCTCACTGACGGCTGAGGAGCCCACGATCAAGGTGCCTGCAGACTTTGTGTCTGCTGCCTATCCGTTTCCGTAAAGGCGCTGGTTGCATCCTCAGCACCCGACCCTGTTATCTATCCCAACCTTAATTACTATGCAAAGGCCAGACTGTAAATAATCTCACTGGGAGGAACAGCTTTGGCATGTGAAGGCCTGAGATGAGGAAGGGGATGCATCCGTTTAGACCGCAGCACTAACCGTGGCACCTGAGCTGGCTCTTAGTAAAGGTAGGTTCACTGTCCGTGCATTCCCTTGGTCCTCACGTAGTCTCCCTGTTTTCAACTCCTTTTTTCTGTTCTTGTTCCCTAAGTCCTTGCTATGAGCCAGGCCTGACGCCTCATCCTTTGAACTTCTTGGTATCTAATAAAAAACAGTAGCGCTGTACTTGGAAGGGCCTAGCACTGAGACCGTTATTCAGATGCCTAGTACTGTGCCTCTCAGGGCTTTAAGGGAACCCCGGAAGAGCGGGGGGTGGGGGGGTGGGGGGGTTGTCATGGAGTCCATCAAAGCTTCCTTTTACAGGCTTGCAGAATGCATATTGAGATCCATTCAACCTCACCACAAGCCACAAGCTACCTATGGCAGGATTGAGGGGGTGTGGCCCACAGCACTCCTGTGTGCAGCTTACCCATATTAACCTGCTGTATGAAGTGGAGATCGCGTTGAAATTGGTTTAGTTTTTAAAGAGACGGAGATTTACAAGCTTACCTTTCTACCAGACAACTGGCCCTCAGTCTTCCTGTTTTAATGTTTTCCCCATTTTTGCATGTATTGTTGGTCTTCCTTTTCTGGTGTGTGTGTGTGTGTGTGTGTATGTATGTGTGTGTGTGTGTGTGTGTCCGTCCTTCCATACAAAGCTGTGCGTGCACTTTGTGCTTTCATTCTGGAATTTGTTCCATTCAAAACCTGTGTTCTCAACATACTTGCTTTGAGGTGACTTCCTGTGCATCTGGGGGAATAGGTTTTGGACTCCCGAATATTAACTTCACTGTGCCACTTTTTCTAGAAACTAGTTGGCCAATTTGGGTTGGAAGTAAGATGCCTTTCTGTACATTTGATCAATTTCACAGTGCTTACCTTGGAAGGTATTGAAATGCAAATCTAGGCACTGCTTAGAGACTCCAAGAAGTCAGACATTTGGTTCTTTGTTTTCTTCTGAAAAAATAAGCATTCAAAATTCATGCACATTCTTTATTCATGTGCTTTATAGCTCAGTTCTGCTTGTGTGTCTAGATAAATCCTATTACTATTACTTAAAATTTCATGAATGAAACTCTACATCTCTTCGTGCCACATTAGCCTAGGCAACTATAACCAATAAAAACAAATGGAGATGTAGGGGTTAAATGTGCTTGTGTATGTGCCTGCATATGTGGATTTATTGTCATCTTTAAATCCTCTCCCTGTAAAGTGGGTAAGGGGTCAAAACAACTTTATGCTGTTTTGTCCTTTTGAATGTGACACTTAAAAGGCTTTCGTGAGATGGAGCCTTGATGTCAAAGCCCCTTTTCTCTGTATAACAGTTGTTACTCAGTGGTCTTGAGGGAGAATATTCTTTCCTGCCCTGGCCATTCACCTGGGTTTGCAAGTCATGTGTGACTTTTTATTTGTCAAGTTCTCTGGAGAGAGCTTGGGTGTCAATAACATGACTGCTCTCTCATTCCATCTGCTCTACAATTACGGCCCCGCCCCCAAACGATCATTGTCTTTCAGGGCCCCTTTTCCCACTCACAAGAAGGGAGAGTAGTTTTCTTACCTGATCCAGGGCGACTCCCCGACACCTGGTTTGGGAGAAGGAACACAGTCTTAAGTGGAGTGCTTTGTTAAGCTCTGCACCTCCAGAGAGGGATGCTTGTAGTCATTTGAATTAAACGTTCTGTCAGTCTGTGAGACTCGTGTCAGAAAGGACTTTATCAGCTCTTTTGTTCCCTGAAGGGCTGATGGCTCAGAGAAAATAACAGATGTTCATGGGAATTTTGATGTGTGGACCCCAGTGTGCCAGTGCCCCTGTTCAGAACACAGAAGGGGCTTAGAAATCACCGGGATTGCTCTCTGACTAACTTCTAGGAGATACCTCCCTTTGCATCCCCCAGCCCCTGTTCTTCGTTTCCTTAAAGTAGATAGCTGCGTGCATAGACGCAGCCACGCTGAACAGCGGCTGCATAGCATCACTTCCTGCCTCCTCACCAGGAGGGTGTCTTTCATTATATTAGCCCTTCCTGTCATTGTCAGACACTTTCCTCAGGTTGTTCTAAACTGGAAGCTGGTGTGAAGTCTGGCATTCATCTCTAACAGCTGGTCTCAGCCAGTCCAGACGTGTGTGTGTGTGTGTGTGTGTGTGTGTGTGTGTGTGTGTGTGTGTGTGTGTGTGTGTGTGTTGGCTTGAAAGTTATGGATTGTTGGCTTCTGACATCTGCCGACCTCCCACTGTGGGCTCCCCACTCCTGCACTCTTATTACTCCTTAAACTTTCAGATGTAGACATATACCGACTTGGTGATATTTCCACCTATATTGAAAAAAACTCTTACTTTAGGGACATGGCCCCATGTTGATTTGAGGAAGCATGGTTTGGATTTTATAGCTCTGCCAAACAAAACGACGACAACAACAACAAAAACCCGATCAGTTCCATTCTTCTCAGCATCCCATCTCTTCCTGGAGTTAACCTGTGATCTGTGGGGAGTACTTTAGTTCTGTGACATTGTTCCTGAGCCAGTCTCATGGGGACATGCAGTCATTCACGCAACAGGTATTTGCTATGCCATTTTGGGTTTGCCAGGGCTGCGATGCAAGGGCATGCAAGGCTGGGTTCTTGTTGCCTGCTGGGATATGATGGCCAGGAATGGAGAGGAAAACACGTGCACAGTTGTTGCCAGGATGGCTTGTCGGTCACATAGTAAGTACGCAGTAAGTGGGTGGCGATGCCAGGGTGCCCTGAGAGCAATTAAGCGGATGTTTATGTGGTGATGAGGCTATGGGAAACGTGACTTCCACCCTGTTCTTGTTAAACTTTGGATCTCACTGAAAAAATTGAGAGGAGATGTTTAAGTCTGGAGAGGTGAGACCAAACCCAGCCTGGAGGCAGAGATACAGGTGACATTATCACACAGGTACTCTGCAACCATGGGAGCTGCATCAGATGTGGCCTTATCGGCTCCTTTTTTTTTTTTTTTTTTTTTTTGTGCCGTGGAAGACTCTATTATTTTCCAGGATGGGCTGGTTGCTCTTTTGGAAAAGAACTATTCATGGGGAGTTTGACATGTTAGAGCAGCGTGCGTCGGTGCTCACGTTTAGATTACAGAGTTTTTGTGATTGGACACTCGTTCTAATCTCAGTGCAGTGGATGAAATTCTCCAGTAAGACATGAAGCAGGAGAAGCAAGGGGGGCCTCCAGGCATGGGGGCCTCTGATTTCTACTATGTGCTCGATGGAGACCATCAGAACAAACAAGATTGAAGAAGCCATTTCTTCCGAAGCTATGGCCGTATGCAAAGAAGAAAGACTAGCATTAAATGCCTCACAGTAGTTCCACAGTTCAGTGACACTTCATGAAGGGGCATGTAAGTTAGTAAATAGACTGCTATAGCCAGGCGTGGTGGTGGCGCACACCTTTAATCTCAGCACTTGGGAGGCAGAGGCAGATGGATCTCTGAGTTTGAGGCCAGCCTGGTCTACAGAGTGAGTCCGGGAGAGCCAAGGCTACACAGGGAAACCCTGTCTTGAAAAAACAACAAAAAGACAGCTATGTATTGGACAGTGTCTATTTGGTCTCCTTCTTCACTGAGACTTCAGAGATGCTCCTGAAAATGAAAGTCCTATGTAGTAGTCTCGCATATTACCTTTATTAAGCTACTAAGTGCATGGCAACATATCCTCAGGTGCCACCCTCAGATGTCACACGTGTCATCTCTTCATTTCTGCTGCAGCCCCTGGGGGAAGTGCTCTTCTCGGTCTTCAGAGGAGGGAGTGGCGGATTTGCCTAGCATTGATTCATAGACTTAGTAAGAGACAGCGTCCAAGATGTCTGGATTAGAATCACAGACATGTGATCTTATTTCTTGATGCTCTTGTACTGCTTGCCTCGCTGAGGTCAGCACGATGGGCCACTGTGACAAGTTCCCTAGAAGTTTCAGGCAGAAGAATGTCTGCTACGGCTCAGATGTGTCCAAGGGTCCACATGGTCTGGAGGTTTGTCTCAGATAGGGAGATGTGGGGGCTGATGGACTCTTCTTAGAGCTGGAGCCCCATGGGAAGTGGTTAGGGTCCTTGGGCAATGCCCTGGAAGGGACTAAGGCATTTCTATGTGACCCCCATTAGTTGTTTTGAGTTAGCTGAGTCTGGTCCCACCCACTCTTCCTTGCTACTTTCCACCTTGCCAAAAGCTCCTCACTGTTGCAAACGCTCTCACCAGACCCCGTCCGATGCCCATGCCCTGTCCTTAAATCTCTAGAACCGTGAGCTAAATAAACCTTATTTTTGCCATAAGTACTGCCTCAGGTATTTCATTATGGCGGCAACTCTGATAAATGCAATATGGGAAACCAGAGGTAAATGTGGCACAGTGTCCATGTGTAACTGGATTGAGGAACAGATGAGTCCACTCATCTTTACCCCTCCAACAGCTTCGAAAAGTCTACGCTACATTACAGTTTTCCAAGTGCAGGCTTACAGGGGGAGAGTGACTGTGGGCATTTATTCATGAAGATGGATGAAATAAATGGACATTAGTCCTTTGGGCCAAGGAAGGTCTTTTGGTCTATGGTGGTGAACTTAGTTTCTGGAGCTAAATAGCTAGAGAAAACAGGCCTAGAGATCATAGGACTAATTCACAACATAACAGATAAATTACGTAATCACAGCAGAAGAAGTTGTACTATGGTATAAAACTCCTAGAACCTTTTCTTGGAGTCTGGACGGGCTTTCAGGAAGCAGTTGGTAGATGGAGAAAGGGAGAAATGGAGAAAGAGAAATGACTAAGGAAAAAAAAAAAAGGATAAGACGTGAAATTGTCATTGATGTCTAACATAGCACTTGTGAGGGACGTCTGAGGGGCTCATGGAGGAAAGTGTATTAATTTCATTATGGAAATGATTCTGAACTAGTTAAGCCTTGGCATGGCTATATCCACCGCGTAAAGAGTGTACATTAACAGGTGTGTTCCCCCAGTGTCCTGGGTGCCTGTTCTCCTGGGCACCTTCTTAGACTCTGGCTACTATCTGGGAAAGACACTTTTTCTTGCTGGGTTTTAACAAGGAAAGAGAGAGCAGTGGCAGTAACGCAAAGCTTCTCATACGAAGAAGGAAGTTGACAGTACAATTGAATAGTAAAGCCAGATGAGGAAACAAAGAAGGACTTAGAGTCACCCAGAGCTTGTCACTTGAGCAGAAAGCACCCTTAATGTTAGAGGTTTTAGTTTCTTTATTCAAGTAAGCACAAGGAGTCTTATGGAAGAGTTGGGGAATAGAAGGACCTGGAGGGGACAGGAGCTGCACAAGGAGACCAGTGGAGCCAACAAATCCAGGTAGAGGAAGGCGGGCTGCAGAGACTGATGCACCAACCAAAGACCATGCATGGTGAGGACCTAGACCCTTGCTCAGATGTAGTTGATAGGCAGCACAGTCTCCTTGTGGGTCCCATAATATGGGGAGTAAGGACTACTTCTGACATGGACTCTTCTCCCCGCATGTTGATTAATCTGGCTGGGCAGCCTTGCCAGGCCACAGAAGAAGAGGACACAGGCAGTCCAGATGAGACTTGATAGGTCGAGGTTAGATGTTAGGGGAGGGGGGCTCCCCCTTTCTGAGGACTGAGGGGAGGGAGGGAGGGAGGGTGGTACCATGAGGTGATAAGGGAGGGGCTACAATTGGGATGTAAAGTGAACAGATTAATAAACAAAAAAAGTTTTCCCCTTTCGATATTTAGTATTTTTATTTGTTATGTATTTAAGGTGGTGACAGTGGCCGCCTGAAAATGAAATGTCTTGCTTTTTTGGTGTCGTTGTTGTTAACCTGTCCACTTACATTTGTGATTGCATGATGTAAATATGTCTTATACAAGATACTTGCTTTCTGAATGAGTAGGGGAAAAAAAGGGGGACACAATAATAGGCAGTGAGTCTGTTATTGTCAATTACATTTGTCTCAAGACTTTTTCCTTTGAGGAATCAGCTTGTGTTCTTTGTATGTGTGTGTGTGTGTGTGTGTGTGTGTGTGTGTGAGAGAGAGAGAAAGAGAGAGAGAGAGAGAGAGAGAGAGAGAGAGAGAGAGAGAGAGAGAGAGAGTGCGCGCGCGCGAAAATATTTTTATTGCATATTCAACTAGAAAAAATGTTATTTGGGAAATGAAGCTGTCAGGCTTGGCCACACCGTCAAAAAGCTTTTCATTGCTGACACAAATACCTGAGGCAATTAGTTTGTTAAAAGAAAGAGCTTGGAATTGGGGCCTGGAGAGGTGGCTCAGTGGTTAAGAGCACTGGCTGATCTTCCTAGAGGTCCCAGGTTCAATTCGCAGCATCCACATTGTTTAGAACCATCTGTAATTCTAGTCCCAGGGGATCTGACGCGCTCTTCTGGTCTCATCAGTCATTGCAATATGTGGTACACAGACAGATATGCAGGCAAAACTTTATCCACTCAATATGCTTGGCACTTAGACAGATGAAGTTTTGCATAGTAGAGTAAATTATGCAGGTGAAAAGTTTGGAATTTACTATGTCCATATGCCATGCTTTAAGTGACCTATACAGTTTCACCACTGCCAGCGAACAATGCAGAAAGTCCAGAAACCAGTTTCATAACAACATGACCAGGTGTCAAGGGCTCAGTGAACTTATGATTCTCAACAAGCGTTGTGCAGCAGAAATTTCAAGTGACCCCAAGTGTCAGCTTGTGTTCTTAACTCTGCTTTTTGAATGCCAGCAGGGTTCTATTTGGTTGGCAAGTAAAGATTTACCAGGGATGGCTCCACTGATGATCAGCCAGCCTATGTTATTATAATGGTTGTTTTGTTTTGTTTTTTGAAATGTTCTGCATTTTATTACTGGACCAACCACACCCCCAATTTAGACATGACCAAGTCTCCAGGTTAAAAATGCTGAACTCCATCCATCTGGTAGGATTAATTGATGACCATGGTCACAGTCCCAGCTTCCCTCTCCTCCAGTGTCTTCTCTTGGAGTTGTACCTGATCTTGTTCCCAGTTTTCATCCAGACCCATTGAGGAATTAGGACAGTTTTGCTTTTGTTTCTTGGCCAGGAATCGCTTGATTCTAAAGGTCTTGTGAGAAGACATGACGTGAAGCCGAGTCTGAGGCACAGCGTGCAATGGTGGAGGAAAGCCGTTATTACAATGTTTAACGTAAATAATTTGTCAGTAGCGAATAGCCGAAGTCATGAGGCAGTCTACAGCTTTATTTCTTTATGGCCTCTTAGCCGTCGCTGCTGCAAATGATGGTCATGTACATCCAACAGCTCCCAGATACTTCAACATGAGGATTAGAACACACAGGGAAGGAAATCCTGCCTGGGTGGTTTGTTGTTGTCGTTTTGTTTGTTTCCTTGTTTGGTTGTTTATTTGTTTTTCTCTCCCTTTCCTTCTTTTCTTCCCTGTTTTTGTCTCCTGTCCAGCACATGTACTCTGTGAGGTGTTCTCAGGATTATGGTCCATAGCCACTCTTACAGACCACTTGCATGCTGGAGGCTGGGTGTTTGCAGGTGGCCACTGTGCCTCCATGACTGTTAGATGCGCAGGACTTCCTTTTCTTGTGGGTGTACCCAGCAGCCTGCTCTTCCCACGCCCTCGCTGACGTAATGTAGCAATGTAACATTAAGAGCCGCGCTGGGCTCAGGGAAATAATCACATGCGCAGTCCCAGCGATGGTTAATTGAGGGTGCCCTTGCTATAGGTATTCTCGGCTCTTTGGGAGGCATCTTGGGTTTATGATGAGGGAGGGCATCACCAGCTGAATAGGCTTGATGACCTAGAGGTTGAATCTTGAAATGAATTTTGCAGAGTTGGAGGTGATTTGAGGCTTCTGTCACGCTTCACCCAGTTAGTTTCATTCTGTTTCGTATCCTAGCAGGAGGGAAAGGTACTGGCAACAACTCAAACCCACCAAGAGTCTGCCAGGAGGCGTCTCTGCTCTTTTAGGACAGCCTCTTTCTCTCTTCTCAGGTACACTAACTCCTTTTTCTCTGCTTTTCTCTGCTACTGTTCTCTTATCTTCTCTTTCCTCTTCTCTTTTCTCCTCTCCTCCTCTCTGTGTCTCTGTCTCTGTCTCTCAACCTCTTCCTCTTTGCTGTCTCATCTCCCTTTCCTATGCCTCCAGTTCTTTACCTACCCTCCATTTTCTCCCAGAATTCATTTGCATACTTTTGCTCAAAAGATGAGCTGCCCTATCTGACCCCCACCTCCAAAGCCAGGGGCAGCACTCTCCCTGTGATTGCCCTGACCCCTAATCCTGTCCTCATATCAGACTCCGCCCTAACTTCTTGATCTCATTTTCTTCCTTCCGTCTGTCTATCCCCTACTTGAGATGAAGAAAACTGGCTTTTCCTCTGTTGTGTCTACAGTGTGGTCAGGTATGTGCGAAGCGATTAGATAGTGTCTGTTATTTCCAAGGGCTAGGATTTAGGGCTATCTGAATTCTCCTGTGTTATTGGGACATTCTGTTGTGATACTATAGCCTAGATTGTTTCATAATCAGAGCGGAAAGTTTAAAGAGAAATTTAATTTGAGAAAAGGCGTGTGTGAAACAGAGGAGAGTCTGAAGGGCTGCTCAGAGGGCAGTGGGGTCCTTGGCAAAGTACATTACTTCACAGGCGTGAGGCAATGGTATGCGGTGGTTACATCAGCCAGGATAAAGATGATAAATTCTGAATTCTTGTCTCAGCACATCCTGGCTCCCTAAAGAATTCCAGCTGGAGCATTTGCCGCATCTATCTTCCATCGCCTCTGTTGCCCATCCAGGGTGCGGCTTAAGATCTTTACTGTAAAATAAAAATAATAAAATCCAAATATAGAAGGAAAAAAAAATCTTTTTCCTCCTCGCCACTTGCCACCTGGAGTGCTTTAGAATTAGAGAATCGTAGAGTTTTAAAGCTGGGAGCAAATCTCAGTCCAGAGTAATTACATCATCTTTCAGCCAAGAACACTGAATTTCAGAAGACATGGTGAGATGGAGGCCAGGTTGTGGAAATAGTGAAGGCTGGATTGACCCGCTGTTGTTCATGCTCTTCAGGTGTTCTCTTAGGTGGCCACTTGGGCTTCCTACACAGGACTGAGCCTGTCCTTCTGTTTGGTCATATTAAGCAGTTGCTTTTGGATTATTTTATTTTATTTTATTTTATTGCTTTGTTTCAAGACAGGGCCTTGCTCTGTGGTCATGGTTGTCTTAGAATTCCCACTGTGTAGCCCACACTGGCATGAGACTCAGAGCAGTAGTCCTATCTCAGCCTCCAAGGTGCTGTGTTTGCAGGAAAGAGCACCTTGCCCACCTGTGGTTAGGTTTTGAGTTAAGAGATCAGTCCCTACCAGGCATTATCCTACCCCAGAAAGTCCCTCTATATCCTAACATGCGTTTTCATAGTCAGCCGGTTCCAAAAGCCTGACCTCAGTTATTGCTTCTGTTCATTTTCTAGAATGTGAATTTGCCTGCATTTCTAAACTGTTGCTCCTTCTATTGTGGAGAGAGAGGTTAATCCAAAATATCCCCAGAACCAGACCTAAAAATATGTATGTAAAAACCAATAGAAGGAAGCAGGGAGTGACAGGGCTTGTGGGGACTGGAGCACTTGTGCTCTGCCTAGGGGCATTCAAAGTCCATTTGTGTCTGGCAAACTCAAGCCTCAATAAAACGTGTGTGTGTGTGTGTGTGTGTGTGTGTGTGCGCGCGCGCGCGCCTATAGGTATGTATGTGTGTATATATCCTTGTGTTTCTAATTCTTCACAGCAATTTTGTGGGGGTGCTGGGATTTAACTGAGGGCCCTATGCAGACTCAACATTTGTTCCACCACTGAGCTGTACCTGAGCGTTCTGAATTAAAAAAAAAATAATAATAACATGGAAACAACTTTAAGGCATTAAAAAAACAATTGGACATGAGTAGGAAGGATCTTTTTTTGGAAAGGAAAATGGCCTTTCCCACTGCTGCTGCTGTTCAGTGTTTAGTATACTGGTGCATGGCCACTAGCACTTCCATGGGTGCTCATCTCAGTCTTTATGTTTTAGGCAGCTTTACATCCTCCTACAAACAAATGGGATTATAGCCCAGTATTCCAGCTTGGTACTGAATTTTTGTGTGGAAGAACTGTTATCCAATGCTATCTGTCCGCCTATGCATGCATGCATGTATGTATATATTTGAGTATTGTGTATCTATCTATCATCGATCTATCTGTCTGTCTATCTATCTGTCTGTCTATCGTCTATCTCCTTATACCATCTATATCTATCTCTATCTTTTATCTATCATCTATCTATTATCTATCTATCTATCTATCTATCTATTCTATCATCTACTTCTATATCTGATATTTATGTCTTTCTATGCAAAGATGTAGCACAAAGCAAGGACCACTCCTTAAAGAGGCCTAATAGGAGAGTAGGCAGGAGCAAGCCTTCTAATTGATGAGGCCACCAGGCAATTTGAGTCAACCTGTTAGTTACCAGTTTTTTGTTACAGAAAATTTAACACCCATAGCAAGAGCCACAAGGATGCTGCAAGTAGCCTCAGATGCATTCTTTGCACGCTGGCCATTGCTCTTGCAGGACAGTTTAATTTGTGTGAGCTACTGTTCCTCTTATTGTCTTTTCCATTCCTTGGGAAATGACTCTTCAGAGTTACCATTTCCTTAATGTTTTAAAAACCTGTGCTGCATATCTAAGACCCTTCTTGGTTTAATAGCGGTTACATATCACTGGGTTATTACAGTGTGTGCAGTTTCTCCGTTGTGTCGCCATTTGTACCTTGATGCAGTTTTGCTTCCGAGGATGAGCAGGAGCTAATTGTGGAGTAATTCTTTCTGAGAACAGTTTCTATCTATACCCTCCCTACTGACTGTTTTCAGACTGGCTAAGTGGTGCCTGGCATCACTGTGGTGTTTGTTTTAGACTCAGAAAGGTTGTGGACGTTTGCTGGCTTTGAATCTTCTTCTGTAACCCAAGAAAACTAACCCCCTAGTCATTTTAATGAATAGTAATTTCCCTTGAGTTCCAGCATTGGGCTAAGTGTGGTGAAGTCTTTTGAAAATAGCTTTCTATGTTGACGGATGCTTTTGAAATATTAGAGTCCTTGCTGGGAGCTGTGTGTGTTGGCCTGACGTTCAAGATGATCTTGTTAGGTACTGTTACTCCATTGGTCTAGAATGGAGAGCCGAGCACCAGAGACAGCAAATCCCCTGGACATCCTTGGGTATGTCTGTCTGAACACAGGCCTGCTGGCCTGCTATGAGGTGCAGTGATTTTTGAGAGAGGGTGTGAGATGAAAGACATTTATTTCGCATGGCAAGGATCCATGTAGACCATGGTTTGAACTACACCCTTCTCCCTAAGACAGAAGCAGAGCTTAATCTTTTACATAAAAGTTCTAACTGCAGTACAAACTCTCAAAGCTCAGTTGTGGGTATCAAGAAGAAAATGTGCAGAGATACGTCAGCCACCTTCAAAGGGCACCTCAATAGGGTATAAATTCTCTCTCCTCCCTAAGGAGGGTTCTCATTATATATGAGAAGGGGCATGCAGGATATGGGAAATGAGTTAAAAGGATGTAATACTACATAGTGAAATAGCAGAAGCAACGCAGACAGGGACTAGTGTAAGAGCGGCTGAAATCCCTTGTTTGAAACTCAGAGTGAGACCGAGAGGTTAAAGGTTAAGCAGTATGGCCTTGCTGGTGCTGCGGCATGCACATGTATTCCTAGTTGTTCATGAGGGTGGAGCAGAGACATTCACTGCCAGCCTGGGCGTTGCAGCCTCACTGGTAAGTGGATAAACAAGGAAGCAGGAGACAAAGATTACTCTCAAGGCTTCTTGTGATCAGGCGCTCCACGTTATTCCTTGCTTTGTGGCCTGTGTCATG
Organism: Acomys russatus; assembly: GCF_903995435.1. NCBI lineage: Eukaryota > Metazoa > Chordata > Mammalia > Rodentia > Muridae > Acomys > Acomys russatus. The sequence continues at coordinate 23,758,859 of NC_067166.1, read as the reverse complement.
CATGACAGAGTCAAAATTTTGCTTCTTACGACTACGACCTTTTGCGCAGGCCACGTTTGTTGAAGTGGATTTCCTCGAGGGAGGTGAAGACAGGTATTTTCAGAAAGTTTCTTGCCAAGTTTGTAGTACAGTTATGATTCTATATCATGTGCCTTGGGTACATATGTGTGTGTGTGTGTGTGTGTGTGTGTGTGTGTGTGTTAAATTCATCATTGAAGAACTGTTGCACCTTACCTTTCTTTTCCCATTTTTATTTTATTTTTTTTAATTATTATTTTTATTATTTTATTCTTGTTACATCTCAATGGTTATCCCATCCCTTGTATCCTCCCATTCTTCCCTCCCCCCCCCATTTTCCCATTATTCCCCTCCCCTATGACTGTTCCTGAGGGGGATTACCTCCCCCTGTATCTGCTCATAGGGAATCAAGTCTCTTCTTGGCAACCTGCTGTCCTTCCTCTGAGTGCCACCAGGTCTCCCCCTCCAGGGGACATGGTCATCCATTTTTATTTTACATGGCGATGGTTATTTTTCTTTTTGAATTCTCTGAGAAGTTGGTACAGTGAGTTTTCATCCTATTCAACACCACCCCAAACTTAACCCCAGACCCACCGCTTCCCTCCCCGCCCTGCTTTTGTGTCTTTTCTCTTCTCCGTCAAAATGTCCGTGGCTCTCTACATATCCCAAATGCCCGGTGCTGTGTTTTAAAATTAAGCAGTGTTTGAGTCTGGTTCACTTTGTTAGTTACTTCGTTGTTGCTGTTGTTTTGCAGTTTTTATATAAGAGAGTTTTAAAGATAAAATCACATTTGTAAGGACCAACCAAGCCTTTGCTGAAGGACTGAGAAGAACTCTTCCTGTTCATAGCGTGTCCTTTCACTCTGTACCCTGGCGAGATCACGAAGGCTGGAAGCAGTCTTGTTTGGCCACATCTGTATGTTTATCCTAGACATTACTGAGTTTAAACAGAGGCTACCCAGTCCCGACAGAAGACTGGGAGGAAAATGTAAACTTCCATGTAGATGGTTTGGAAACTATTACAGAATGCTTGGACATGACATCTTCCAGGTTACTGCTTCGTGCATTTTCTGCCTGTGGGAATAGTTCATTGGATGAATAAAAAGAAAAAGCCTGATTCCTGTAAGGACATTTTATGGAGAAAAAAAATCAGAATTCTATTATAAGTATATACTTTTGTCCTGAGAAGATGGGAGAAACCTTAAAATACCTTGCATTGAACATAAAGTGTGTTGTCTCAGTAAAGAGTATTTTATTTGTACTTTTAATAGTAACATATAGGGTCAGTATAAACTAGGCATTTGGAATAAGTGACAGAAATATGTTTGCTACGAAGCTTAACATTTTCCGCAAAAAACTAGAACAATGCTATTTTATTATTTATTCATTTATTCATTGTTTGCCTGCTTGTTATTTGAGGCAGGGTCTCGCTTTGTAGCCCTGTCTTTCCTAGAACTCACAATGTACACCAGGCTGGCTTCGAACTCACAGAGATCTGCCTTCCTCCACCTCCTAAGTGCTGGGATTAATGGTGTGTGCCATTCTGCCCAGCGTTTGTATTTATTATTTTTCTTTTTTGTTTTATGTGTATGGGCCTAAGTGTATGTATGTGCACTGTGTTACGGTGGAGGTGCTCATGGAGGCCAGAAGAGGGCGCTGGTGCTCCAGAATGAGTTACAAGCCATTGTGAGCTGCTGGATAGGAGTGCTGGAAATGGCGCAGGTCCACTGCAAGGGCAACCAGCTCTCCAGCCCAACCATGCTATTTTTAAAAGTTAATTTCTGTGTTTTCTGCTTAACATATAACAAATAGGGTGTATTGGATAAGAGCACGGTAGAACAAGGCTAGATTCCAGACATGTTCCCTATTGTCTGTTCAGATTGTTGCTTGTGTTTTGTGCTAAGGTTAAGGTCTCCCATCCAGCTAACATTAGATACTGGCTGGGGATGCCACCGTGCACGCTGCAAGACCTGCGTCAAGCACCTTTGGGTGACTACAGGCCAGGGTAGGTAGCCTAACAGCTACCTTCCAGTTCTTTCTTGTTCATTAGCTTCTCCCAAAAGAGGCTCACGTCAGGCAACCATGTGCAAGAGAACGGCACAGAAGTCACAGTCTTTCCTAACACAATCCCAGATCTGACACCTCGTCAGTTCGGACTGTTAGAAGTGGATGGATAAATCCTACATTCATAGAGAGGCGTTTACGAAAGAGATAGATACCAGGTTTGTGAATGGAGCCTACCGCAGTTGGAGAGGAATCAAACAACTCATAACCGGAAAAACCTCCATAGGCAGAAGCCATCATCTCTCCCTCTCCCTCAGGGCCCTGACGTTTCGTCTCCATGTGCTGATGTTAGCTGGCACCAGAGTGTGAATGTGTGTGTGTGCGTGTATGCACACATGTGTTTGTATGTGTATGTATATGTGTATGCATGTGCATGTGTGCATGCATACATATGCTGCCTTCCTCTGTGTGCATGTGTGTGTATGTGTATATGTGTGCATGTGTGTGTATATGTGTATGGGCTTTTGTGCATGCATGTACATGCTGCCTTCGTGCATGCGTGTGTGTGTGCACGTGCATGTACACATGCATACATGTGCTGCTTTTGTGCATGTGTGTCCATGCATGCGTGTATGTGTGTGTGTGCATGTGACTTATCTTATTCCAGACTATAAGGTCAGACTTTGTTTTCTTTATTTTTGTGTCTGTGTTGCACTTGCCAGATTGTCTTTCTCTTCATTTTTGTGTCTAAAGTCCACTTGCCATCTAGTACTGAAATATGTAGAAATTTTTTTAATTTGATAAATTAGAAAAGATGACTTTTAGACCTGAACTAGGTGAATATCCTTCTCCTTACTAGAGTTTTGAAAGCAGATCTGAGAGAAGAGTTTGAGGGTGTGTGTTCTGGGAGAGGTCCCCACATAGTAGCCTTAGGAAAAGATTAACGAGGGGGGTGAAGGCGAGGCAGTGTGAGGTCACTCCAGAGAGCAGTGGGGATGCCTGTGCTCCTGGGCCTTCTGAAACATTGAAGGAACCGTGAGGAAGGTCCACTGAAGACTTCTAGGAAACCTCAGTTATTAATCCCACCTCTGGCTCCTGTGCCCCATTTGATGTTTGTCCCACAGGAATAAGCTGCTCACTGGGGGGCCTGGCAGGCACCCATGCTTTTTGGAGAATGTCCAGGGTATCAGGTTAATCTGAGTTTCTGCTGTGGCTCACAAATCTCAGTGGAGACAAAAGGGAGGCCACAGGAGTGACATGGAGGCCACCTGTGCTCAGGTCCAGAGAGGGACCCAGGGCTGACTCACAGTTAGGCCCTTCATTTGTAATAGTCAGGACAGGGGAGGGAGGCACATAGAAGTCCTAGAATTTAAATGGATAAATCTCTTTGGATCAGTCTTTTGTGTTCCTGGAAGTTTTGTGCCATTTTATTTTACTATTTGCACTTGAACAAGAAGAGTGAGATACGGATCTGGGCTGGGAGGAATTGTTAATAATTGTCCTCACACACTCCAGTCAATGTCAGTGCTGTTTGGAGAAAAGATGAGAGAGCCTGCGTGTTGTCTCATCAGGAAGAACCACTGACAGACCGATGGCCTGCCTGATCTTCATTCCGATTTTCTTGTTATCTGATTGGACTCAAATGCTGTGCATTTGTTTGCACAAAGGCAGCTTTAATGCTGTCTTTGTAATCTTCTGATCATGCTGTTTATTACATTGGAATGTCCTGTTTTAAATATCGACCTAGATAAAGGTGATGGCTACCCAGTGACCTGACTAGTTATAAAGGTGGTCCCATAAAAGTTCATAAAATGCTGAAAACTTCAGGGAATGATGTGCCAATGACTTCTACAACTGCTATCTAAACGTAAGAAATACTTACAATGTGTTATTTATCTTAGGTTAGCATTTATAACAAATGTAGTTGGGTGTTGCAATGTGGAACAGGGATGAAAATGACTGAGAACCTGTCCCAGCATTTTATTCTTTTCTCTGCACTTCCAGTGAGAACCAGTCACTGTTATATATACCACTTGGTATGCATGTATATATCTGTATTCTTATCCTTTCACACATACTTTGCTATTTTTTTGGTCCATGAAAATTGGTCCATGCACTTGTATATATGCATGCATATATACAGATCTACATATATATACATATATAGATGCATTATGTGTGTGAATTCATATCCATTTAGACCTAGTGGATCCATTTTAAGTACTGCTTAGTTTTTCTTCCTATGGATATACCGATTTCTTCTTATCCTTTCTCACAGTAAGAACTGCTAGATGTTTCTTGGGTTCCTTGCTTGAAGCAAGCAGTGCTTCCGAGGGCATTCATGTGGGGACTTCCTGCTGCTCATCAGTGTATAAGTTCTCTTTCTTGTCACTGTGGCAGAATGTTTAACAGGACCAACCTACAGAAGGAAAGGCTTATTTTGGCTCATAGCTTGGAAGGTGTAAGCCCAGGTGCTTCTAACCTGTGGCCCACATGGATTTCTATGAAGGTAGCCTAACACACAACCTAAAATGTACTTGAAACAGGATAAGATTTTATTGTTATTTGGAGGTAGGAGGTGGAGGTGGAGGTTGTAATTCAATCACATGGTTTCGCCCATTGACTTTGTAGATGACAGAATTGTATTATTATAGTAAAGTGTGGATATGGCCTGGTAGCCCATTTCGGTTGGGAAGGCGTGAAGATGTGAGGAGTTTATTCCACAGCGGAAGGAGCAAGTGTCAACAGGAAGTACGAAGCTTGAGCCCGATGTGGGGCCGGCCATAAATCCTAAATCCTGCTCTCTACTGACCCACTTCCTCAAGGCAAGCCCCACCTAGAAGTTCCACAGTCTCTGAAAACAGTGCCACCATCTGGAGCTTATGGGAGGCCAGTCAAAGTATAGCAAGTCATACGGAGTGTTTTAGGATATGGGCCAAGAAGCAGGATTGATGGATTTTCTGGCATATACATTTTGTTTGGTTTTGTTTTGAATAGGGTCTTGCTTTGTAGCCTTGACTGGCCATATAGACCAGACTGGCCTCAAACTCACAGAGATCCACCTACCTCCGCCTCCCGAGTACTTGGAAGTAAGGTCTGTCCTGCCACACCTGGAACTGGCATTTATATTTTCAACCCTAATCAATATGGCCGATAAACATGGCAAAGTTCCTGAATATTCTGACAACAGGTCACAGTCTTCTCTTTAAGTCACCAGCCCATGGTATTTTGATTCTCCTTAACTTTCACTCTTGTGACGGGTAAGAAATCATTTTACTGTTTTACCTTGACTTATATACATTTTTAAAATTAATGTTGGGGTTTGAACTTAAGACCTGTGTCTGCTAACACCTGTAGTGCCACTACAGATCCAAGTCAAGATTTTGTTTTGAAATTAATTTTTATTTTATCTGATTATTTTGCAGGGGGATATGTTATGAAATGTAAATCAAAATATCTTTCTAAGGCTGTATCATTTCCTGGTTAAGCAGGTCTTTTTTTGGAATGTGTTGGACTCTGTGGCATGCCATGTTCCCATCACTGAGGGGCTAGTTCAGCTTCTCCAGGTGCCCAGTATGTTTTTTCTTGAGTGAGTTCCTTTTCTTTCATTCTTTGTTTCCCATTTTCCCAACCTACTGGCACTCTTTCCACTTTAAAACTTCTTCATGCATGTATTTTTTTTTTTCTCCTCTGTGAAATGAGCTTAGCAATAGTGCCCACACGGGATTGTTACAAAGTTAGCCAATAATAGAAGGTACTGCCAATCCAGTACATGGTAATTGGTGTGTGTGTGTGTGTGTGTGTGTGTGTGTGTGTGTGTGTGTGTGTGCATATATCTTCAAGAACCTTTCATTTCCATCAGGGATTTTTCAGTTTGATTGAAGCAACAAAATACATCATTCTGATCTTTTTTATTGTTCCCTAAATATGAGGTTCACATGGAGCCAAGTGATGCTCAGAGCCTGATTCCCGGGTTACACTATTGTTCCAAAGTTGATTCAGGATTAGGTATGACTTCAGGATTAAGAATTAAGGAATTAAAGACAAAAGTCCCACAATGTTTCTTTAAATATCTCGTTCAGCTGCATAAGATTAGCACATTTTTCTTGGCAAAGAACACCTCTTCCTTTTTAGCCTGAGTCGTTTTCGTCAGCAGCCTTGCTTGTTTTTCTTTCCAAAGACTTCCTCTGTGTGTGTGTGTGTGTGTGTGTCTTTCTGTCATCTGCCCTCACTTGATTCCCAGGGTGCAGTATTTCCCTTCTACCACTTCCCACCCTCTGACTTTTAAAAAGAACAACAGCCTAGTGCTTATTGGTTCTGTAGCATAATTCCTTCCTAGTCTGCAGGCCATGGCGTGCCTGGGACAATCAGAGTGCAAGTGCACTGGCAACCTCTGGCCAGGATGTAAGGCTGGAAGACAACAGAAAACCCTGCTTTCTGTCACGTGTTCTCAGGTAGCTCTGCAACCATCTGCTTCCTGAAGTCTGTTCATTTGTTTGCAAGGGTTGGCCTGGGTTTCCACCTTACGTGGGTGATGAGCGATACCTGTTGCATGTTTCTGCATTAAGTGGTTTCTTAGGTGAAAATGGGGCATCTGAGATGTTGGTGGTTCTCAGAAAGCCTGGGGCTGAAGCCCTGTGGAGGTTTTGTTGCTGTTTAGGAAGAAATGTAGAAAGCGTTCAAAAGTTCATAGAAAGAGTTATAAAGGGAAGTGAACGGATCCAGTTTTAGGATAGTATAAATTCCTGGCAGATGCCCGTGTACCACTAATACCCATCATAGGTTACATGGTGAGTCAAGCCAGGCATGTGCTGAGCATGGTGTGTGTCTTATTTTTGTCACATAAGCTGTTGGAGTAGCTGCCACAGCCTCAGCTTACACATGGAGAAACTGGGGCACTGCTAGGCACACACAGGGGCAGGATGGCGCTCATTGTGGATCTCCCAGCATGCTTTACTCTGCCTCAGCACCTCTGGCATATGCTATGTCTACCTATAAAGAATTCTCTCTGGGTGGTGGTGGCTCAAGCCTTTAATCCCAGCATTTGGGAGACAAGCAGATCTCTGTGAGTTCGAGGCTGGCTTCAGCTACAGAGAGAATTCTAGGACAGCCAGAGCTGCATGGAGAAACCCTGTCTTGATAAACAAAAACAAACAAACAAACAAACAACAAAATTAAAAGCTAAAAGAACTCTCCCAAGGAAGCCAAAGTAACTTTTTTTGTTTTCCATTCTCCAGTAAAAGTAGATTTTGACTGAAGACTAGAGAATAAAATTACCACAGTGTGATCTGAACATGACTGTAATTCTTTGTGTGTTCATTTAAAGTGTGTGAAGTTTGCAATCTTCTAAGTCCCGGGGCCTTCTTTATAAGTGGGAGAGACAAGATGGCCCTTCCTGTACCCCACATAAGTGCACACACTGCTTATCCTCCTGGTAGAAGATGTGATGGCCATGATACTATACCTTAGCACTGTGTCTGGTACTCAGTGCTGTAATTCTGGTGAGGTGCGTGTGTGTGTGTGTGTGTGTGTGTGTGTGTGTGTGTGTGTGTGTGTGTGTGTGTGTGATCTCTTTTGTAAATGAATGCATGTGATGAGCCGCTGGCAGATGTGAGACCATTTAGACAGTCTCTGAAAGGCTGCTACCCTTTCCTGGTTCCCTGGTCATTCACCTCATGCCTGCTAAACTGATGAACTCTATCAAAACAGCTCTGAAGAGTCTGCTGTATCTCCTGCTTAATTTCAACCCTAATCAGGTCTCATTATCAGAGCCTTATTGCTTGCTGGCAGTAATTTGCTTTGGGTGCAACTCAGAGCGGTGTTGAAATTTTTATTTTGCCTTCAGAAAATTGGTTTACCTAAAACATTTTCCCCCCAGATTTCCCTGTGGAAAATTGGTTCTTTTAATTTAGGTATCTTGTAATTTTTCTCATTAAAAATGTGTGGCATGTGATTTCATTAGATTTTTTTTTTTTTTTCTAAATTGAAGTGACTTAAGTGGGCTGACAAATGTGCTGAAGCGTAATTGTGCTGTTTTTGGACCTCCAGTCAGTAATTACATCCATAAACTTATTGTCTATGGTAAAATATGTTAACTGACCTTTGCCATAAAATTCATTAATTTGAATCAATATGTAATGTTTCGAAGTGCTCTAACAAAGGATCATTGACCGATGGTAGAATGTGGTATAAGCCATGTTTCTCTATGGACAACTGTGAGCAGTAATATTTTCTAACTGGTTGTCAATACTGAGAATCCAAAAATACACATATTTTGAAGCCTGTAAGAAAACCGAACTATGACGTGAACTCAATAATTGAATTTGCTCATTTAAAAACTTTACACTATCATGCTGGCTTCTAGATAAGGTCCTGGAATTCCAGACCTCCCCATCTGCACACCTGAGGATATAGGATAGTTGAATGGCCAGGGTGGCTCTCTGTCCCCAGCTGGTGGTCTGGAGGGGACTGTTGTCAATGGACTTTACTTTTGTCACTTCTCCTTCAGAGAAGGCCAGGGCTCCCCGCGTCCTCACATGTGAGTGGAATCTATGCAGACTGGCTTTTCTTCTTTCTTCATGTTGAATAACTTTAAAAGGCAAATTGAAGAGCACCAGGGTTGTGAAGCAAATTTGAATTCAAAGTAAGGGTTTCATCAGGAATTCAATCCCAGGGTTTTCTTTTGGCTTGCCACTGCAGACCTAGGAGAATCGTGTTATTGTGAAACCTTGACAAAAGCAAAATCCCGTGATTAGATATGAGCTTCATGCAGAATCTCCAGTTTGCACCCTCAGCATCTTTGGAAAGTGAACGCCACGGGAGAAAAGCACTAGGTGGCTTTTCTACACAAATTGTTTTCCTTTCTTCCCAGCAGAGGCAAGTCCACAGCTTTTCTGAGACAGCGAAAACAGTTTTGGGCTTGAAAGTGAGGTCTGAGGGTTAAGAAGCTGCGACTGGGAGGGAAAGGGGCAGCGGACCCCCGTTGCTGCCAGCTGTGGCTCAGAGTTGTGCAAGCCTGAGACTTCTCTTTTGACAACCCTGTCCCCTGTGTCTTTCCTCTGATCTTCCTGTCTTGCGCTCCTCTTTTCTCCACGTCTCATCTTTCCTTCTCTTCCTGTCTCTCTCTCTTCCTGCTTCAGCTACTGTTTACAAAGGCATCCTGGCCTTTGGTGCATGGTTAGGTTTGGTCCAGTGTGGGGATCCCAGCAGGAGAGTGGAGGGAAACAAGAGCTCAGTCATTGGCCCTTCCTTCTTGTGGCAGGGACAACAGGCCACCTGAACACTCTCCTACAAAATCCTCTCTTGGATCTTGGAAGCAACCCTCTCCCCTTTTTTGGCTTCAGGTAGAGAGGTACCCAGCATTCCTATGGAAGCGCTCTGTCAAATGCTGTTCAGACCCCACCCACCAACCCAATAGAACTTTCTCCATCCTGCAGAATCCTGGGCCCCCTGGGCGTGGTTCACTTCGTAGCATGTAACTCTGTATTGTATATATAAAATTTTGTTTCACTCCCTGATTTTAAAAAGTGCTTGTGGACACGGGCTGGACCAGGTAGAGGACAAAATGAGAGCTACTTTCAGGTTTTGTGATGCTTAGGGAAAGAGAGGACATGGAAACTATAGTGCATTGGTTCTCAACCTTCCTAATGCCAGGACCCTTCATGCTGTGGTGACCCCAGTGATAAAACTATTTTCGTTACTACTTCATAACTGTAATTTTGCTACTGTTACGAATTGTAATGTAAACATCTGTATTTGCCAGTGTTCTTAGACAACTCCTATGAAAGGGTCCTTCAACTCCCAAGATGTGTTATGAGGTAGAGATGGAGGAGGAGGGGGTGAGATGGTATTCCTTTAGGAGGGACACTTCTGAGTCTCCCTGAATTAAACAAAACGCATAAAGAGAGAGTTGTCCAGTAAGTGCCATCCTACGAATCCAGATCTGGAAGCAGTTGGAGAGCCCCGGAAACAACACAAAGACCAGTATGGCCAGAGCAAAGCATGTGGCTTTCAAGGCCCAAGGCTGGACAGCCTGCCTTAAATGTGGGCTGGGAGCCTGGGCTGAAGAAATGGGAGAACTTTGAGGTGACCACAAATGTTTCTTATTCACCATGGATGCAGTGAGACCAGCTGCCTCATGCTCCTGCCACCAATGCCTTGGTCAGTTGTATGGTCCAGTTCTGAGCCAACAGAAACCCATTTCTTCTCTTAAATTGTCCCTCCCCACCCCCACCCACCACCAACCCCACCCTCCACCCCCCGCACCCACCAGGTATTTTGTAACAATAAGAAATGTAACTAGTATATTTACTGAACATGAAATACAGTGAACTGATTTCAATAGACGCTATTAAAGTGACTTTCTTTAGTACACATAGAATAGCAGTATTCAGTGCCCAAATGTTTTAAATTTACTATTTATTAATAGGTATTAGGAACAAAATGTAACTAGTACAACAAAGCTATGATTTTAAGATGTTATGATGAAGTTCCTTGTCATAATTTAAATGTATGTGTGTGTGTGTGTGTGTTGAGACAGGGTTTCCCTATGTAGACCTGGCTGTCCTGGAACTTGCTCATTAGACCCGGCTGGCCTCTAACTCAGGCATCTGCCTGCCTTTGCCTCCTGAGTGCTTGCATTAAAGGCGTGTGCCACCATAACATGGCACAACGTTGGTTTATTTTAAAAGGAACTATTTTTCTGAAATAAAACTATTTTAAAATAAGAGTATATGTAGAAGATTTAATAGTACAGAAGTATATGAATCTGAGGGGGAAAAATTAATTACTAGAAACTTGGGACCCAAGGTAAAGCACTATTAGTAAGTTCTTTTAGACATGACTCCTGTCTCACAACACCTTAAGAACCACTCCTTTTGTGGAGGGTTTTATGGCCTTTGGTTTTGTGTTTTTGTGCTGGGGATTGAACCCAGGACATCTCTGTTCATCAGGCATTCTAGCAAGAAGCTGATTTTAACTACCAGTCTCATCATCAATTTAACTGACAGAGGCCAGCATTTATTTTTAAAAGAATGAAAATAGATGAGGGAGCCGGGCGTGGTGGCGCGCTCCTTTAATCCCAGCACTCGGGAGAGGCAGGCGGATCGCTGTGAGTTCGAGGCCAGCCTGGTCCACAAAGTGAGTCCAGGATGGCCAAGGCTACACAGAGAAATCCTGTCTCGAAAAACCAAAAAAAGAAAGAAAGAAAGAAAGAAAGAAAGAAAGAAAGAAAGAAAGAAAGAAAGAAAATAGATGAGGAAAGACAGAGCAATTCTAGTACTGGGAAGTTAATTCCTGATCTAAAAAGCAGGATAGTACTGGGAGAAGCTCAGATGACCCTGGTTCTAGTGTCTGCTTTTGTGTGAGTGGGAGGAGCCCAGATGACCCTGGTCCCAGTGTCTGCTCTTGTGTGAGTGGGAGGAGCCCAGATGACCCTGGTCCCAGTGTCTGCTCTTGTGTGAGTAACCCTTTCTATGTCCTGGTTTCTCGTCTCTTAACCTAATTTGAAAACTTGACTTTGAAAGAATGTGAAAGAATTGCCGTCTTCTTCACAGTATTATTAATGTTAGACATTTCCATAAGTTATTATGGGATGAATCCCACGTGTCTTAGAAAGCTATGATGCCACAATGGGAAATGTGCCTCATCTTTTAGGTGATGTATTCCTTCAGTATTCTGGCTCCCTGATCTCAGTTTGATATGCTTAGTAATTGTTCAATCTCCCTGGCTTATGAGTTCTATCAATCAATTTATTTTCATGGAGTAGTCTTATTTTGCGAGGTCCTATCTTGATTGCTTGACAGACATTGAAGGGCCTTTTTAGTGGTGTCTCTTTGAAATAAGCTTTGTTGTATTTAAGCATAGTTTCTAATAAGAACTTTGATTAGGGATAAAGTGTTTTCATCACAAAGACCATCTCAGACCTGGGCGGAGAAGTTTACATCCCTCTAAGAGTGCCTGTGATTATTTGCAGAATGAAAACTACTTTGAGTGGATTTTTAAGATGTACTCTGGGAGTCCTTGAACAGTTTCCGATCTCTTATGTGGTTTTTCTGCCCTCCACCTTCCTTTTTATTTTTTATTTTATTTTATTTTTTTATTTCAAGGCTAGAAATATGTAAGGGTAGGCTTTTGAAAAATGAGTCTCATGCCAAAATTATAGGTACACTTAATTTTAAATTTTCCTTGAGGCTCTTACTTTGAGAGAGAGTAACTTACATGTGATTTAAAGAATTAGACTTTTATAAATAGTTGGCTGTAAGCAACTAAATCACCAGGCACCCCTTATCCCACACCTGGTGAGTTATTTTCCACAAAGCGTTCTTGTAAATATGTTTACGTGTTGCACATTAGGCTAAAGTACGAAGCTATCAGATCTGCGGTGTCAA